>NW_024070198.1:46669488-46674488 GCF_014754425.2 Oryx dammah
GGTGCTGATGCTGGTGAAGGTACAGAGGTGCTGATGCTGGTGAAGGTACAGAGGTGCTGATGCTGGTGAAGGTACAGAGGTGCTGATGCTGGTGAGGACCGTAATGCTGTCAACAGTGGGAATGATGGTGATGACGGTGGTGATGCCAGCAGCGCTGACGATGTCAGCAGTGATGATAATGGCCGTGGTAGCTGAGCCTCTGAAAGGGAAACAAGAAAACATCAAGCTTCGTGGTTTCTAACACACCTTATAAATAAATGGCCTCGTTGTCAAGCAGGATATGCAGGTGTATTACCATCTCGAGAATTTTACTGTTTCAAAATAAGAAAAGTGAAAAGGCCCCTATAAAAGTGACTAGTAAAGGAGATCGGCATAGGTTATAAATTAGAATGAGTTCAGGAGTACTGACAAAGGCCCCAGGCAGTAACTCTGAAGGTCTGAATGGACCAAAAGCAGGGGCTGTGCTGACCAGGAGGTGGGCAGTGAGTCACCTTAGGCTTCCCTTGGGCCTTCTGGATTCCCTCTGGTCAGCGCGTGGCCTGAGACAGGGAGGACCAATGCCCATCAGTAAAGTCTCCCTCGCTTATCTCACGGCCAGGACCCCTGAGGGACAGGGTGCTGCACCTGTCCTGGCAGAGGCCGCTGAGTGAAAGGCAGCATCCAAGCCCGCGTGCCCAGCGGTAGTTCTGAGAACTGGAAGCAGTCCTGGGTGACAGACCAGGAATATTTGCAGGGCTTTTAAATATATGTGGTCTAGGGGGATTGTGAGGAGCAATTCCTGTGTGCCCTAACCCTGCTTCCTCCTGTGGGTCGGAGACACACAGCCAAGACGCAGCAGCTGGCAGCTCTGAGGATGCTCATCTAAGTGGCAGAAACTCGCTGGAGCCCCTGTATGCCATCCCTGCTAAGGACCAGCTCTGTTCCCCATTGTCCACCCTTGCTCAAGTCAGAGAACATTCCTCCAGACTGACTCCAGGAATAGAGAGAGACAGAGCCAAAGGGGAAAGGTGTTGAGGGGGGATATTAGGGCTTTGGAATTAACATATAAACACTATTAGGTATTAAATAAACAACCAACAAGGACCTACTGTATAGCACAGGGAACTCTGCTCAATATTCTGTGATGATGTATGTGGGAGAAGAATTGGAAAGAAAGTGGACGTGTGCGTGTATATATATGTATGTGGAACTGCATCAATTTGCTGTACACCTGAATAACATGACGTTGTGAGTCAACTATACTCCAACACGAGATAAAAATTAAATAAAAAATTAAAAGGAAAAAATAAGCAGCAGACCAGGACCTACCACATGGATTTGAGGAAACTCCAGGAGACAGTGACGGACAGAGAAGCCTGGTGTGCTGCAGTCCATGGGGTCACAGGGTCAGGCACAATTTAGAGGCCGAACAAAGCTGCATTGGAGTCCAACTCTATTCCTGCCTTGGCTACAGGATGGCTTTAATCAGACAATAAATGAGTAGTCCTGTAGAAAGGTCTGCCATTGCTTTTCATTTTAATATGTGGCTGGTCCCTTACTGCGCTTGTAGTTGGAAAATCAAAGACCATTGACAATTTCCTTTTTAAAATTTAACTCCTGAAACTACTCTTAAAGACTCGTTTCATAATGAAATGTGCAGCTCTTTCAATGATACTAAAATATATAGTGCACCAGATCAACGTAAAAGAGTATATGTGTGTTTGTGCACACAAGTATGTACATGTGTGTGTTTAGGTATCATACATACAAATGTGTAACTCAATCATATAATGCGTATATATGTACCCGTGCACACATACATCTGTATCCATAAAAATAGAGAGGACCGGCTACTTCAGAGCCATTCCAGACTTTTTCTAAGGAAAAATACTATACCGGTGTAATGCTACATGACATTCTTAAGGTACCTTAAGTACACCTCTGTTCAGTAGCTCTGTCGTTCAGTCACGTCCGACTCTTTGCAACCCCATGGACTGCAGCACGCCGGGCTTTCCTGTCCTTCACTATCTCCTGGAGCTTTCTCAAGCTCATGTCCATTGAGTCAGTGATGCCATCCAACCATCTCATCCTCTGTCGTCCCCTTCTCCTCCTGCCTTCAATCTTTTGCATCATCAGGGCCTTTTCCAGTGAGTCAGCTCTTTGCATCAGGTGGCCAAAATATTGGAGTTTCAGCTTCAACATCAGTCCTTCCAAAGAATATTCAGGACTGATCTCCTTTAGGATGGACTGGTTGGATCTCCTTGCAGTCCAAGGGACTCTCAAGAGTCTTCTCCAGCACCACAGTTCAGAAGCATCAATTCTTCTATAAGTACATCTTTACCTGAGGTGCAATAAATTCTCACCAAAATACCTATATAACCACTCCCTTTCAGTCTACTGGGACTGAAAATACCACTTTTGAAAAAGCACAGATTTGCCCCCAGCCTTCAGATGAGTGTGGATGAGCCCTTGAGTTCCCACAAGCCCAGGACCCGCTGCATCTGATGAGAGATGCCGTGTGCACCTGCTCACGCCTCAACTTTACCTTTAAACTGGGGCGTAACTTTCTTTGTAAAACAAAACCCGCAAACACCTTGGTCCTTTGCAGAAGAATCTGGGCTCGAGGTCTCCCCGTCCAGACGAGACTCCCGAGGTGTAGCCTGTGCCTCGTGCCTCTGTGCACAGACACAGCCAGAAGTTGTAGTTGGACACACCCCCGTCCCTCCATTCCTGTCTAGAGGAGACCAAACAGTACTGTACTGCTTCTTCGGAATATGTTATAAGATTGGAGCCAGGGCAGGGGCTCTCTGTGTCCTCCAGAAGGAGCTCCTCTTTTCTGGAAGGTTTTGCTCTCACTGTGTGTTAACAGCAGCTGCCCACCAGCACTGCAGGAAAAGGTACTTCCTCGTGGCGATGCACCCTGGCACCGGACCTCAGCAGGGGCACAGGGGCAGGAGAGGTTTCAAGCTGCAGCATCCCTGCTTCCACGCCCTGAGTGGGGCCTCTGAGGGGCACTCCTTGGGCCAGCTTCTCCGCTCTGAGCAGGGCAGGGTGGAGGGTGAGCCAGCTGGAAGGGGTTGCCAGTCTGCAGAGACTGAGAGCCACGTGTGCCCCTGGGCAGGTAAGCTTCATTCCCATCCTGAGGGCTGGGCTGGAGAGCTGGGCTGGGGAGCTGGCCCTGGGTTTCCCCTGCCTGGGAGACCCCCGGCCTTACCCCTGCCTCAGGACGTGGACTGTGTGCCCAGTGTACGGGCACAGGAGGGAGGGCACCCATCCGTGGCCGGGCCCAGGTAAACTCGCTGAGAGTTTTGCTTCCTCTTGGCTCCTCTCTGGAGACTTTTGGATGCTCATGGGTGAGACCCTTTTGGTCAGACCAGGTTAGAGGGTTTCCCTGAAAATACCTGCCCAGCCCATCAAGGCAGTAGGGGTCTTCCCCTGTCTCCCATCTTCCAGGGGGTGGGATGGCTCAGGTTGCCAATCAACTTCTCCAGGAGGAGCTTGCTGGGCACCCAGAGTGCAGAGGTGGAACCCTGGTGTCTGATCAGTGCTGTCAATGGACAGGATGCCAGTATCAAGGGCTCCTAGCTTAAGAAGCAGGTCCAGACGAGGGGAACGCAAGCCATCCCATTCCCACCCCAGCTGCCTGCTCCGCTGGGCCTGGGTCTTCAAGGTACAGCTCAGAACTCCACTGTGTGCATCTCAGACTGAAATGCATGCTTGCAGGTATAAGCACTGACTTCAGTTTTCTAGGCCTTACTCTACGCAGCCTTTCGATCCTGATTGGAAAGCAATCTTAGGGATTTCCATCCTTTGCTTTCTGAACTTGTGCATGGCCAGTCTGCAGTAGACGCTTTCTATCTGCTGGGATGTGGGATCTTCCAGCTCATCTTTTGCAAACAGAGCCGGATCTCAAGCTGAATCCATGGCAAGGGAGGCCAGGGGGTTGAGGAGGGCTGCCCCTGCTGCTGGCCCCAGGATCACTCAGCGATTATGCCTGCCGTCTGTCAGAACCCTCGCTGCCCCTTCTGGGCTTCTGGTTTTCATTACAGCAAAAAGCGGGGAGCCTACCAAAGTCACCGGCTGTGTCATTGGAGGAGCCAGACCTTCTGGGGCCATTAAAACACGGTTAGCTGCCTGTTTGGGTGATCCTGTTGAACTCAGAGACCTCAGCAGGAGCTCGGTGGCTGATGGGGGCAGGGCGGCTTCTAGCAGGTGACGCGTGGGGACTGAAAAGTGATATATTTCCCCCAGTAAACGCCCCCACAAACAACAGGTAAAGGTTTAAGTTGTGCTGAGGGCCCCAAAATGGAACAAAACAGCATGAAACAGTCGATGCCTTTCATCGCAACAAGAAGAGAAGGGGGAGGGAGTCAGAGGTTCTGGGCAATTGGGCTTGGGTGGGAAACTTGGAGCCAGGGTCACCTCCTGGCTCACCGTCCCTGGTCCTTTTCCCTGGGGTCAGAGAAAGGGACCCAGATGGCTGGGGGTTTGCAGTTCCCAGGAGCCCTCTCTGCAAACCCTGGAGGCCTCTCAACTTCTTCCTCGTATAACTGACCCTTGACAAAGGAAACCCAGAGAAGAATGAGGCTGCAGAGGGCAGATATTTGGGAAAGCACTCTAGGGACAGGGTTCAGACCCTGAAAGGGAGACTGACACCAAGGGAATGCATGTCTGTATCAAGCCTAAGAAGACTCAACCGTTACAGGAAAACAAAAAGGATCCCAGGACGAGCAAGAGAACACGGCCCTTCTGAGGAAGGGTGTTGGGGCCGGTGGGGGAGACAGAAATCCAAGAAGAGGGCAGTGTGATCATTACGAGCAGCAAGACTCCGAACACCGGCCTCCGCCCTCCACCCAGTTCTGGCCGGAGACTTTTTAATCCACATTTTTCATACTTTCTCTGCGTTTTCTGCATTCAGTCGTTCCTGCTTCAAGAAGAGCACACGCACAAACCAGAAAACATCTCCTTTTCTTCTTACCAGGGGACCGAGTGTTGTGATATATGGATTTTGATAACACACA
>NW_024070198.1:46676988-46961988 GCF_014754425.2 Oryx dammah
TCGTGTGCTCATATCCTCGTACATTTTCTTAGAGCCTCAGTTAAACAGTGTAAGTAAGCGAAGGCTCTTTTTAAAATTAGAATATAACTGCTTTACAAAGTTGGGTTAGTTTCTTCTGTACCAGGAAGAGAATCAGGTATCTGTACACATGTACTCCCTCCCTCTTGGACCTTCGCACCCCTCTAGGTCACCACAGAGCACGGAGCTGAGCTTCCCATGCTTGACAGCGGGTTCCCGCTAGCTGTAGCTGTCTATCTTACACACAGGAGTGTTCTAGCTTACTGGGAAGGTCCCCCTCTGCAGGTTATGTAACTTACACCTCCACCCCACCCCTCACTTTGGGGGCAGGGGCACCTCCTGGACCCCACTCCAACAGTGAATATCATCATTAGTATTTTGCTAACATCATGGGGGGAAAATGATGTCGTAAAATCTGTTTACATTTACATTTTTTTGATTTCTAAATGAAGCTGAGCCGTTTTTTTTTTTCCTCCTGCTTATTAGTTATCTGCGTTTTCTCTTTAGTGAATTATTTATGTCCTTTGCCCATTCATCCAGTGGAATAGTAGGTTTTCTTACTGATTTGTAAGTGCCTTTTGCATATTAAGGTTAACCCTTGGTCATATTTATTGCAATTATTTTCATCCAATTTGCAGTTGGACTTTTAATTAAAGATAATTTTATGTGTTTATTTTTCAAACTAGCCCAGGGTATTAAACTCCTTCTTAAATAAGAATAAGAATTTTCCAGAGGAAAAGTTAGACTCAGTGCAGAGGGTACAGCCAGTCGGAGGCTGGTGGCTATGGGTTTTAGGAGCTGGTATCTCCAGATAATTTCTCCAGTCGGTTTTGGTCCCTTGACTGCCTTTGGCCTCTGCGTATACAAACAATGTGAGCACTTTTTTTTCCACTCAGAGCTTCTGGGGGTTGCCAAGTTACCGTTTTGTTTGTTTTTCCCTCCTAACATAAATAATTTGGCGTGGTTTCCATACAAACATTTATCATCTCTTCCAAGTTATTAGCACACAAACTCAGGGGCATTTCTGTCTATGTCGTGGGTGTGAGGAATCAACCACAAAATAATTAAAAAGCTCTCCCTCGGACGGTGGCCTGTGATTACTCTGGAAAGCCAGCCCCACAACTGGCCACGCTTTGGTGACCATTGCCATTTTCCAGGCTGAATTATATATTTTTATTAGTTGCTTAGCTATTTCAGTCTTTCATTCCTCTACAACTCTCTGATGAATACCATCTGGCCTCAGTAATTTATTACAATTTAATTTCTCAATTTGTTCCATCACTTCTTTCTTGATATTTCTATCAGCAAATATATATATATATAAAAATATATATATATATATAAAATTCTTGCCCTGGCCCGTCACCTCTATAAGGGTTCTCTGGACACAAGCACAGGTCAGGAGCAGAGACCAGTGGTCCCCCTGCTGCCTGGGATGGGACAGCCCCCTGGGTATCCATCTGGGCTTCTCCTTTGGCAGAATGGTATGATATAACTAGCGCCAGGCATTTGTAAGGATTCATATCTGTGTAGAATTCCAGGGAAGAATGGGGGAATATGCTAAATACTTTGTGATCACAAGCAACTGTCTTTCACAGCCACTGTGTTTCTGCAAGTTTTCCTTTCATCACCCTTTTGTTCATGTAATACATTTAAATAAGTCTTAGATCTGTGGCTAAATGTATACAAAGCCAGCACATCCTGCTAGGAAGAGAGCGTTCTAATCACTGCTCCTGGAGCTTGATTCTCCCTGATCCAACAAAGCCAGACCCTCTCTGGATGGCAGAAGGCAGCACACTCCTGGGAACACTCAGGGAAGAGCCTCCTGGAGACAGACTATGGGACAGACATCTCTCTGCCCACGAGCGAGTGCGCCAGGCCCATGAGTCCGTGTACCCTTTGGTGTCAAAACTCACTCTGATGAGCACGTGCCCTGATGCTGGTCTCCCAGACCCGGCTTGGGTCTTTTCTGCTTTGATAAAACAAATCTATCTCTTAGGCTTAAAATGACCAATAACCAGTAGACAACTTGGTTCTTTGATCCAACAGAAAGGTAATTTTAAAGGCACTTACTGTAAATACAGGTTTTAAAAACCTCACTGGGTTGTGAATCTAGTGACAAGAGATTATACTGCTGTGTGCTGGTTGAGCGGTTCAGAACAGCCCCAATATGGCCTTATGGGACACGGTTGCAGCCGGGCTTTGAACACTCTGCCCTTTTGAGGACCAAGGCCGGGTTGAACCTCCCCAGCACAGCTCCCTGACACCCTCAGGACGCAGGCCAAATGTCCCCATGTGGGGGGACCCTGTCCTCAGAGATGGTCGCTCGCGTGAACCCTGTCACCTCTCCTAGCTACACCATCTTTCCAGGTGGATTCCTACAGCTGGAGAAGGGACAGCAAGTCCTGAGACCCCCAGGAGGTCAGGACTCACCTGACTTTCTGGAGGTGAAGCAAGATATTAAATCACACAGGGGATCCTAACTCACCAGTTCATGGGCCTTCCAGGATGTGGTGGGCTGTACGAGCATCATCTCATATGATCCTCATCCAACCCACAGAAGGAAGCGGCCGGGGGCAGGGTTCCAGATGGCTTTATATCTTTCTTCTTTCTCCTTTTCATCCCTTTCTCACCCGTTCCTGCTGGTGGGAAGGGACACCCAGGCAGGGAGGGAGTGAGCTCCAGGCCGGGCTGGAAGGTGGAGGATGCCCCAACCTCATAGCTGGCATTCACAAGCTCTCACCCAAGGCCTGACAACACAGCCCACAGGCACCCTCCTCAGGGCCAGGAGGGTGTCCGTGGGGTCTTCCTGACTTTGCCCCACTTGGATGCAGGAGCCTAGTGCCAAGGGCGTTCATGAATTCACTCCCTGCTTCAATAAACACAGCCTGACCGCCTCCCAGGGGCCTCCTTGGGCCCCTACCCCTGCCCCTGGGGTCACACAGTGGGTGAGGGGGTGTGTGGACATGTGAGGCTGTGTTTGTGAGTGGTACTGAGTCTGCACGCCTGGCAGTATGTTTGTAGGAGTGACTGTGCGTGTCGAGGGAGGGGCAGAGGTTTTGCGCCGTGCTTGGGTTTTTCAGGAATGGGTAACGGGGAAGATGAATGTTCCCTCAGTGAGATGGGGGTGAAGAAGGGCTCCAATGAGCACAGCAGAGCAGCTTGTGGGGCCCCAGCTCCCCACGTCCGAGCCAGGCCCCCCAGCAAATGACAGAGGACGGTTGCATCTTTTCCTAGAGCCATCAGGAGCCTGGGGTGATGGGGGCTTCACGCTGCTCGCCAAACCTAAACGCACTGCCGAGCATTTTTTGAGAAGTGTCACCTTCCTCCTAGGAGGCCGCTGTGAGGGAGACTGTGGCCATAAAGCGCCCCCAGATGATCTGTCCGCTCAGTCATCTTCCTGCCCCGCGAGAAAACCTTTCACTCTGCCATCAGTAGCCTGCTCAGAGACGGAAAATCTCCCTGGAGCCGCTGACCATCCCGGGGCAGGGTGTGTGCTGTGAGCAGAGACAGCCTCTCAGGGGAGGCATGGAGTCTTGGTCTGAGTGTTGGGGGGCGCAGCCCTCAGCCCCAAAGCCCATGGGCAAGATGGGGTGCGGGGGCAGCTGGAAAGCCAGCCTTTCTGAACCCCAGACTTCGCTCTTCGTTGCTTTGAGTGTGAGCCACACTGCCGGACCCTGGTCCTGTCTCAGGTATCTTCTCAAAGCTGGCCTTGTGGAGTTGGAAAATGGCTCTGGTGGTCTGCAGGGCCTAACCCTAACCCTAACCTCATCACATCGTTTCCAGGGTTGCCTTTTGTTTCTGTTTGCTGCTGTGGGTCGTAATTTTAAGCGTGGAAGCTCTGCTCTTTGTAGACGGTAGCGCACATTTATGATGAGGTTTCTCCAGAGAGGATGGAGGACCCATCCTAGGAGTGGAAACAGGATCCCAGCTCAAGGAGATGCAGGAACTTGATGGCAGAATGTAGATTCCACGCATGAGACTGTGGTCACCTATATGCGGAATCTAAAAAATACAACAAACTGGAGCATGTAACAAAAAGGAAAGAGGCTTGCAGATACAGAGAACAAAGCAGTGGTTACCAAGGTGGGGGAGTGGGAGGGACGAAATACTGGGTGTAATTGCACAGTAGGAGGAGTGTAGCCAGTATTTCATAATATCTGCAAATAGAAAGTAACTTTAATAGTTTTATAAAAATACATTGTAACTTTAATACAGTGCTATATATCAACTGTATCGCCATGAAACTGGATTTTTTTTTTTTTAAGAGTGAAGCAGGTAACTATCCTCACAATAGGAGACACTTTTTTTTTTCACGTGTGTTCCTCTTAAATTTGTCCATAACACACTTGTTTATGAAATTGAGAATTTTTCTCCAAATTATGTCGTGATGTATACACAACAAGTTTAAGTGTAGCTGCACTGCAAAAATCAGTATTTCCTAAATGCTTGCTGAAAAGTATGGGAAAAGGAGTTGTTAGTCTAAAATCTAATTTCTGGGTTGATCAGTCAATCCTGATGGAATTACTAAGAAACACGGTCTTACAGGCAGAAGGGTCAGCTTCCACACTCCTTCTAAAAGGCCACATGGGTTGGTTGGAGGAGGCTGGACCCTAACCTCTGACCTGGAGTCTGGCAGGAAGTCTCCACTGCAGAATCATGGAGGCTTGGGTATCTCCCTGGCCTCAGGTCACCAGGGTTTGAGGGACCACAGGCCCCTTATGAACATGACCCAGGTTTCGGCTCCCTAGTCTTCAGGGGATTCATATCCACACAGACCTTCACGTACAAAAATGTGGCGGGACGCCCCTGAGTCCTGCAGGGTTGGCTGCATCTCTGACCTGAGCCCCACCCCTGCGTGCACCCAGGTGGGAGGCATAGCGGAGGCCACGTTGCCTGAGCCTATTCTGGCCATGCCTCTCTCTCAATTCTGTCTCTGCCTCATCCAAGGCTATGGTTTTTCAGTGGTCATGTGTGGATGTGAGAGTTGGACTGTGAAGAAAGCTGAGCGCCAAAAAATTGATGCTTTTGAACTGTGGTGTTGGAGAAGATTCTTGGGAGTCCCTTGGACTGCAGGGAGATCCAACCAGTCCATCCTAAAGGAGATCAGTTCTGGGTGTTCATTGAAAGGACTGATGTTGAAGCTGAAACTCCAGTACTTTGGCCACCTCATGTGAAGAGTTGACTCATTGGAAAAGACTCTGATGCTGGGAGGGATTGGGGGCAGGAGGAGAAGGGGACGACAGAGGATGAGATGGTTGGATGGCATCACTGACTTGATGGACATGGGTTTGGGTGGACTCCGGGAGTTGGTGATGGACAGGGAGGCCTGGAGTGCTGCGGTTCATGGGGTCGAAAAGAGTCGGACACGACTGAGTGACTGAACTGAACCTCAAGCAAAACAAAACCACTGGAGCCCCAAGCGTGTCAGCATGTGCACCTGTAAGCCTACACACACACACACACGTATGTACACACATCCCACTTTGCAAACATGGGGTCACACATGCCAGAAAACCACCCATGGCTTTAGATGTAATCACCCTGGTTTACAGAATGACAGCTTTATTGTTCAATAAAATAAATTAACTGATTCAGAGATCTTCACTGGCGGTTAGGAGGTTTTATGTATTTATCTGAGAAACAAGAGGAGGTTGCAGGAAGGATAGGAAAGGACAGAGTTCTCCGCAGAAGCTCCACGAGGCCACCCCGGGGTGATGCAAAGGCCACTGTCTTTGCCTTTTTCCCCACCAGGTCTTTGGATCTGGCAGCCAAAGGGCAGAAGAGACACGTGAAATAACCTCGCTCCATGGAGGTTCTTAAAAATCTTTCAGTGGAGGGAACCAGAATGGCCTCTTTTCCTTAACCCTGCTCTCTGTCTTTCTCTCCCTACCATTTATGCTTTGCAAACAGACAGGCTTCCGGCCTCTGGAGTGGAAGCAAAGGAGCAGGGAGCATTGTGATCAGGCAGAGGGAGGAGTAATTTAATTGTCTGGTTCCTTCTGTGCTGGAGAATATCAAACAGATGAGGAGGATAAAACAGGGAGCTCAATAATTAATTTTCATGTTTCTCACTAGTGGGGCTTCGTCGGGCCCTGCGCGTGATTATAGCAAGAGGTTGGATTCTGAAGTTTCACTCATTAGCTACGTGTTGTATGAAAATACCTTGATTTTCAAAAGGCAGAGTGACAAGAATGAAAAATTTCAGCTATTAAAAATATCCTGGTGTCAGGGACTTTTGTGAGAGAAGAAAAACTCTCTGATTCCCTCAGATAAATAATGAAACGGATGGTTGTTGCGAGGTGAAGGGTCAAAACTTCCCTGTTGACTAAAACACAAGGTTGACTTAAAAGATTTTTGGAAGTTATTCAAGGAGCCAAGCATCGGGCTGGGCTGATTTTTTTTTATTTTTTTTTGCTTCCTAATGAAACCAAGGGGGCTCCCTGAAATTTCCAAAACCCCTGTGTTCAAAGCATGCAGGTTTTAATGGGCTGGACGTCGGCTTTGACCCTGGTCCTGCATGTCGCATATATAATAGAGAGCATTTGTGAATAATTAAATGGCGCTGTCCCAGGCTCTGAGTTTATCCAAGGCTAAGTATTAAGATTTAATTGATTCCAAATTAACCGGTGCGTTCTCCGTCCAACCTGGTGGACACTGGAGTCCCCAGCAAACCCACAGCCTCCCCAGCACGCATCCTGTCCCCTGTCCGTCCTGGCTAGGCCAGGAGCTGGACACCGTTTCCTTCCCGGCATACTGATTAGCCTGGCATGCGTTTGTTCACAAGCTTTGGATTCCAAGCTAAGGAATGTAATTTTTAGCACAAATGGTTCAATCATTCAAACATACAAACATTTCAAGGTAATTTCTGCAAATCCCCATTGTGATCTAATTTCTTATTAAGCAGAATAAAGCTGTTTGGCATTGCAATTAATCAGTTTGGGGCTCCACGGAGCACTTGCTGCGGAGCTCTTCCCATTCTATTTTTAAAGGCATTGGAGTTGCGTTCCTTGTCTTCACACCCTGCCTCTCACGTGCACACACACACCCGTGCACCCACCGGCCACACACCCACATTGATAGGGCACTAGGGCGAACCTGGCACAAACAGTCATCACAGAGCTTTATTTTTACTACATCTTTGTGTGTGTGCATGTGTGTGTGTGTGTGCATGTATAAGTCACTACCAGGAAAATGACTAAATTTATGTTTTATTAAAAAAAAAAAAAGCAAAGGCTTCCCAGGTGGCTCAGTGGTACAGGATCCGCCTGCCCATGCAGGAGACGCGGGTCTGATCCCTGGGTTGGGAAGATCCCCTGGAGGAAGAAATGGCAACCCACTCCAGTGTTCTTACCTGGGAAATCCCATGGACAGAACAACTTGGTGGGCTACAGTCCATGGGGTCCCAAAGAGTTGCACGTGACTGAGTGACTGAGCATGTGCACAAAAAAGCAAAGGTTAAAGGACTGTGTAACAAGGACTTACTTCTAGCACAGAGAATATACTCAGTATCTTGTGATAACCTATAGTGGACATGGGTTTGGGTGAACTCCGGGAGCTGGTGATGGACAGGGAGGCCTGGCGTGCTGCGGTTCATGGGGTCGCAAAGAGTCGGACATGACTGAGTGACTGAACTGAACTGATAGTGAAAAAGAATATTTATATATAAAGAATACATGCATGTACAGCTGCATCCCTATATACACTGTAAATCAACATTTCAATAAAATATTAGGTCTTATATTTATAGTTTTTAATGTATGATTATGGCAAATTAAAAAACTTGAATCAGAATATTCTTATATAATTATGCTTGGATTAATTATGGTGGTGGTTATTTAAAAGGAAAAAAAACACTGTGCCAATTATAAAATTACCCAATGTCTAAATATTGCACAGATCACAATTCATGGAGGTGCTTATCTTTGTTTATTTTGTAAATCTCTTGTCTAAAACAACTTGTGAAAATGGAAGGGGGGCCACCATGACTGAGAAAGGGACTGGAGATGAGAGGGAAGGAGGGGATAGGAAGGGTCTGACATGATGTTTCCACTTCTGAGCACTTTGCAGATAAACTCTCCTTAAGCAGGAGCTTCTCGGTGGAGAGCAAAATGTACAGACCTCTGAATGATGCAGGGCAAATGTTACTCAAAGTCTAATAATTTCTTTCAAAGATTTGGATCTAATTTCCAGTTGCCACTGATCAATAGGCAATTTATGAATGACCGATGTCACTCCCAGGGGCTTCAAGAGGGGCGCTGCGTAAACCCTCAGTCACCAGCAACCACACTTGTGAGGCAGCGCCGCTCTTAAGTCATCCAAGAGGCGAAGCAAGCATGTGTTTTTATTTAACAAGAAAGATCTCAGTGCAGATAAGGTTATTATTTTAGAGGCAGAAATGACTGTCTTTTGAGCAGAATAAATAGGGGGTCATAATTCTCTAATCTGACCTAATTTTCACAAAGGAAAATGATCTGTTAAACTGCCCCAGAGATAATACAAATTAGCCCAGGTCAACAGTAGGTCAAATAGAGAGGGCGCTAAAGCCCTTTTTACTACTTAGTAGCATCTTATGCTAATTCAGTTCCCCTCTCTGTGATAAACAAAGCACGTGGAAAGGCGCTAGCATCACACAGTGATGGGTCCCTGAGCTACAATTTCATGCAAACCTAGTAATTCCAGTGTACACGCATCCAGTTCGCTCAGGAGCCACAAATACTGGAGGCGCACACGATCAGATGCGTGTTCCACACTGCAGGTACGTCGCCTTGAAAGCACCAATATGTGTGTGTATATCTATGTATATATATATATACACGTGTATATGTATACGGTGGTTTTAATGGCTAAGCCCTGTGTGGAGTTGGTGGAGTTAGTGGAATGAATGTGTCAGTAGGCACTGCACCATCATTAGGAAGAGGTTCTAAGCTCGAAAGTGCTTGTGGGATGATGGCGTGGACAGTGGACGGGAGGGAGACTGATGTCTGGGCGGCATTTACACCTAGAGAGTGAGGATCTGGGTTCAATGCTGTGTTCTCCCCAGGCCTCTGCAGGAAGGAAGGGAGGGGTGGGAATGGTCAGGTGCCTCTGTTCAAGGTGAGCTTCCTAAAAGATGCCTCCAGGAGAAGTACCTTCGCCCTCTCCATGCACATCAACCCACTAAGAAAGTCTCCTTTTGTCTGCAGTGGAGATAAAACCCCTGCCCGAGAAAGGTGAGTCACCTACATAGACTATTTCTCTTCCCCTGGGAGGGGGCTCTGTTCTCTGTCATTCAGTCCTGGGTCGGGCTGAAGGATTAGACAGGCTGCCAGTGAACTACACCTGGAAAGTTCTGGCACAGCCGCTGGTGTCATGGGGACCAGCCTGGCTCCCCAGCACCTGATGTACAGCCCAGAGGTGACTTAGGTCCTGGGGAAGTGATGTCCGCCCTGCCTGAGACCTGTTAGTGCATTTTGGTGGGGAGACCTGGCTCCTTAGATACGGAAATAAGATAAGCTGGCTAAGAACTCCAGATTTTTTTTTTTAATTTTAAAGCAGACAGGCCTTGAATTGGCAGGAAAGATAAAATTGGTGGTGGTTTGAATCCCTAAGGGTGTGACATTTGGATTTGATTAAATTCCCCATCAGAGACTATATCTACATGCACAACTGCTTCTTCAATTTGGATGAAATTGACTCAATTCAGCACAAAAAAGCGGCCCATTCAGAGGCCTGAGAGAAAGCGCCCTTGAACTATTTTATTTCACATCTTTTGGGATTGCCAAGGAGCCCTTTGCAGCCCTTTGCCATATCTTTAATTCCAAATTTGGCAAAACCCATGATGACTTTGGCAGACTTACCAGTCCTCATCTCACCCAGCAACGGCCGTGGGGGAAACTCGTTCCGGGCAACTGGTCAGTGTTCTTGCTGGATGTGGGGGGTCTGCCTCCTTGACTCCACGTCCCACTTATGCTGCAAAATTCACCTGAAATCAAGCAGCTTTGTCATCAGGAAACATGAGCCATTCTCTGTGTGCTGGGACAGTGACAGTGTGGCACGTGTGTCTTCTGAGCTCAGGAGCTCACATCTGAGTACGGCAGCCGGCCTGGAGGGCAGGCTCTGGATGGGCCACAAAGTGCAGCCGAGGCAGGGGTGAGGATGCAGAGATGAGGAGGCACCGAACGTGGAGCATGGGGAGGCCTCCAGGAGTGCTCCCAGGCTTGTGAATCCATGGCTTGCCCTGTGCCCACCCTGCTCCAAGCACCAGGGTGTCCACTTGGTTATCACCACAGCCACCTCAAGGGTAGACACTGGTGCTACTTAGAGATGGGGAAACTGAGGCACAGAGAGACCAATAACTTTGTCCCCTTGGTGATACAGCCAGTAAGTGGACTGAAGCCCAAGCTGTCTGGCTCCCCTATACCCCTTGTGGAGTCAGTGATAGAAGGTGCAGGAAGGAGAGGGGTTTCCAGGAAGGAGGAACAGCGTGACAAGAAGGGGGCTTGGAACAGGCTTCTCCCCACTGGAGATGGTCCTTGCAGGGGAGCACCTGGAGCGGGCATGATGAACATATCAGCAGAGAGGCTGGGTTAGAAGCTGGAGTGGCCAGAAGCTACAACTTGATATTTGCAAGTGATGGAGAGCGGCTCAGCATTGGGATCAGGGTCAAGTGTTTCAGATGGTATCTTGGGTGAATTATTCTGGGAGAGGCAGGGATAGCAGGCATGAATGGAGGAGATAAACAGGTGCTGTGGGACGCAGGAAGGACCAGGAGAAGTGAGCTTGGGCTGGGGCAGCTGAGGCAAGGGCTAAGGGCAGAGTTCCCCTAGGGAAAGCCCCGGCATCCCCAGGGAGCCTGGAGGCACTGGTGAGAGGAGAGGATGGGAGGAGCTCACCTGGACAGGTGCCTTGTCCCTGAGATGGAGACTTCTGCAAGGACAGCAAGTTGTGGGTCATGCTGATTCTGAGGAATGCTGAAGCTGAAGCTCCAATCCTTTGGCTACCTGATGCGAAGAACTGACTCATTGGAAAAGACCCTGAGTCTGGGAAAGATTGAAGGCAGGAGAAGAAGGGGACAACAGAGGATGAGATGGGTGGACGGCATCACTGACTCAATGGACATGAGTTTGAGCAAGCTCTGGGAGTTGGTGACGGACAGGGAGGCCTGGCGTGCTGCAGTCCATGGGAGCACAAGGACTTGGACATGACTGAGTGACCGAACTGAGCGGATTCTGAGTAGAGGCCTCCAGGGACATGGGTCTTACTCTGCAGCTCTATCCTAGAGACCCCTGTCTGCATGCAGAGTTCTCTCCTACAGATATAGTGCTGCTTCTCGGTTGAAAACCAGCAGATGTGAAAATTATTATGCTTTCAGTCAGGGTAAATATTTTTAAGGACACTATGCAGTTCCTTGCCCTCATCAGCATTCTTTCCTTAGTTCATTGACATGAATCCCACTTGAGTTCAACAGTATGAACTCAAGAATTTCACAAATTCTTCCACTAAAATGAGACATAATTTTAATCACAAAATCCTTTCTCTGTAACTTTTACTTTAGAGGAAAGAGGAAAAAATATTCATACCCACAAGACATTTATTCACGTGCTCCTGGAAGAATGGCAGCAGGCTTTTCATCAGTTTATGAGCTGTGAGAAGCTCTAGCTGGACCCCTCCTTGCCAGCACGCTGGTGGCACCTATGTCTGAGAGAAAGGTCCTATCGCTTTTCACGGTATTAAAAGCTCTTCGGTATAGATGGTCAGCTGATTAATTAGCTATAAAACTACACAGGAAAATACGGAACAGACGCCCAAGTGTACCTTGCATGTAATGTATTATTCATTCCCCAATGCAATCAGCTATTTTCAGGAGCCTTTGTGCTGAGCATCTCTGACACGGTGCAGCTTAGGGAGGCATTTGGTCGCCTCACAGGCAACACAAGACCCACCCTGGATGCTGTCTCTCAATACTTTCCTTTTGGCTCAGTGAAGAAATAAAGACTGTATCATGAAGCCAGATGTCCCCATCTAGGGGGCTGTCAGGTGAGTGCGCAGGATCCAGTCCTGGGAAGGGATAAAGCTGATGATTTGGGAAGGATTTGGCATCATGTACCTCCAGCAGACTTCTCTCTGCAGTGTCTTATTTGGCGTCCTGGTGCTGAGCTGAGAAAGATGGCTGCGCTCTGGGAGGACACAGAAGCATCTCCCAGGTATCTGTCATTTGCCGGGACTTTGCCAACCTACTAGAAATTACACGAGGAAGACTATGACACGGGCCGTCATTTTGCTAAAGGTCCCACAGTGGGGCTCGGCGGTGGCAGGCACAGTGGGGACTGGGTTTGTCTGGTGGATAGTTCACCAGAACCATCAGGTGGGAACCCAGTAGGAGACAAACCCAAACTCCACTGCATCCATGGGGTGCTGGGGGTGGTGGTGAGAGGCCCCACCTCCAGGCCCGTCACTAACAAGAACGCTTTCCGAGCTGAAGAGAGCAGGACAGACAAGGAGGGCAGGAGTCAGAAGCTGAAAGACAGTGTTGAGGGAAAGTGCAGCAGCGTTCAGGTCAAATGAATAAAGGAACAAATAGATTCCAGCCGGCACAGTCCTGCCGCCCTCTCGTCAACATGCCTGTTGGGTCCTGCTTCCCCATCTGACCACCCAGCTTTGCCTGGAAGGCCACTCGCCTTCAGAAATAATCTTCAGAAGTTTGTTTTAGCAGAAGGATTTTTGAAGGCGACTTGCACGTTTTCTCAGACTCACACTCTGGGGAAGATGCTGTCTGCCTGGCCACCTGTTGGAACGCAACCCAGAGAGACAGCTGAGAGTCAATATCAAATCAATACTGTCACACACGGCAATGCAGGGGACGGGATTGTATCTCTCGCCTGAAAATCCATTTTGACAGAAGGGCAACATGAAGTCGTTTATGACACCGAGATGATGGGCTGGCTGGTTAGTGAGGCTGCCTGCAGACTGGAGAAGCCCGCCTGGACCCTTAGCAAGGCAGCAGCCTGGACGTGAGCTGACAGCTGGGTACCATGGCCACATTAACACATCCATGAAAGGCCTGACCATTCTCAGGGAGGGAGACGTGTGCCCAGGTCCCTGTGAGTAAATGCAGTTTCTAGTCTGATGGCAGCTTCCCTTCTTCTGCTATAGGGGCTTCTGATAGCCACCACCAGTGAACTCAAGTCCCTCCTGGCTATGACCTGTCCAGTCTATGTGGGTGTGGTAAGTCGCTTCAGTCGTGTCCGACTCTTTGTGACCCCATGGACCATAGCCTGCCAGGCTCCTCTGTCCATGGGATTCTCCAGGCCAGAATACTAGAGTGGATTGCCATGCCCTCCTCCAGGGGATCATCCCGACCCAGGGATCGAATCCCCGTTTCTCATGTCTCCTGCATTGGCAGGTGGGTTTTTTTTTTTTTTTTTTTACCATTATTGCCACCTGGGAAGCCCAATCCATTACAGTAAAACAAATCACCACTGGATTATCTGTTCAATTCTCTGTGAACTAAATGTCATGGTTGGTTCACAAAAGCAGGTCAACAAATTGACTCAATCCACCCAGGCAATTCAGTTAAGATGCTCTTGAAATCTGGACGAAGTGAGTTCAAAGACATCGTTTATCTTAGATTCGCCATCTAGCTAAGATCCTGGTCTCTCAGTTCTTTTGCGTAAATAACGTCTGCAGGAAGATGACAATGCAAAGGCTTGGCTTTGTGCTTCTCCACATAAATTTGCTAGTTTTATAGCAAAAGCAATGTGCGCAGGCCTCCCAGCCTATGGCTGCTCATCTGAGCCTCTGCAGCACTTGGACCAAGACATGGTTCTCCATAAATATTGGTGGAATGAATGTGAGCGCAGCTCTCCACTGGATGGTGGAGTAAAATTTGAGTAAACCTTTGTGTTACAATGTACAAAGTGCCTCAGAAACATCTCCTTTAGTCTCATCACGAAACCAGTGGGGAAAGTATTTCTTGAACTTTTGATTCAGAGAGGTTAAGTGACTTATTCAAGTCACACAGCAAACGGTGCAGTCATAAAACAGGGATCCCTTGTGATTCTTGGCTCGTGTGGACTGCCTGTTTCCACTCCTGCCCAAATAGTTTAACTCATTGCAATGAAAACTCTGTATGCCATTTCTTTTATCGAATCCATTTCTTTGATTTACTTCTAAATAGGTTAAAGTTTGAGTATAAAATAGATTGCAGTCTAGATTTGAACTCCTCAAATGTAAGTACCAGCCTCTGTGTTTCTGCCCATAATTCGCAACCCACCAGGTCCCAATGGTCTTCATCTGGGTGTAAGCGACACAGTATTTCATGACCTCCATCCCTTGGAGGAGGTCATGTTCAAGAAGGTGGCATGTTGCCTTGTCCCGTCCAGGGCCCTGGGCACCTCTAGCTTACCATCCAGCCACTGTTGGAGCCAACTTCAAGGTGGGCCATGTCTGAGAAATAGAACCATCCGACCCCACGGTCTTCACAAGGACATCTGATGGTGTGACAAAATGCCCCAGCCGGCCCTTTCCAGGTGCTGGCCCCCGGGTGTGCAAGGCTTCTGGATTCTCCATGCTTCCTCAGGCTCCGTTGCCTTCACCTATACAAGACCAAACAAGGTGTAGCTTAGACCCCATGCCCCCTGGAAGGCTTGTCTCAAAGGGACACCAGCCACCCCTCTGGGTGCCGCCTCTGGCACGGAAGTCCTGCAACTTACATAACCACACCTGTACCTCCTGGTGCTCCTGAGGCCACCAACAGGGTGGGCCAGGTGGGTGCCCAGGCTGCCCTGGCATCCCTGTGAAGGGGTCTGGAAGACCCCTGGCTGCTCAAACTGCTCCCACGTTAAGGAGGTAACGGGGAGACAGTGACACCCAGGAAGGAGGGGCTGAGACCAGGCTTGGCTCTGCTAAGGGAGTCACAGGCCCAGCCCTTTTCCCCTCTGTCCGGCTTCTCGGTTTCCCCTTTTGGGGTTCCTACAGTGAGGCCCCTTTTTCTTTCCCTCGTGTTACAATGCAGCACGTGAGATAGCTTCCAGCACTTCTCACTTTCGTGCTAAAAGCTCAGTGAAGCAGCAGCTGCTGTTATGCCCACAGTGGCAGAGCCCTGGGCCTTCCCGCTCTCAGAGAGCTTTCATTATGGGGAGGGAAGTGGGAGGGGCTTCAGGACGGGGAACAGGTGTACACCCGTGGTGGATTCATGTTGATGTATGGCAAAACCAATACAATATTGTAAAGTAATTAGCCTCCAATTAAAATAAATAAATTTATATTGAAAAAATTAAAAAAAGAAACATTAAATAATGAACAAGTTTCTTGAAGCTCTGGGTCTCGTCCTTGCTCTGGAAACTCCTTTAAGATTTAACAGCTTATTGAAAAGCAGAGAAAGATAGCACTCCAGTATCATCATTTGTTGGAATGTTAAAATTCAAGTGCATTTGAAATCGCAAAATCTGGGAGGTGGGAAACCCCACAAGTTCTCCTTGTTTTGTTTTCTCCGGCCAACCTACTGGACTAGTTAAAGAAACCTGAGTGTGTGTTCAGTATGGTTTGTTGCGGGGTGAGGAATGGCAGAAAAGCCACAAAGATTCCCTGAGAGCTGCGAGAACCAAGTCAAACTCTGCCTTCGTTTTTTTGCTTGTTTGTTTTTTACTTCACAGGGGTGGTGGAATTAGACCAGCAAGTTGCAAATGGTGCAGGAAACACAAGTCTCCTTCCAGGGCACCAAAAGCCCTTTGATGTCAGTTGCAGAGTATGTGGTCCACGTCCACGCCATATGAAGCTCTGTGTTCTGTCCAGTCAAACACATTTGAAACAAAGGCCATGCAGCTCAAACATTTCCAGGTAGGAAGGAGCAGGAAAATGTTTGTCGACAGATTTCAAGGCTTCTGATTTGTCCGTTTCCGCCCTAACCAGGAGGTGCTGGTTGAAGAAACTTTGGGGAATGTAACATTTCCTCCCATCTACTTTTTCTTTGAAGAAAAGGCCCCATCACACCTGAAACTATTTCTGAAACAAAGTCTTCATATTTTGCTAGGTTTTGATAGAACAGGCAATGAGAGGTCTTGGGGGGAAGGTGCAGGGAAGTGTCCAGGGGCCCCGTCCTGGGCTCTTCCTGAGTCAGACCACTTAATGGATAGGAGGGCTCTTTTCCAGGGAAGGGATGATCCTGGAGCAGAAAACCGGGCGGTATGCCAGGCCTGTTAGGGAAGATGCTGAGCATCCAGCCGTACGTGCCTCCGTCCCCATCAGGCCTTGCCTGGGGATACGGCTTTGCTGGGCCAGTGATACTGGCTGGTGCGGCCAGCATGCTGTCACTCACTCCAGTCAGTAGAGTTTATATTTCCAGCCCCACAACAGCAACCATGAGTGGGTGAGCTAAATTGCAGTGGACATTTCTGAATCACCATCACCACCTTCCGGGGCCCCCAGAGAGGGGAGAGTGATGCTGCTAATGGAAGGAGGCCGGGGCAAAATCCATCACCTGCTTTAACTTCTTCATTCACCTCATCCCCTTAAAAGCACTCAGAATTTGCTCCGCAAGGCTGGGGACTGCACAGTGACCGCTGGGAGTTTTCATGGCTGGAAATGACCGCCTCATCAGGGCTGAGTCCCCAGGTCACCCTAGATACAGCTCGACTTTAAAACCGTAAGAGGGAGGGGGCCGCATCCTCAGTGATGAAATTCAATCAAACGTTATTGCAAAGTCAATAGAAAAACTACATAAAGACCCTGACGATACCCTTTCTCTTTTGTGTCTGCTGTCTCCTGGGACAGAGCTGGAAGTAGATTGGAACTAATATCAAGCATCTGGATTCCAGCTTCTTCTATTATGACAACTACTGTGTGACTTTGGGTAAGTCCTTGGGCCTTCTAAGTAAATTTGCCTCATTTATTAAAAAATGAAAAAAAAATGAAACAAGTAAAAATAAAATCTTGGCTAGTGTAATAAAGCAAGAAAAAGAATTAAAAGTCATTCAGATCAGGAAAAGAAAAGAAATAAAGCTGTCATTTGCAGACAAAGGATCTGCCTGCAATACAGGAGACCAGGGTTCAATCCCTGGATCAGAAAGCTTTCCTGGAGAAGGAAATGGCTACCCACTGCAGTATTCGTGCCTGAAAAATCCCATGGACAGAGGAGCCTGGTTATCTGTGTCCACGGGGTCACAAAGGTCAGACACGATTGAGCAACCAAACAAAGCACATTAAAAGAAAATCCATTGACCAAACCACTGAAAATATTCACATGTGACTCTCAACAAAGATTCTTGTGTCAAACTACAAAATGCTAGTGAAAGAAATTTGACCTAAATAAGAGTAGAGACACCCATATTTATGGCTAGAAGACTCAGGATAGTTAAGAGGTTCATTTTCCGCAAACTGACCTATACATTTGACACAATTCTAATAAAACCCTAACAATTTTTTGTAGCTCCTAGTAAGCTGACTGTAAAATATATATGGTGAAACAAAAGAGAACAGCCAAAACAATTTTGAAAAAGAAGAATGAAATTGAAGGGCTCACACTGCCTGATTTTAAGACATATTATAAAGCTATAGTAAACAAAACAGTGTGATATTGGTGAAATCACAGATGCATTGATCAATGACACTGAATAGAGAGTCCAGAAACAGACTCACTTAAATATAGACAATTGATCTTTTTTAAAAGAGATTATAATTGTAGGACACTTTAAGGTTTACAACAAGATTGAGAAGGAGGTACAGAGATTTCCTATACACCCCTTGCCTCCGCACATGCACAGCGTCCCTCATTATCAGCTCACTAGAGTGCTACAACTTTTACCAAGGAAGGACCTACACTGACACATTACGGTCACCCACAGTCCATAGCTCACTTTAGTCTTCATTCCTGGTGTTGTATGCTGTAGGCATGCATGCTAAGTCATTCCAGTTGTGTCCAACTCCTTGCAGTCCTATGGATTATAGCCCGCCAGACTCCTCTGTCCATGAGATTCTGCAGGCAAGAATATTGGAGTGGGTTGCCATACTCTCTTTCAGGGAATCTTCCTGACCCAAGGCTCGAACCCAAGGCACCTCTCTGTGTCTCCTGCACTGGCAGGCAGGTTCTTTACTATTAGTGTCAACTGGGAAGTCCATGTTGGATGGGGTTAAACAAATGTATGATGACATGGATCCATAGATCCATTATAACATCTTATGGAGTATTTTCACTGCCTTAAAATTCCTCTGTGCTTGGCTTATTTATCTCCCCAACCCAGTCCCCTGACAATCACTGATATGATTGTCTTACTGTCTCCACAATTTCGCCTTTTCCTGAATATCATATAGATGAATCAAGCAAGCATTAAATCAATCAAGTTAATCTTTTCAGACTAACTTCTTTCACATAGCAATAGGCATTTAAGATCCTCCATGTCTTTTCATGGCTAGATAGCGCGTTCATTTTTAATGAATAATATCCCATTGTCTGGTGTGCCATACTTTATCCATTCACTTAGTGAAGGATATCTTGGTTGCTTCTATGTTTTTGCAGTTATGAATAAAGCAGCTGTAAACATCCGAGTGCAGATTTTTGTGTGAACATAAGTTTTCAGCTTGTTTTGGTAAATACCAAGGAGCATGATTGCTGGATTGTATGGTGGGAGTATCAATGATTATATAAGAAGCCACCAGTCATCCAAAGTGGCCGCACCATTTCGTATTTCTGCCAGCAATGAATGAGAGTTTCTGTTGCTCCACCTCCTCACCAGTGTTTGGGTTTCTCAGTGTTTCAGATTTTGACCATTCTAATAGATGTGTACTGATATCTCATTGTTGTTCTAAAATACTTTTCCCCAATGGTATATGATGTTCAGCACCTTTTCATGTTCTTATTTGCCATCTGGGTATCTGCCTTGATGAGGTGTCTGTTAAGATTTTTGGCCTGTTTTTTAATTGGCTTATTTGTTTTCTTATTGCTGAGTTTTAAGAGTTCTTTGCATGTTTGGGTAACAGTCCTTTATCAGATGTGTCTTTGGCAAGTCTCTTCTCCCAGTCTCTGGCTTGTTATCTCATTCTTTTGACATTGTCTTTAGCAGAGTAGAGTTTTGGCTCTAATGAAGTCCAGTTTATGAATTATTTATTTCTTAGATTGTGCCTTTGTTATTATAACTAAAAAAGCATTGTTAAACTCAAGGTTGGAGAAGACAGTGGCAGCCCACTCCAGGACTCTTGCCTGGAAAATCCTATGGATGGAAGAGCCTGGTAGGCTGCAGTCTATGGGGTCGCTAAGAGTCGGACATGACTGAGCAACTTCACTTTCACTTTTCACTGTCACGCCTTGGTGAAGGAAATGGCAACCCACTCCAGTGTTCTTGCCTGGAGAATCCCAGGGATGGCGGAGCCTGGTGGGCTGCCATCTGTGGGGTCACACAGAGTTGGACATGACTGAAGTGACTTAGCAGCAGCAGCAGCAAACTCAAAGTTATCTAGATTTTCTCCTTTCTTATCTTCTAGGAGATTTATAGCTTTATATTTTACCTTTATATCTTTACATCTGTGACTCATTTTGAGTTAATTTTTGTGAAGGACATAAGGTCTGTGTCTAGATTATATTTTGTTTTATTTTGTTTTTTTGTATGTGAATAGATGACCAACCTTGCATACCTGGGATAAGTCCTGCTTGGTGGTGTTTTATAATTTTTTACTCTTTTGGATTCTATTTGCTAATATTTTTGAGAATTTTTTCATCTATATTCATGTGAGATGTTGGTCTGTAGCTTCCTTTTCTTGTAATGTCTTCCCCTGATTTTGGTATTAGGGCAATATTACCTTATAGAATGAGTTAGGATGGGTTCCTTCTGCTTCTATCCTGGAAGAGATTATAGAGAATTGGTATAATCTCTATAAACATTATATGTTTTGTAGAATCTGCCAGTGAACCACCTGGGAAGTCAGTAGATTTTTGATCAAAGTATACAGTTAGGATAGTTTTTCAACAGTTGTACATTCATATGAAAAAATATTAACTTCATCATAGATCCCATACATTATACAAAAGCAAACTCAAAATAGATATAAAGTATAAAACTATGAGGCTTTTAGGAGAAAGCTTTGGAAAAACATTTATGACTTTAGCTTAGCTAAGAGTTTTCAGATATGACTCAAAAAAGAGAATTAAAAGATAAGCTAAAGACTCAGAGAAAATATTTGCAAATTACATACCTTAAAAGGGAGTTGTATGAGAATATATAAAGAACTCTCAAAATGAAATGATAAGGAAATAAGTAACTCAATTAAGAAATGGTTTGAAATGACCTTCACCAAAGAAGACAAAATAAGCCCATGAAAAGATGCATAACATCATTAGCCAGCAAAGAACTGCAAATCAAACCCACACACCATATACTTATTAGAATGAAACAAAACAAAACAAAACAAAACAAAAGAACTGTCATGCATTGCTGGTATAAGTGAAGAATGGTGTGGTAACTCTGGAAAAGTTTGACAGTTTCTCGTAAAGCTATATAAATGCACCCTTAACATGTAAACCAGCAATCACACTTCTAGATGTTTATTCTATATGTTTATATAAGTTCACATATAAACCTAAATGTGAATATTTAGAGCAGTTTTGTTTCTAACCACTGAAGACTATACCTAGCACGCATATCTTTCAATGGATGAATAGATGAACAGATGAAGTCCACCTACACAATGGAATCGTTCTCCAGGGGGTCTTCCCAACCCAGGTCTCCCGCACTGTGGGCAGATTCTTTACCAGCTGAGCCACAAGGGAAGCCCAAGAATACTGGAGTGGGTAGCCTATCCCTTCTCCAGTGGGTCCTTCTGACTCAGGAATCGAACTGGGGACTCCGGCATTGCAGGCAGACTCTTTACCAGCTGATCTACCAGGGAAGCCCTACAATGGGATACCACTCAGCAGTGAAAAGGAATAAATTATTGGTACATCCAACATGGTTGAATCTCTTATTCTGGGTTGAAGAGGCAACTCTCCAAATATTACATATTGTGTGGCTCTATTTATACAACCTTCTTACAAAAGCTAAACTAAAGGATAGAGAACTTACCAGTGCTGTGTGGAGGATTTGTCTACAAAGGAGAACAGGAGATTTTGGGAGTGATGGAATTTTGTTACTGTGATTGCAATGTTAGTGACTTGAATTCATATATGTTAAAACTCATTGAATCGTACACTAACACCTCCAAGTTAACCTTGCTGTATGTTAACTTAAATATTTTAAAAATAAAATTAACAATAATAGCAATAATATGCTTCACTTGTCTCATGCATGGATTTATCAAGATCTTAAAGCCCAAACAAATGGAGAATGCTGTTATAAAAGTAAGCATCTGGATATTAGGTTGGCTTTGCAAATTCCAGTATTTAAAATGTCCAGGAAATTTTTCAGAATCAAATGCCCCTGATTCAACATAGGAATATAATTTCTCCACACCTGAATCCATTGGCTCTCTTGTGTAGCTGGCTCCGTCAGAAACAGATGCCCCCAGACCAGTGGACCTTCCATTATGGACTCTGGCTCATCTTAGATGGTAGTGGGACATTTTTATGTGCTGAGTTCCTTCCCCCCAAAGTCATGTGATGGAGCACTAACCCCAGAACCTCAGAACATGACTATCTTTGGAGATAGGGTGTTTAGAATTATAATTAAGCTACAATGAGTTCATTAGAGTGGACCCTAATCCAATGTAACTGGGGTCCTTATAAAAAGAGAAAATTTGGACCCAGACACATACAGAGGGTCACCCACATAAAAATTCAGGGAGAACATAGATATCTACAAACCCCAGAGAGAGCCCTCAGGAAAAAAAAAAAAAAAACCCTGCTGACAGCTTGACCTTGGGCTGATAGCCACCAGAATTGTGAGAACTAATTTCTGTTCTATCAGCTGCCAGCCTGTGGTATTTTGCATCAGTTGCCTTAGCAAATTCACACAGACATCTTCCAGGTGGCCGGGTCCCTGAAATCTCCCATCTCCTGCACGTAGTCCAAGAGGCACGAAAGGGTTAAGTAAAACATTGATTGTAAAATCAGATCAGGTCTCCACTGTCTGCTTAAAAGTTGCATCTCCAGATTTTACATGAATTTTTAATTTTAGATGACACCTTTGACTAGAAGTGACGGTGGAGCAGAGCATTTGTGTAATTACAGCCACGATCACGGAGGAAAGAGCAGCTCTCAGAAGAGCAGAAAACATGAGCTGGATTTGGTGGAGAATGAGGCTGGCAGTGGAGCCTCTGGGGTCCACAGGCACCTCCCAGCCTTGCAAAACAAGAGGGCATCGACTTTCCTCTGTTTGCGGGGAAGTATGCTATTCATTCTCAGGGAAAAGCAGCCTTTGCTTCACAAACATGTTTTGCAGGGATTAGAAAGAGAAAAGGAAAGCTCCAAAATGAAGGCGTCAGATAAGTCGAATTCAGACAATAAATGCAACCCAATCCCAGCTATTGTTGATGTGTCTGTGGCTCCCCTGCAGCTCAAGCGGTGGGTTTGACTTTCTTCCTTCAGATGCAAGGGGTACTAATGACTTCAGGTAATTGAGCTGGCAATCTGCCTATGTAATAGAGGCATGATATAAAGGCTTAAAGTGACTTGGTCCAGAAAATGCAGGGGTGGAACTGTTTTTCAATTTGCAGAGTAGAAAGTAACCCGGTGAAGGCTCAACCAGAAGCTAGAGGGAGCGAGGTGGGCACATTCCCTGTGGGAGTGCGTTCTGAAGGCAAGATGCTCCTCCTTCCACGAACCTAGTATGTAGACCTGCCTGAAAATTACAGCACTCTGGAGAAAGGGGAGAAGGCTCCATGGGGGATATTAAGATATTGATAAGAGCAGTGAAAGACACCAATTCCTGGAAAACCATTCCTGTTGAACATTAAAGCTTTAACCATTCCTGTTAAAGCTTAAGAGCAAGCGTATTGCTTTCATTGCTAATAGGAGGATTACAGCTAACCACCCTACTGAGATGACACAGAGCCCTTGAAAATTAGAGACAAGTTTCCTCGCCCTCTGAAGAACTACCCGTTGTCTACACTTAATTCTGACATCCTGCAGCCTTGTGTCTGTGAGTCCACCGTGTCATTAGAGAGCCTGGGAGCAGGAAGCCCCTAACTCAAGTTGGAGCTGTGGTGTTTTGGAGGGGAAGCCACAATTCAACAGGTGGAATTACCTAGTGGTCTCCTTTGCCAGGCTTTGATGGCCATAGCCTTAATTTAGTTTCAGACTCTGGAAGGTTTGGGAATTGTAATTTAGATTTCCCATTGCATCTTCTGAATAGCATTACTTAGGAAAAGACCCTGATGCTGGGAAAGACTGAAGGCAGGAGGAGAAGGGGATGACAGAGGATGAGATGGTTGGATGACATCACTGACTCAATGGACATGAGTTTGAACTGGGAGATGGTGGACAGGGAAGCCTGGCATGCTGCAGTCCATGGGGTCGCAAAGAGCTGGACACAACTGTGTGACTGAACAAGGAGAGAGACTGCCATTTTCGAGGTCTTGGGTGATTGATTTGCAACCGTGGCCTGGGGATCAAGTTTGTTGTGGAGAGGAGCTCTCCTTCCAGGCCCCACAGGCAAGGAGGTTTCTTGGGCCCATAGATTGTCCATTTATAAAGAATATCGTCCTAAAAAGAAAGGGAAGTTTCCACTTATAGCAAGTGCCTGGAGATCTTTCTTACCATCCTATTGAGTTCTAATCTTTTCCTGTGACTTTCCTGATTTACTGCATCTTGAATGGAAGCAAAAAAGCACCTTATCAGCCTCTAGAAACAGATGTTTCACTTGAGATTTCAAGGAGATGGTGGCAGACAATCTGTGCCTTCCCAAATAACGTCATAGGTTAAAAGGACGACTTGGGCATGGAGGTTGTTGGCTCATCAGAAGCCCCTTTGCAAAGATCCCCTTAGGGCATGACTCTTTTACACTAAAATATTCACTTAAAGGGCTCCCAGGCGGTGCAAGTGGTAAAGACCCTGCCTGCCAATGCAGGAAACAGGAGGCCAGGGTTCGATCCCTGGGTTGGAAAGATCTCTTGGAAGAGGAAATAGTAACCCACTCCAGTATTCTTGCCTGGAGAATCCCAAAGACTAGGAGCCTGGCGGGCTACAGTCCATAGAGTCACAAAGAGTCAGACAAGACTGAAGCGACTTAGCGTGCCGCATGACATTCATTTACAAAGCGCACACATGGATAGGAAGGAGAAATCCAAGCTTCAGGGTCGCTTGGTTCCAGGTTTGCATGTCAGTGTCAGGGGAATAGATGCAGCCAACCTTCAGTCCAGACTGCATCTCCACACCCAGGACCAGAGATGCCCCAAGCCTGCAAACTTCGGGCAGGAATTCAGGCAAAGAAGAGCCTTTGTCCAGTGGCGTCACAAAGGGAAGAGCCCTGTGGATGAGCCAAGGTCACGTCAAAAGAGGAAAAGACCCAGACTGCAAGTCCAGCAAACCAGCAGCTCAACGGCAAGTTCATTTGCATGCCAGCATGCCAGTGGGCTTTGGCTCCTTTGCGTTCCTTTCTTTCTTTGTAATTGGAATACAGTTGGTTTTCCATGTTGTGTTAATTTCTGCTATCCACCAAAGTGACTTAGTTATATATACGTTTTTTCTTTATATTCGTTTCCATCATGGTTTATCCCAGGTTTTTGGGTTTAGCTCCCTGTGCTATACAGTAGGACCTTGTTAATTCTCCCTTCTATAAGGAATAGTTTGTATCTGCTAATTTCAAACTCCCAGTCTATTCCTTCCCCTTCTCAGTCCTTTGCTTTTCTGCCTGGAGTTCAACAGGTCACAAAAGGAAACAGCACCGTGAGACAAGATGCTTCTCAGAACATTAAACACCATTTGCTGATTCACCTAGAACATCAGCAGTCACCCAACTGCCTGATTGAGAGAACTTCTCTTGAGAAGGGAGACCAAACATTTCACACAAAGGAAACAAAAGGTAGGCTCAGGTGTTACGATAGAGAGGGCAACGATTTGGAGCTTTAGATACGATGGGAGTCACGGGGAATTAAGGTGCCATAGAACCGACTGCGAAAGTTAGGATATCAGAAAGGAAAACGAGAACCTCAACGACTCTGTGTCCAAAGTCATTCATAAGGCGAGAGAAGCGGTTGCTCTTTTGAGAACAGATTTTTAAAGGGCTCTTCTGGAAATGAGAGATGCTGACAGATTGAAGGAGGGCAAACTCCAGTCTCTAGGAAAGGGATTGGGAAACAAACCAGCCAGGAGACAGCGTGTCTGACCCCAGTGGTAGGCTGAGTCCTAGAGACATTAGTAAGAGATGAGATCATAAAACATATGGAGAAATGAACCAGTCAGACTGGTTCGCAGAGGCAAGAGCTGTCTGAGAAATCGGGAGGAATGAGTACTGGAAGATGACGCAGAAGGCAGGGCCCCGGAGGACCCGGCCTCGTTCTCAACATCCTGAGTCACTGACTCCTCCCATGATGAGATTTAGGAGGGGCCAGGTGAGTAAGTTACTACATGGTCATCAAAGATTGTGTTGCTGGCTCTTGGCTAGTGATAGGAGGAAGCCAGTGTGTAGACTCCCCTCTCCGAACGGCTGGGGCTAGGGGAGTCTGGGCTCAGTCCAATGCTTAGGGTGTCTGAAGCGTGGAACCCTGTAGGCTCTCATTGAACACACGTAGCTGCGGCTATCAGTCAAGGCTTGTGTGGAGGGACAGGAACTTGAGTCAAATAACTTTTGCAAAACATGAATGTTTTAGTTCACGTGGCCCAGAAGGAAACTGGCATTGGTTTACAGATTGAAAAACCTGAGAGACTAGGAGTCCTCTCTCTTTTACCTCTCTTTCTCTCCCTCACCTCTTCTTTTCATCCCTTTTCCGTCTCCATTTGGCTTTATTCTGCAGACAGACAGGCAGGCAGGCTCCACGCATGAGAAAAGGTAGCCAAGAACAGCCTCGAATTCACAGCCTCAGAGCCCAGCAGAGACAGGCATTTTCTCCTGCAAGGCACACATATCAGCTGTCACTTGGGCTACGCATGGTCCTTTCTGGGTCACAAGCCATTGTTTAGACCAACTGCTGTACTCATTGGGTGGATCCGGGGACTGGTGGTCCCAAGAAAGACACTTGATTGAAGTGAGAATAATGCCTAGAGGAAGGAATGGTGGAGTGATGACCAAGAGGACAAAAAGCAAACTATGTTCACTGTGGCATTTATAGAGGGCTTGTGTCTCTTTCTACAGATTCTCAGTTCAGTTCAGTTCAGTTGCTCAGTCGTGTCCAACTCTTTGAAACCCCATGAATCGCAGCACACCAGGCCTCCCTGTCCATCATCAACTCCCGGAGTTCACTCAGACTCACGTCCATCGAGTCAGTGATGCCATCCAGCCATCTCATCCTCTGTCATCCCCTTCTCCTCCTGCCCCCAATCCCTCCCAGCATCAGAGTCTTTCCCAATGAGTCAACTCTTCGCATGAAGTGGCCAAAGTATTGGAGTTTCAGCTTTAGCATCATTCCTTCCAAAGAAATCCCAGGGCTGATCTTCAGAATGGACTGGTTGGATCTCCTTGCAGTCTAAGGGACTCTCAAGAATCTTCTCCAACACCACAGTTCAAAAGCATCATTCTTTGGCACTCAGCCTTCTTCACAGTCCAACTCTCACATCCATACATGACCACAGGAAAAACCATAGCCTTGACTAGACGGACCTTAGTCGGCAAAGGAATGTCTCCGCTTTTCAATATGCTATCTAGGTTGGTCGTAACTTTTCTTGCAAGGAGTAAGCGTCTTTTAATTTCATGGCTGCAATCACCATCTGCAGTGATTTTCGAGCCCCCCAAAATAAAGTCTGACACTGTTTCCACTGTTTCCCCATCTATTTGCCATGAAGTGATGGGACCGGATGCCATGATCTTCGTTTTCTGAATGTTGAGCTTTAAGCCAACTTTTTCACTCTCCACTTTCACTTTCATCAAGAGGCTTTTTAGTTTCTCTTCACTTTCTGTCATAAGGGTGGTGTCATCTGCATATCTGAGGTTATTGATATTTCTCCCAGCAATCTTGATTCCAGCTTGTGTTTCTTCCAGCCCAGCATTTCTCATGATGTACTCAGCATACAGGCATCTCCAAAAGTTTAAAGTGGTGTAGGGACGTACATGTTCCAGCAGTCAATGTATAATGCTCTCAGTACGAAACAAATTCTTGCATCGTGTATGAGGATGACGTCATCACCTGTGAGGCTTCCTTAGCACTGAGCGGTAGACTGCTGTGGGTGAGCATCACCCTAACTGGCCGTTGGGGAAAGTGGTGCCCAGTGCACGGGAACTGAGCTTGTCTGCACTCAGGGCTTGTCTGCTTGGTGGTTGGGCCCCAAGTCTCGACAGCCTGAATGTACGCACACCACCCAAGCTGTAGAAGCACTGTGACTACTGGACCACTGGCTTCACATCTGCCGTCCCCATAGGTCTGAGTTGAGGTTCACTGAGGACACCGGAAGGCAGAGGACATCCTTCACTAAGAACTGAACTAAGGTCAGCAAGACATTAAGGCAGAAACATAGCTAAATCATCTTGAGAGCCTTCCAGCTTCCAGTCTTGCCCTCTACCTACTCCCAAATCCAGTCTCCACTCTCAGAGGGAACTTTCAAAACCTTGAATCCACGTGTGACTCTCTCCCTCGTAAAATCCTCCAGGGATTTTCTGCTGCAATTAAACACATATGGAACGTCCCTCCGGTCCAGAGTGCCCTCCGGTCCAGAGTGCCCTCCGCTGCTCCCTGCCGCGTGGGGACCGTCTGTGGCCACCCGCCCTCCTGTCACGTTGCAGCCTCTGCCTTTTCTTCTGTTCTCTTTGGAGCCTTTTTCTTGCTTATTACCTGTTCTTTATTTAGCAAATGTTCTTCCGTAGGTTTCTCTATAACTGTTTCTTTGTCCTCTTTGGGTTTTAGCTTGAAAGTAACATCCGTAGAGAACTTCTCTGGTCCTCCCAGCTAAGGTAGGTCCACACTGAATTTCCCTTATTGGTTTTGCCTGGCATATTCCTGTCTACCCAGGTTAGATGGAAGGGAATAGGATTTCATCTCATCAGACAGTCATCAAATTATCTGACAAATGGAGGCCCTCACACGGGCCAGAGGAGATAAATGACTGACTCACGGGCCTTTATCTCACAGGACTCCAAGCGCACTTTCCTGTTGAAGATCTCAGACTCACGGTCTGACCATCAGTAGTTCTGACCGTGCATGAGGCACACACAGGGACCAGTAGACACCTGTCCTTTGCTGCTGCTAAGTCGCTTCAGTCGTGTCCAACTCTGTGTGACCCCATAGACGGCAGCCCACCAGGCTCCCCCGTCCCTGGGATTCTCCAGGCAAGACTACTGGAGTGGGTTGCCATTTCCTTCTCCAATGCATGAAAGTGAAAAGTGACAGAGAAGTCACTCAGTCATGTCCGACTCTTAGCGACCCCATGGATTGCAGCCTACCAGGCTCCTCCATCCATGGGATTTTCCAGGCAAGAGTACTGGAGTGGGGTGCCATTGCCTTCTCTGACCTGTCCTTTGGGGAAATAAAAATTGGCATCCTCCCTTCTCCAAGACAGGTGAAAGAGTATCACTTAGCTGGGGGAAATGCCAGAATGGCACCTCAGATGCTCATTTTTGTTGTTTTTGTCAATTCATTGGCAGTATTATTCTCTAAGATCTGGGGAAGACATACTGTTTTCCCCCTCTCTTAAGGGATTCATGAAGTTCTCTAAGGGAGTCACGAAGTGTTCTTATGATTATTTGTTGAATGAGTGAATGAATAAATGGGTTTTAGGGTTATTGTTCAGAGTAGATGGTCAATAAATTATTTTAGCTGAGTAAATAATTAACTAAAAATATGAGTAGATCACCTTCTTTGATTAAAGGATGCAGTGTGTAAGTCAAACAAAAGAGGGAGAAGACAGGATAAAACCTCACACAGCTTTTACCATTTTTGCCCACACAATTAAACATACTCCACTGAAGAGCATCCACAAAACACCATGAAGCTGCAGCCAACAAGCTGAGAGGTGAGAGCTCAGGGTCTGGGGGAGCTTTCAGAGGAAAATAATCAGCATCACTTTTGGCAAACAGGCTGGAGCCACCATTGCCAAATATTTACACAAGTCCACCCATTAGACCAAGTCTAGTTTTTACACCAATTAAATCCAAACAATAGGTTTTCCTGGCCTTCTAATGCAAAATCATCCGTCTAAGTGAATTTATGTTCCTTCCCATTTGTTTGGAAGTTATGTAGACAGAGCCAGGGATACAGACTCTAAATTCATTAAATCACGTTCGAGTCCTAGGACCATGGTGTGACCTGATATACACTGCTGACAAAGATCAGGGTGACTCCTGACCGGAAATGCTCTGCACACACGGATGCACACACGTGTATGCACACACATGTGTGCACACACAGGCACGTGTGCAGGCTCCATTGTGCTGGTGGTAAGCACTTAGAGTCTGAGATGGCCCCAGAGTCGATGGGGAATGCCCTGATCAGGATCCACGGCAGACTGCAATTAGACCAGAGTGGAACTATTAATCACACCGCAGACCAGGAGAAGGCTGGCTGGCTGAGGTCAAAGTCCCACGAGTGAGGGTATTAGCCGTGGGTGTGACACAGGGTGGTTTTCCAAGCTGCTCATTCAGGAACTAATTGGTAGGTCAGGAATTGCAGACACTCATCTCAACGAGCTAGGAAAGGAACATGAGAAAAGGGCAAAGTTTCGTCACGAGAAGCAAGAGAAGATAGGAATTCTCTTGCTTTAAATGCCATATTCTTTGTTGCTTGACATATTCACATTATCCCAGAGGCCATTTTAGTTGGTCTCCAGCTGTGAAAAAGACAACATCACATCTGTGGTGTCAGGTGGAGGCAAACACAACATGAAAAAAATTAATTGAAAAATGCTGTTCAGATATTTTGTGAAGAAATTAATAATGCACTTGCTTTGTGGAGAGATGGCCCATTCTGGTGTCATGTGAAGATATTTAATACATATTTGAATAGCTTTTAGTTTGAAAGTACTGATATCACAAAGGCAATTCATAAAAATGCAAAAAAAAAAAGAAATCATTCTCTGGCTTTACTTAAAAATATATGCACTTGATTTATCAAGGTTTCGGTACTAAAACAGGCTTCTGAGGTGCTGCTAGTAGTAAACAGCCTGCCTGTCAATGCAGGAGACATAAGGGACACAGGTTCTATCCCTGGGTCAGGTAGATCCCATGGAGGAGGGCATGGCAATCCAGGAATCTTGCCTGGAGAATCCCATGGACAGAAGAGCCTGGTGGGCTTCAGTATATAGGGTCACAAAGAGTCAGACACGACTGAAGCAACTTAGCATACATGTGGGTACTAGAATATCTGAACTGAGTATGCAGTGGGTTTCTGCTGCTATAATTATTGTTGTATTTTTAATTAATTTCAGTGAACTATTTTCTATCCAGCACACATGTCTGCATATGAATCAGGAAAGGAGGGGTGAACTGGATCACAGAATCTAATCCCAAGAGCTGTGAGCACATCTCATCTGCCTGCCCCGCCTGAACCCCAGGCACAAATAAGTGGCACCGTTGCTGCCTGGTGCTTGGCTGATGCAGGGAATCAGAAGAACCAGGCAGAGGATTCCCCTTGACACAATTAAAACGACCCATTTTTGCCATCAGATCATGTGACTCTCACATCAATTACTATCACATTTTGTTAATGTGGCTCCAAGCCACTTGTAAGACACTATTTGCTAGTCTTTTAATTGTATCAGTAAAAGTGGATTTCCTCCTGATATGGTAATTAAACTAAATATGTGATAATGCATTTGATTAGGGACAGGAAAACATAAGAGAAAATCAAAATGAAAGGACATCAGTGACGGCCTTCCCACCAGCGTCTTCTCCCCCGAGAATTCCTCTGTTGTCACGCTCTGAGTTTCTACTGTTGGACCCGGAAGCTCAAGCTGTAAACTGGTTCACAAAGACTCGGTCACGTCCCCAGGATACTAGTTCTGTGATGCCCAAGGAGAAGCACCGAAGCTGACCTGACCTACCCGTGACTTGCCCTGCAGGGACCCGCTTCTCAATATCCCCTCTTGGCAGAATGTTGCTTTTCCCTGTGCCCTGGCTCAGCTGCTGGAACACATGTCCCAACTGTGGGACAGGACCTCCGCTCCCTGATGGACCACAGCACTTGCTGATCTCCCCATGAAGAAGATGCTTCTCCTCTTCCTGGGGGACAGAGGCAGCAGTTCTAGCAGGGGGATAACTGTTTGCATGTCCTCTTTCCTAAGCCTCACCTTGGCCATTTGCATCTCTCAAGGCTGTTGAGTGCATAAAATGCCAGCAGGGCAGAGAAGCATGCTGTAAAGCCATACCCAAGAATGTCCAAGGCTGCTCCATCCCCCTTCACACGGATGGTAAGGACTCTCTCCTGGTTTCATTCCCAATTTCAACGTGAAGAGCCAACTCACTGGAAAACATCTTGACACTTGAAGAAAAAAGAGAAGGGAGTGGCAGAGGATGAGATGGTTAGATAGCATCACCTGATGCTTAAATGGACTTGATGGACGTGAATTTGAGCAAACTCCGGAAGATGGCAAAGGACAGGGAAGCCTGGTGTGCTGCAGTCCTTGGGGGTCACAAAGAGTTGGACACGACTTAGTGACTGAACAACGACAACACGATCTTATTTATCACTCAGCTAGTAGGATTAATCTCTGTGTTGTGTTAACATGAATTGGCCACTAGACTGGGGACATCCTTAAAGAAGACAAGCAGCTGATGCCACACTGAAGCAAGGGAACCAGGACCCAATTTGTCCTCCTTGTCCTGAAGGGGAGACAGCTTGGGCGCCTCAGAGAATCCTGAAATCTACTCAAATTCTCTAGAATTCAATCAGCATTTAGGAATGCCATCAGCCAGGCTGGGTGTGCTGGAAGGAGAAGGCAGGGGATAAAGAACTTCCAGGGGGTCTAATGCGATTGGATATGGGCATTAATCTGCAAGGTGCAAGGCGACAGCTGTACCAGACTAGTTTCTGATACACCTTAGTTGGTTTGAGACAAAGCCCCAGTTCCCTGGAAGACAGCTTCTCCTGGAGGCTGTGGAATCAGATCGGATGAAGTAGTTGACATCATAAAAAGGCACACAGCCAAAGGAAACCTGCGTTACAATGGTAGCTTTATGAAAGTGCGTGTGACAACCACATGCACACCAAGTGAACTCATTATGATCACCGCTAGTTCCCTGAATACCAAGTGAAAGTAAAATGACTGGACAACTTTTAAAAAATACTAGAAATAATGAGGAAATTAATCTCATTGTGTGCAGAAGAAAAAATATTTTAGGAAAAGTATTTAGAAATTCTTAAGGTATTTGGCGACTGGAAGTTTGCAGATGCTCCGGCAGCTCATTTTTTGCTTCTGGCTCTGTCCGGAATGGATTTCCATTGCCAAGCATTCTCAGCAGCACCCTGGCAGAGAACACATCCAAATCTGTTTTCCGAATGATCGCGCATTCCCTTATTTTTGGAGTCTTGCTGACCTGAAGATTCTTGACCTTGGAAAGTTTGTCACGTCCTGAATTCAGAGCCTTGATACAGTGGGGAGAACTCCGCCACCAACACAGAGGTGGAGATGCTTTTGCCTGGTTCTGCAGGAGGTCCGGCCTTACCTGAGCACGTGAACAAACCGTGGGACAGAAGCCACACTTGCAACAGGTGTGGACTAAAGGTGGCACCTGCAGAGCTGGGGGAGAAGCGTGAGCGCCCTGGGGTGGGATGCTGAGGAGGAGGTTAGCAGACTGGCATCCCACCCTCCATGGTCTCTGAACACATCGGTTCTCTGAACTCTGGAGATCACTGGGAGGCGCTTCCACGGCTCCTTTAAGATCGTGAGCAGTGGTACCTGACGCCTTGGGGGCTGGTCGCTGAGCTGTGTCCCCGCCAGGGCAGAAGGAAAGGCATCCCTAAGGAGCATGTGACACAAAATCGAACGGCTGGCAAGGGCCCCGACCGAGGCCACTGGAGCGGAAAGAGACGGCCTCCTCGAGGGGCAGGTAGAGCCCGCTTTGGCTGATTCACAGGCACTCTGCAGAGGAGGGCACTGGTGGGCTTTCAACCTGGCGCTGCCAGCTTCAGATTCCTCAGTCTGAGCGGCAAGGAAAACACGGCTCAGCTCCTAAGGGGTGCGAGGACAGAGGACTGCATATCCTGCTCGGAGGATAAAGGGCTGGCTGTCCTGCCATCAGCTCCTGGCCCAGCACCTGCAATGGTCCAGATAACTCCTCACCCAGTCCTGCCTGGGAAAAACAGCCCAAATCAATTTGTCCTAAAATAACTGTTCAGCTGAAAGAAATTGGAGACTTTCCCTCCACTCTCCCTTCATTACCTGGCTGATGACCATGTCTGAGACCTTTGGGGTCCACGCCAAGGAGCAGAAGTGCGGATGCAAACGGCTGGTTTGAAATGGACCCAGCCACCCCTCCCCCCACACCCCGGCCAAGGGCAGCAGCCTCAGGAAGCTGACTCAGGTCCCAAAGGCTGAGCTGGTGATGAGATGCTGATGGACGCTAAGCCTCCCTCCCGGGCATCTGGCAGTTGGCGCCAACACACCACGGTTGGGAAGAACACGGAGCCTCTACCTGCTTCTCACTCTGTGCAGCGTGCAGAGGGTCCTGGTCAGGAGGAAGTTTCAATGCCAGGCTGCCTGGCTTCACATCAGAGCTCTAGATTCCTAATCTGCCTGCAGCTCAGTTTCTGCACTAGGTTAGGGTTATGGTTAGGCATAGGGTTTGGAATAGGGTCAGGGTTAGGGTTCGGCTTCAGGTTAGTATTGGGGTTAGGGTGGAATGATGGCAGGATGTTCCCTGCAAGAACTGAATCCATGGAACTCATCTTTTATATGAGAAAACTAGCATCCAGCTAGTGCTCAATAAATGCATTTAGATTTATCTGTCCATTTCTCTTTATGAAAACTGAAATTGAAGTCGCTTAGTTGTGTCCAACTCTTTGCAACCCCATGGACTGTATGTAGCCTACCAGGCTGCTCCATCCATGGGATTTTCCAGGCAAGAGTACTGGAGTGGGTTGCCTTTTCCTTCTCCAGAGGATCAAGTGAAAGAATTAGTCATCAGTCATGACTGACTCTTTGGAACCCCTTGGACTGTTGCCTACCAGGCTCCTCTTTCATGGGGTTCTCCAGGCAATAGTACTAGAATGGGTTGCCTTTCCCTTCTCCTAAGGATCTTCCTGTCTGGTTTAGGGTCAACATTAGGATTAGTCTTAGGGTTAGGGTAGAGTTAGGTTTAAGGATAGGGTTAGGGTTAGGGATAGGGTTTGGAATAGGGTTAGGGTTAGGGATAGGGTGAGGTTAGGGTTTAGGTTAGGGTTAGGGTTCAGTTCAGTTTAATTCAATTTAGTTCAGTCGCTCAGTCATGTCCGACTCTTTGCGACCCCATGAATTGCAGCACGCCAGGCCTCCCTGTCCATCACCAACTCCCATAGTTCACTCAAAGTCACGTCCATTGAGTTGGTGGTGCCATCAAGCCATCTCATCCTCTGTTGTCCCCTTCTCCTGCTGCCCCCAATCCCTCCCAGCATCAGAGTCTTTTCCAGTGAGTCAGCTCTTTGCATGAGGTGGCCAAGGGTTAGGGTTAGGGTTAGGGCTGGGTTTATGTTTAGGGTTTGGGTAGGGTTTGGAATAAGGTTAGAGTTAGAGTTCGGGTTCAGCTTAGGATTAAGCCGAAGGTTAGGGTGGAATTATATCAGGATGTCCCCTGCAATAGCTGAATTCATGGAGCACATCTAGTATATGAGAAATCTTGCATCCAGCTAGTGCTCAGTAATTGCATAGAGATTTATCTATCCATTTATATATATTTATATGCACGTGCAAAGTGAAAGAATTAGCCATCAGTCATGACTAACTCTTTGGAACCCCTTGGACTGTGCCTAACAGGCTCCTCTTCCATGGGGTTCTCCAGGCAAGAGTACTAGAATGGGTTGCCATTCCCTTTTCCAAAGGATCTTCCTTAACCAGGGATCACACCTGGGTCTGCTGCATTGCAAGCAGGCTCTTTACCATCTGAATCACCAGGGAAGCCTTGTATGGCATATATATCATGTTAAATGTTTTGTATAGATGTCATTTTGCATTATGCATGCACTTATGAATATATGCTGCTGCTGCTGCTAAGTCGCTTCAGTCGTGTCCGACTCTGTGCGACCCCATAGATGGCAGCCCACCAGGCTCCCCCGTCTGTGGGATTCTCCAGGCAAGAACACTGGAGTGGGTTGCCATGTCCTTCTCCAATGCATGAAAGTGAAAAGTGAACATGAAGTCGCTCAGTCGTGTCTGACTCTTAGCGACCGCATGGACTACAGCCCACCAGGCTCCTCCGTCCATGGGATTGTCCAGGCAAGAGTACTGGAGTGGGGTGCCATTGCCTTTTCCGTATGCATATATAGTCAATTTTAAATAAGCTATCACGTGACCTGGTCCTAGGAGGCTGCCTCCTCCTCCCTGGGGAATTCAGTGGCTAAGCAATGTACTGTTCAGTGACTAGTGTTTGGGGTGGAAATTCTTCGTTTGAACCAAAGATTCGGTGACAAGCTTTTAATTGATGATGCCATTAGCTCTCTAAGTGACCTTTTCTCAGTCTTCTACTCTGATTCCTGAATTGTATGAAAGCGGAGACCCCAGGCAGCCCAGGGCTGAAGCGGATTCACGTGGTGGGCATTTTCAGCACAGGCTGCTGAGTCTCCCCTTGGAACTTCTGATCCAGAAGGAGCAGTCTACAGCCCAGGTGCTTTGACCCTACATTCCCCACTCCGCACCTGAAACAGTGCTGTGCAGTCATGGTGGGACCGCTGGCTGCGATGCTTTTCATGACGCCGAATTCCCCAGGTAACTGTCATGTCACTTTACTGGCCTGTCCACATCTGTTAAGAACAGGGAAGAGAGACCACAGGGGAGGAGCTGGGAGGAAGGGCTCTGAGTTCAAAAGAAGAGAGTTTGTTGGCATTTTGTAATTTGAAATAGTCAGAAAGAAGGAGTAAAATGGAAGCCAAACTCCCGGCAGCATGTACAGGGGAGCAGGAAACCCAGGGCAACCGGCTGGGCTCAGGGACTTCAGGGCTCAGCCCTGGACCACTCAGACCAGTTAGGATGCAGTGACAAATGTTACTTTCCCGTGGTTATGTCAGAACATTGGAGGAAATGGATAAAGGGTGTGTGGGAGTAACCTGGGGTGGGGTGATGGATCATTTTAGGTATCAACTTGACTGGTCTAAGGGATGCTCAGGTATTTATGGAAAAGATTAGAAATTGAATCAGTAGACTGAGTAAGGCAGATGGCCCTCCCTAGCTTGGGTGGGTCTCATCAGTTGAAGCTGAATTTAGGGCAAAAATGTGTAGGAAGGATGAATTCTTCTCTTCTTGACCTAGGGTCTCCATCCTTTCCTGCCTTCAGACATCTGAGCTCCTGATTCTCAGGCCGTGGGCGGGGAACTAAGACACACACCATCTGCTTCCTTGAGTCTCAGGCCTTCAGACCCAGACAGAACTATACCCCCAGCTGCCCTGAGCCTCCAGCTTTCAGACGGCACCTTGTAGGGCTCCTTGGATCCTGGAAGAGCTGATCTCTACAATAAATCTCCTCTTGTATAGTCTACATATATCTCACTGCTTCTGTTTCTCTGGAGAATGTAATTATACAATTTCAAGATGTCAAATGTGTAATCACGGCAGGATGCAGGAAGTCCTGGGTCAGTATCTTTAGGATGATGGCATTTTAAGGCTTAAGGTAGATGACGCCCAGAGATTGGTCCAAGCAGGCCTGTCCTGGGGGTCTCCTCAGCAAATGGAAGGTATCCCACCCTTGGGAAGGTGGAATCCAGCCAGCTCCTCCCCAGGGCGTGCACAGCACTCCCTCCTCAGGCCCCCGCCTCCCTCTGGCTCTGCCCACCTTCTAAACCCCTGGTGACACTATTCCATCACTACCTCCATGTCCAGACGGACCATATTCTCCCGGACACACCATGCCCGAAACCTGTCTCTGCTTTCTTGATGTGGCCAGTGCCTGCTGGACTTCAGTCAGTTTCAAAGTCATTTCTCCCAAGGAGTCATTTCTGATCCCACAAAACCAAACCAGGAGCCCCACCATCTACAGAGGCAGTCATCCTAATAATCTCCACAGTCAGTCCCAACAGCTGCTGACTAATCCATCAACCCCTAGACTAATGGCCGAGGGTGGGCTGGCTCAGGTCTGCACTGGGTAAATATTTGCTGAGTAAACAAGTGAATATTAATCCTGTCCCTCCAGGTGGTAGGCCGTGAGCTCCTCAAGAGAATGGCTGTGAGTCCTGCATCTTCTCAAAGTCTCCCTCTGAATAATGTCACGCACAACAGGGGTCTTCAAAGAATGAATTGCTTGATGGAAGAGGAAGGAAAGAATCCCAAGAAAAAAGTAATTGTATGAAATGCTACCAGGAGATGAGTGAGGCGAAGATAAATCATCGCCCTCTCTGAGAGAGTGTGTTGACCTTGGCAGTGGATTCAGTTAGTGGATTCAGTGGATGCTGGTTAGTCACAAGCATCCCGAGGGTCGACCACAGGCCTTGCAATAGTCACTGCCTAGCTGCATTCTCGAGGCCCACCCTGGCACGCCCAAACCTCTAGGCAATCAAGCCAAATATTTGATATGCAGCCCCCTGAATTCACAGCTCACACTTCCTTCTTCTAGTCTCTAATTCAGATACTTTTCCTTCTCCCATAAAATAGAATACTCTAGATATCCATGGCAGTTTCCCTCATAGCTCAGTTGGTTAAAAAAATCTGCCTGCAATGCAGGAGACTTGAGTTCAACCTCTGGGTCAGGAAGATCCTCTGGAGAAGGAAATGGCAACCCATTCCAGTATTCTTGCCTGGAGAATCCTATGGACAGAGGAGCCTGGCGGGCTGCAGTCCATGAGGTCTCAAGAGTTGGACAGGACTGAGCAACCAAGCCAGCACCATGACCACCAGGTCTCCATGACACCCACCAGGTTACCCAAGAGACAGGTGAGAGTCAGACACGACTCAGCGATTGAACTGAACTGAACCGAAGCACAGGAGAGCACTCCGCAGCTTAACCTTGTTTTACCTGAACCCTGTAACCAGACATTTGCTTGAAAGATCATTTTCTGTATTCATGGACATGTTCTAACCAAGTTCCTCTCTAAGAAGGAATCATCTGATCCCAAGTTCTTCATTAGCATCAATCTTCCCTGCTTTAAAGATACTTAATTGTGGGAGAATAATAGTGAAGGAATAAAGTTCAATGTATATTAAAGAAAAAAATGTAAGTAAAAGACAAATTTAAACCCAGAGCAACTAAAATGATGCAAAACAATCCCTCAACAGCACAGTTTGAAGAAACAAGCTTCAAAATAATTCCAGAAAGACAGAAGCATCTCACTTGCAACATCAGCCACAGCAGGGCTTGAAAGAAGCCAAGAATGTAAGGGGACTGTTTCAGCAACAGCCACCATGAGAAATATGAGTGACACAGACTCAAAAGTAAAGCACAACCAGAAAAGGTACTTCAAGTGTACATTTTTGAGATGCTGAGAGAGAATGACGGTATTAACTTAGTAACTATATTGTTGGTAATGCTAGCAAAAATGTTATTTTTGCATGGATGCAAATGTTTGTAAATTGACCTGAATGTCTTTTATTTGGCAACTTTTAATGTGAAATGAGAATTAGACAAATCTTTCTAGAAAAAAACGTTGATGCTGTTTCAATTAAATCATAGAGAAAGCGCTCAGGAGAAGAGTCCACATTATCCTACATTATCTCACCTTTTGGGGAAACACAGTTAATTGGTATTTATATGGAATACGAATCAGCGAGGCCGAGGAGCCCAGAGCCCCAGTTGTCAGAGTCACTGCTGTTCGCTGCCTACTTCCAGGAGCATCTCCGAGCAGGCCTTTTCTGCAAGACCACCAGGCTGGGCGCCCACCTCCCTGCTTCCTGGGCTGAGTGTGCAAGTACCCTTGAGAACTCTGAGAGTCTCTAAGTGTCCAGGGTGCCGTCTGAGTGATTCCAGAACAACCTGTGAGTTGTACCATTTTGTACTCAGTACATTTAAGTTTGCTTTCATTTTTATAGAATGGGGGTACACGCGCAATCCAAGTGCTGCTGAAATGAAACATTGTAGATTTCCCAAGCTGCCTGGAAGTCAAATATCATCCCTGTGACCTCCTAAGACCCTTCCCATTTACTGGACTATCAGCCTCACTTATTATTATTATTGCTGCTGTTATTGTTATTACTAATAGCATCAGAACTTCAGTTCTCTGCACCACATGAGGGCATAGTGAGAAGATGCCAGTTATAAACAAGGAAGAGGACTCTCACCATGATGTGGCCATATTGTGATCCTGATTTTAGAATTTCCAACCTACAGAATTATGAGGAATACATTTCTGTTTATAACCTGAAAAAAGAGAAAAAAAAACAACTTCAGTTAATTAGAACCACCTCGTTGTTCAGTCACTAAATAGTGTCCCGCTCTTTGTGACCCCATGAACTATAGCATGCCAGGTTTCCCTGTCCTTTGCTGGCTTCTGGAACTTGCTCAAACTCATGTCCATTGAGTCCGTGATGCCATCCAACCTCTCACCCTTTGCCACCCCTTCTCTTTCTGTCCTCAGTCTTTCCCAGCATCAGAGCCTTTTCCAGTGAGTCAGGTCTTCGCACCAGGTGGCCAAAGTATTGGAGCTTCGGCTGCAGCATCATATCCAGGGTTGGTTTCCTTTAGGGCTGACTGATTTCTCCTCCCAACCCCCCAGAAGTGTTAGATGATTGGTGGCTGTCACTGCCCAGCTCAGTCCTTTGAGGTTCGTCAGCTTTGCCTTGACTCTGTGTCATTTGACGCTGCCCTTAACCGAGACACAGCAGACCCAGTGGGGGTAGGGAGGGTGCTGGGCACACCGTGCCAGCCAAGCCAGCCATCACCCCACTGCTCCTGGCAATAGGGACCCTCCTTCCGAGGGGTGAAGGAGGCCTGCCTGGGCAGCTGTCATGCCAAGAGACCGACAGGGGCTGCATCCAGCTTCCATCTCAAGTGACTTCTTATTCACATTATATTAAATTAATATGCACAGTACCCCAATGAACATTTTATATTTCTTCAATTAAAATTCCCTACCCAAATATGCTGCTTCAGTTGCTGGGAACGGCAGTATGAAGTCCACATCTCTGTTCGGCACAGGTTCGAGTTGCTGTTCTTGAACTGGCGTCCCATCTTTCACACCGCCTTCCAGAATGAGCAGTGACTTGTGAGGGACAAAAGACAATGCCTTTCCTTTCAGAAAGAGGCCAGAAAATCCCTGTCCTCCAAGTGTGTGCAGGGGGTTAGAAAATGGCGGCTAGCTGGCTTCAGAGAGAAAATGAAGAAGTTCTGGGTCACAAGAAGGCAAGAGGTGGACAGAACAGACCACAGACCACACTGGCGCTGCCAGCGGGCGGCGGCCCCCAGACAGGACGGCGGCCAGGGGCCCCTCTGCTCCAGGCACCGGGGCTTCCCTGCCGTCCGTCACGCCCTGTCGCTGCCCCCACTCTGCCTGGGACACCTGTGACTCCCTCTCTAGCTGAGGAGCTCTTATCCAGCCTTCGGAGACCAAGCCTGAGGAGCCACCCGCCTGGATTCACTCAACAAACATTTGCTGTGTGTGGGCTCTGTTCCAGCTTTGTTCTGAATGGAAAGAGCTTAAGGGGATGCCCATCCTTGGGGTCAGAGGCTTCCTAGGGCCCAAGGAGCCTGTGGGGGTGAGCTTGGCCTGGGGAACAAACAGAACTGTCTCAACTGAAGGGAGGAAGGAACCAGAAAAGGAAGAAAACAAAAAAGAAACCAGACCATGTGGTTGACAAATTGGTGCATTTAATCAGCACAGAGGCAGCTGAAAAGGGGAAGCGGCATCTGATGCTCTTCTTGAAGGCGGTCCAAGGAAGTGAAGGTCACTGCCCTTGGCATCCCGAGTCCTCTCGGTAAAGCAACGGAGCTGCCAGAAGACGCTAAACCACAAAAGGTGAGCTTCCACTGATGCGAGAAGATTCAGCCCTCAGATCGGTGAGAGGAAATACACAAGGCAAGCGTTCTGAGGGACTTTTCCAAAAAGACCCAACACGGAAAAAGCCGCTGTCTCCTCTCCTCCATTCGCAGCTGGAGGGAACCCAAACAGAGGCTTGTGTTTTGTGGTGTCACATCGCAAAGTAATGCAAGTGAGAAGATGCAACTGGGTGGCAAATTTATCAGCATAATTGCTCCAGACAGATGATTTGACAGGCTCTGTTCAGACCTCCCCAACAACCCAGCCCACAGTGGTCCATTTTGGAATTCTTCTGGCTCCGTCTTCTGGAGGGTCCCCTCTGATTAGGTTTTTTCATCCTAAAAGTGCCCCCTGGGGAAGCACCGCTGTCTTGGCCAATCAAGGATGGTTAACAACCCTCGTAGAAGCTGCCTACAGGTTGACAGGCAAACCGGTCAAACATCTCATGTAATCTCTCAGGTAATTTGGTGTCAGAGCTTTTAATAATTTCTGTGAATGTCTTCATGCAAAGCTTCAAGAGTTACTTTTATTTTTGACAAAATGCAAAACAGAGTAGGGCCATTTACGAGATCGACTGTGCCGTAAACCAGTCCCCTCTTCTGATTCTTGGGCTTTTATTAGAAGCAAATGATCTGAAAGGATTAGAAATGACAACACTAATCGCCGGTTGATTTCTATTTGTTCTAGAAACAGACACTAATTGTTTGTGTCAGTTTACCTTACTCTTCCTGGTGCTAAACTTTTCCATCAGGCTAAGCCAGCATCCTCCAGCTTCCCCCCACCACCCCGGCATGGTGCAAAGACAGGGGGAGGAGGCACCCAGGCAAGAACAAAGCCATGGATCAGGAGAGGGAGGCTGAGCATGTATTAATTAGCTCTCCTGTACGACACTGTATTTTAATTAATCTGACAGATTTTTCAAAACTGGAATTGACTTTTCACCGTTCTTGGACTCTGTGAGTGCTTTTCCCTGTCACTGAGCAGGTCAATTACACACGAGGCTCTTAGCCGCTCCCAGGATTGATCTCCTGTCCTGCCACAGTGGCTATGGTGGGCTGCCCCATAATGACAGGGGGTTGTCCTGTGTTCCTGGGCACCGTGCCCCTGCCAGAACCTTCTACCTGAAAAATCGTCACCTGTAACTGGTTGAGCTGAACCAAGACCCTGCCACAGTAATGCCACCCACCTCAACAGCATTCAGAAAAGCACCTCTGGGGACTCCCTGGTGGTCCAGTTGTTACGACTTCGCCTTTCAATGCAGAGGGTGTGGGTTTCACCCCTGGTCAGGAGCTAAGATCACACATGCCTTGGGCCCAAAAAACAGAAGCAAAACAGTAACGCATTCAATAAAGTCTTTAAACATGGCCCACATCAAAATCTTAAAAGAAGGAAACTCTCTCCACAAGAAAGATGCTCCTTTTAACTTTTGACCTCTCACAGAGCTCCCAAATTAGCACCCCCTCCCCTTGGCTGATATTTCCACAGGACCCAGAAGCCTCAGGCTCCCTGGAATTCCCATCAGATCTCTGACCAGCACAGTTTCCATGATGTGAACGAGGCTTGGGTGGTTCCAGATGTTGGAGAAACTGCTGCTGGATTTTGGGAATACCTACCACCAAATGGCACTTCCTTCCTAGGCTCGCTCAGAATTCTCCACCCAGGAAATGAGTATTTGACTCAAAGTCCTTAAAATCCTCAGTAAGATGGTTTCTTCTTCCTCTTCTCTCTCTGGGCAAGTGAAGGGCAAGATCCATGACCCAGTCGGGAGGCCAGGTCTGGTAGGAGGTTTGGCTGCAAAGTGGACCTGCTCCCCCACCCCCAGCGGAGTCTGAACACCTGCCCAGCCCTGAGCCCAGGGCTGGGCTGCCTCCTGACCACCCTCACAACTGCAGCATTTCTGTAACCCAGCCCATAGTGGGAGACTTTTGCTGCTTCCCCCTTTCTTCCCTGAAAGTAGATCTGGGATCCTTAACTTTGAGAGGGATGTAGGTTTCAGCCTGTGTTGCTGTGGGTCAGTTGCTCAGCTGTGTCCAGCTCTTTGTGACGCCATGGACTGCAGCACATGAGGCTTCTTTGTCCTTCACCATCTTCTGGAGTTTGCTCAAACTCATGTCTACTGAGTCATTGATGCCATCCAACCATCTCTTCTTCTGTCGTCCCCTTCTCCTCTTGGCTTCTATCTTTCCCAGCATCAAGATATTTTCCAAGGAGTCAGCTTTTCACATCAGGTGGCCAAAGTATAGGAACTTCAGCTTCAGCATCAGTCCTTCCAATGAATATTCATGGTTGATTTCCTTTAGGATTGACTGGTTTGATCTTATAATCCAAGAGACTCTCAAGAGTCTTCTCCAACACAAGTTTCAGCCTGTAAGTATCTTGTATCACCAGACAGGCTTATGCCCCTTCCTCCATCATTGATGAATACTCTTCCCACAAGAAATCTCAGAGGAGACACTGGGACCCTTTCTCATATGAAGTCCTGGCAGCTGCCATCCCATCTCAGTTAGATGCAGGAGAGTGGGGATGATATCCAGGAGACAGTGGAGGACAGAGAAACCTGGTATGCTGCAGTCCATGGGGTCACAAAGAGTTGGACGTGACTTAGCAGCTGAACAACAACAGTGGGGATGAGATGGAAAGCAGAGCCCACAGCATCTGGCCTTCCCCAGCATCCCAGCAGTTCTGAACCCTCAGGAAACCCTGGATGACCTTTGCAGCAGCCTGCCCCCTGCCCCGCTGCCCCGCTGCCAATTCCTTTGGATCCTTGTTTCCTCTATTGTGCGTCCAGCATCTCTGACTCCACCAGGCCTGGCTTGTGTATCAATAACCACCTTCAAAATCGGTCCAAGTCTCTTACCTTCTCTGATTTCCGTCCTAGAGATGATATAAGGAAATACAATACTCTGAGCACTCCATCTCACCTAAGGCAAGAATGTCTTAGAGGATTCAGATACTGAGAAAAAAAATGTGTCTGAGACAGTTACTTCCAGAAATATGCACCAAAGATTTTGAAAGTTCTCAGGGCTCAGCTTCAGGACCACAGATTTCAGCCTGCTGGCTCATGCTTGAAAGCATGGCTACCTTACGAGACTGCCAAGTTGAGCACAGGCCAGCCCGCAACCAGACCCCAGGAAAAGGCACAATTGGTTAAAATGACACTCAGATCCACTCTTCTGTCCGTGATATTTCTTTGGGCATAAAAATGCCCACATTCACATGCATAACTTGCCTGGTGTTCCACGGCCAGCTTGGACTGGCTCTCCAGTGTCCATTGTTAAAATTTCAGGAATTTGGCAAGCTGGTTGTTAAACACAACTGTTATTAAATATTAAATTCTATTAATGTACAGTTAAATAAATCATACTTTGAGAAAAGTAACAGGCTCCCAGAATAATTCCTTCTAATTGGTCCACTAGTTTTTCTTACAACCTGTGCTCTTGTGGTTATTTATGCCAATTTTATCCGTACAGTGAAAATACATTGCTTTGCTGTATGGTGGCAGTATTTACACCACAGAAATTGGCAAACGCTCTGGACCAGGGATTTTTCTCCTTTGCAGCAACTGGTTGTTAAGTAATTAGTAGCACAACACTGCCTACTCCTATGACTCTACAGTAATTCACATGCAGTTTGTCTTCAGGAAGGACTGAGAACCCCTGTGCTTCCCTGGCGTTACTCATCAAATCTGTTGTCCAGCCACATCTATTCACTCCTGTTTGTGGGAAGTGAGAGGCTCATCTTTTTATTTATCTTTTCCTTTCAAAAGATTCAGCCCTGTACAGCATTATCTCATGTAATGGACCTTGTCTCCATACTGCAATTATTAACATTGGGCAGAGGTTGTGTGTTTCTTGGCAGGGCTCACATTCCCATGTATAAATCATGATAAAGGAGGTTCGCTCTGGAGGCTGGACTGATGTTTTCAATTTGGCCAGTGTAGAAACTGAGTTGGATTTAAACAAGGGCTCTTTTAAAAATTGAAGGCCAGTTGGAGAGACATGACAGAAATAACTTGGACACGTTCGCAAACTTTGCAGCCAGTGGAAATCAGCCCAGTGACAAAATGTACACCCTGCGCCAGAGAGGGTCCTCCCCGGCAGCCTGCTGGACCAGTCAGTCCGAGCTGCGCACCTTTGACGGCCAGCGATGAGGGTGCTTCTTTCACTCGTGAGCGGGGAGCATGCAGTCCTGGTGTTGCAGGGGTGAGCCTCGGCCTATACATCCTGCAGGAGCCACTCCTGGAGATGAAAGCACTATCTCTGCAGTAAACCTCTCCAGTTTCTTGGATTGTGAAAAAAAAGAAAGAAAGAAAATTATAAAATAAAAAGAAAAATTTACATAGTCGTGTTTTCTCCAAATAGCACACACATTACTTGTTGATACAAATATTCAGGCTTTATTTCATAGAAGGGTTAAAGAACTTCAAAGAAGTTATCTCTTCTAATAGATACCTCTTTTAAAAGAACTGATGCTTAAGCTGATGCTCCAATACTTTGGCCACCTGATGCGAAGAGCTGACTTGTTAGAAAAGACTCTGATGCTGGGAAAAATTGAGGGCAGGAGGAGAAGGGGATGACAGGATAAGATGGTTGGATGGCATCGTCGACTCAATGGACATGAGTTTGAGCAAACTCCGGGAGATGGTGAAGGACAGGGAAGCCCGGCGTGCTACAGTCCATGGAGGTCACAAAGAGTTGGCATGACTGAGTGAACAACAAATAGGCATCAGCATAACATTTTGCTTCTTTTAAGTACATGGAAGCTTTTTTTAGAATATAAAGTCTTAGGTGACAAGGATTTGGGAGTTTGTTTTGAATATGCATAGAGGTTAGCAAAATTGCAGGAACGTTGGTGTATAGAATTGCTGTTTTATGATAAAAATCCAATTAGATAATCCATCAATCCTAACTTTTATTAGTTTGTAAACCATTTGTGAATTTTCTCATATTATTAATAATTTCAAGTTTCAAAAATATTTTAAAAACTAAAAAGAAACAAGGTGATCTGAGGAAAATGTGTAATTTCCTCTTTCAGAGGCTTTGTGTGCCCTGGACTGCACCCCTGCTCCCGTTTTAGGCAAACTTGCCATAACCCAGTGGACCCCCCATCCCCGCCCTCAGCAATGACTCTGCTCCCACCTCCCTCCCACCCTTCCCTGCTCAGGTGGATCATGGCTGACTTACTTCTCTATGTCTCCTTCTTGACAGTTTAGGGCTCAAAAAATTAACAACAACAGCAAAAAGTCAGATCCTGGCTGTTTTCTTACCCCTGGGGGAGGAGAGAACAGGGAGGATCATTCCCACCAGCTCCAGCCTGATCTGATTAGAGACCCTCCTGCTCTCTGTCAACAGCCCCTGGTTTCCTGTAACTTGATCTCTTCGTCTCAGTTTTCCTTCATTTATCACTTTTAAATGAATATTTATTGAGGATTTATTAGATGCCAGGAAGAAGGAATAACATGCAGAAGACACTTTGGGGGAACTCTATGAAATTTGACAGCCGTGAAGGGGGTCCTTGGGGAAGAGATTCCGTTTCCCAAGTCAGGAAAGATAAGGATGGATGAGATAAGGATGAAGGAGGTGGGCAGGCTATCAGGCCTTCTTGTTAATGCTGGAACTTTTCCTTAGGAAAGGAGAGCTTCTAACCGATTTTAAATCAGAATGTATGTGTATGCACGTCGATACAAATGCACACTGAAGACTGGGCTTCCCTGGTGGCTCAGACAGTGAAGAATCTGCCTGCAATGCGGGAAACTAGGATTTGATCCCTGGGCCGGGAGGATTCCCCGGGAGAAGAGAATGGATACCCACTCCAGTATTCATGCCTGGAGAATTCCAAGGACACAGGAGCCTGGCAGGCTACAGTCCATGGGGTCGCAAAGAGTCGGACACAACTGAGTAACTTCACTTTAACTTTCATCCATATTTAGTTCTGGGCTGACCCAAACAGTCTTCTCACTGGTTTTCGATAGACAAGTGTCAATCTCTGCTGACAAAGACATTGCAAGGAGCAAGCGTCTTTTGATTTCGTGGCTGCACTCACCATCTGCAGTGATTTTGGAGCCAAAAAGGATAAAGCCTGTCACTGTTTCCATTGTTTCCCCATCTATTTGCCATGAAGTGATGGGGCTGGATGCCATGATCTTAGTTTTCTGAATGTTGAGTTTTAAGCCAACTTTTTCACTCACCTCTTTCACTTTCATCAAGAGGCTCTTTAGTTAAATAAGCAGGGTGACAATATACAGCCTTGATGTACTCCTTTTCCTATTTGGAACCAGTCTGTTGTTCCAACTTAATTTAACTTATATGCAGAGTAAAGTGAAAGTGAAATTGAAGTCCCTCAGTCGTGTCAGACTCTTTGCGACCCCATGGACTGTAGCCCACTAGGCTTCACTGTCCATGGGATTCTCCAGGCAAGAATACTGGAGTGGGTTGCCATTTCCTTCTCCAGGGGATCTTCCCGACCCAGGGATCAAACCCAGGTCTCCCACATTGCAGGCAGATGCTTTAACCTCTGAGCCACCAGGGAAACAGAGTACATCATGAGAAACACTGGGCTGGAGGAAGCACAAGCTGGAATCAAGAGTGCTAGGAGAAATATCAATTACCTCAGATACACAGATGACACCACCCTACGGCAGAAAGTGAAGAAGAACTAAAGATGGGGCAACAATGAGAGACCACTTTTTTGCCTCCAAAATCACTGCAAATGGTGACTGCAGCCACGAAATTAAAAGATGCTTGTTCCTTGGAATAAAAGCTATGACCATCCTAGACAGCATATTAAAAAGCAGAGATATTACTTTGCCAACAAAAGTCCATCTAGTCAAAGCTATGGTTTTTCCAGTAGTCATGTATGGAAGTGAGAACTGGACTATAAAGAAAGCTGAGCACTGAAGAATTGATGCTTTTGAACTGTGATGTTGGAGAAAACTCTTGAGAGTCCCTTGCATTGTAAGGAGATCCAACCAGTCAATCCTAAAGGAAATTAGTCCTGAAAATTTATTGAAAGGACTGATCCTAAAGCTGAAACTCCAATATTTTGGCCACCTGATGGGAAGAACTGACTCATTAGAAAAGACCCTGATGCTGGGAAAGATTGCAGGTGGGAGGAGAAGGGTAAGACAGAGGATGAGAGGGTTGGATGCCATCACCAACTTGATGGACATGGGTTTAGGTAAACCCAGGGAGTTGGTGATGTACAGGGTAGCCTGGCATGCTGGGGTCACAAAGAGTCAGACACGATGGAGTGACTGAACTGAGCTGAATCTGTGTTTGTGTGCATGGGCATGTGAATAACACTCCAGGTGGTAGAAACTATCCTTCAATATTATAAAAAACTGTTGGGTTCAGGGTGTGACTTCCTCATCAGAACTGCAGGGTCTCTGCAGGCTTGGTCTCATGACATCTTTAGGCCAATGATATGTGAGCATGAGCCACTCCCAGGCAGGTGTATTAGAACCAGGACTGTTTTGCAGTTATTTCCTTTTTTCACTCTGCCAGGAGACCAGCAGCCTCCCAGACTTGTGCCAGTCCTTCAGGCAGGGTCCTGTAGTGAAGACAATATGAAGAACACCACAGTAGACCATAATATTTGCTGTAAACAACTGATGTTTGGAGGGTTTTGTTTTTTAACTTTTCCCCTTATGCCACTTAGCTTATCCTGACGGGCTAATGTGCTTAATTTTATGCTTGGTGTTTCCAGCAAGCCTACAGGGAATCATGATTTTTTTTTACTTCATCCTGGGGGATTTGTCTCAAACCTATTTACTGCTAAAGGGGAAGATGATTCCTAGTATCTGTAATGTTGACAACATTCCAGTCGCCTTGGGTCTAAGAGAACTGGACTCAGTGGTGCTTCTGTTGGGTATTTAGTTGGTAAACATATAATTGTCAGGTGTCTACAGAAGGGACACACAGACTGCCTTGGTAAATAATGAAGAATAACACAAAGGAGATCAGGAAACAGGAAACAAGTACCTTTTAAATTCTATCTGCACCCACTTGAGCTTATCAGGATCAGTTTTGTTTGAAAACATCAGTCTCATAAAGAATTATTTCTATTGACGCAATCATTAAAACTTATACTAGCTGCTCTTAGTATGTTTCTCCTATTTCTGTGAACATTCTTTTTGAGTTGACATCAATGCATCATCTCAAGTAGGTCAAAGGCCTAGCCCTTGCACTACCGATGTTTCCCCTGGTTTTCACCAGAGCTCCTTTAACAAAGAGGCTTCTCCCTACTTCTTCAGATATTTTTCTTATCTTTTAAATTAATGGAGTTGTGTTAGTAAAAAGAAAAAAAGTCATTATGCAGATCCAAATGGAGCTAGAAGACGAATTCCTTTCCCAGCCCCTACCAAATCTACCTGCCTTTTCAAAAATAACCACTGGAAATACTTGGTGTGTGTCATTTACATCTTCATATCAAAATTCATAAGTGAATATTTTACACATTCACATTTACTCTTATTAAATATTGTTCATAGTGTTCTGCAGCATCTGAATCTCCCTCTCAGTGTAGCTTTTACTTTTTACAGTGCTATTTTATGCTTTGATTTTTGATGCCTGCATCGTATTCCATAGAATGGATGTACCATAGGTCATCTCACAATCATTCAGCTCTTAAGCTGACTCCAGTTTTGGGCTATACAGACAGGTCTGCAGTGAATACCTTGTGCTTGCAGATTTACATAATCGTGCTAATATTTCTAGAAGTCTCTACAAGAGACTTGCTGTCAAGGATATTCACACTGTTAATCTTGATCCTGCTACATTGCTTTCCAAAATTGCTCTAGTGACGTCTGCTCACTAAACCACACAGAATATATGAGTGTGCCTGCTGCTCCCTCCCATTGCCCACACTTGCTATGACATTAATATGAACTGACACAATGGAGAATCTCTTTTCTGTTGCAATTTGCAGTATACTCCCTACTGGTTTTCTTTTCTTTTTTTTGTAAATTGCTAAGCTTTTTTAAGGCATACAGCTTAATGATTTCATATGCGTATACACTGTGAAATGATTGCCGTAATCAAGTTAACACATCCATCCGTTCACTAAGCTACTTGATTGGGAGTCATGGGAGGTGAGAACATTTGAGGTCTACTCTCTTAGCAAATTTCAAGTATGTAATGCAGTATTACTATATTCACCATGCTATATCTATCAGAACCCTGAAACTTTTTCCTCTTCTGGCTGAGTTTGTATCCTTTGACCAATATGTCCCAATCTCCCCCAGTCCCTGGCAATCACTGCTCCACTCTGGTTTCTGTAATACATTCTACTATTGAATTAAGAAGAGTCTCACATGTTTTCAGGTATTTGTACATGTTTTGCACTTGGATATAATCCTGCTTTCTTTTCGTTTCCTTTTATTTTTCTTTTAATCTTTGGTCAAATTTATTGCAATCTTTTTCCTTATTTTTCAATCTTTTAATCTTTTACTTTTTCAAGGTCATGTTATTTTGTGTGTCTTTCTTGTATACAGCACATTGTGATTCTCTCCTTTTTTCCCAATCTGCTCTTTGTCCTTTAACATGCAAAATGAACGCATGAGCGTTTATTGTGTTAATTGATATATTTGATTTCCTTACTGTTTGTTGTCTTCCACGCTTTAGTTGGATGAATCATGGTTTCTTTTTTGCTACTTATTTGCTCTAACACTTTGGAATTTATATATATTATTTATATTCTTCTAATATTATACTTAAGTATATTTTATATCAATGCTGACAATTCTTAACCATAATTTTACCCTTCCCCTAAATAAGGCAAAGCTTTGCCCACTTGTCTTTTCCCCTATATCCTAAATTTAAATGAAAGCACTTATATTTTTTTTCAAAATTATCCTTATTCTTCTTTCTTAGTAATTATTAATAAATGCATGAAAAATGTTCAGTCATATTACCCAAAGTATACTAAAATAGGCTACAAAATGCTTCATAGTAGTTTTGCTAATTTTGTTGTTATTGTTGCTGTTCAGTCCCTACATTGCGTCTAACTCCTTGCGCCTCCATGGACTGCAGCATGCCAAGCTCCTCTATCCTCCACTATCTCCCAGAGCTTGCTCAAATTCATGTCTGCTGAGTCGGTGACACCATCCAACCATCTCATCCCCTGCTGCTCCTTTATCACTGCTTCTTTTATCTCATATATTCGTTTTATAAAATTCATATTTTTATTTGGCTGGAGTACAGCCTTGAGAGTCCTTAAAAGACAGTGGTGTTTTCAAGGGTTGCAAGAGTAAAAATGCAATTTTTTGGTCTTGATTTTAGTTTGAATAATAATCTAAATAGGCAGAGAATTCTTAGTTCAAAACGTCCTTTTGAAGACATTGCCCACCAATCTCTTTGTCTCCCATGATGCAAGCTAGAATTTTAACACCAGTCTTATTTAATTCTTGTGTTGATAACTTTTGTCTGTTTTCTCTTTCTTGGTTAGCTTTTAGTATTTTCTCATTTTCCTTGTATATCAGGGTTCTGTCAAAAAAACAGGTTACTTTCTAAGTATTTCAAGTGGGAAGGAATTTAATGAAGACTGAAGGCTCTCAGACCCACTGAGAGAGAGAGGACCAGCAGGACTGCCAATGCTTCAGGCATTCAGATAGGACAGCAATTTCAGAGTTGCTTCACAATGACCATAGCTCCCCTGGGCATCTATATGCCTGTTTCCAGAAGTCCCCAGCACTGTCTGCCAGAGCTCACACTCCAGCCCTTTGCTGCTGCTGGGAAAGCCCTTGATGGTGACAAATATTGAAGGGAGGAGGAGAATAAGGTGGCAGAGGATGAGATGGTTAGATAGCATCACCAACACAATGGACATGAGTTTGAGCAAACTCCAGGAGAGAGTGATGGAAAGTCTGGCACGTTGCACTCCATGGGGTCACAAAGAGTTGAACATGACTTAGCAACCAAGCAACAACCACAAGCCCAAAGCATCCATATGTCTGTTTCCAGAAGTCCCCAAGTGCTGTCTGCCGGAACCCACACTCCAGCCCATTGCTGCTACTGGAGACAATTTCTGTTTCTCATCAGCACCCTCAAACTAGAGTCTCTGGCATCAAACAGAAATCTGCTGACCAGGGAGTCTCCTAAGCATAAATCAAAGAATTTTAGCTCCCTCAGTGCAGGACAGAGCTGAGAAGAACCAGACTGATACCAGGAGTCAAGGAATAATATCTGACACACCTTACAATTCACACTTCTGCCAATGCAGGTGATGCCAGAGACCAGGTTCGATCGCTTGAAGGAGGGCGTGGCGACCCACTCCAGTATTCCTACCTGGAGAATCCCATGGGCAGAGGAGCCTGGTGGGCTACACAGTCCATAGGGTCACAAAAAGTTGGACACGACTGAAGTGACTTACCACTCACTCACAGTGTGTGGGACAGAACTGAGAAGGACCAGACTGATACTAGGAGTCACGGAATAATATCTGGCACATCCTGCAGCTCTAAAAGCTCACTAAGACATCGAGGTGGGGTGTATTTTATAACAGGATCTAAGAAATTCTTCACTTCTAGAAATGTTCTCTTAATGTTTGCTCATTTTCTCTCCATTCTTTCTTTCTGGCTTAACCCTGGTTAGACACATGCTGGGCTTCTATATCTGCATACGTACTTCATAGCGTTTGACTTTCCCCTTGTATCCTCTCACAACTTTTTATCCTACTACAGTGCAATATGATAAGATCCCTTGACAAGGTTTTCCATCTCACTAATTTTATCTCCAGCCATGTCTGTTCTATTATTTAGCTAGATTGTTGATGTTTTCTTTTTTGTCTTTCCTATTGGTCTACATTGGTAATACCATATTTTATTTCTAAAATTCCAATTTTTCTTTTGAATTATTATGTTTTTAATTTTTGTGGGTGTACGTTGTCTGAAATAAGAATAATGAGGACCCTCAGAGGATAATATTTACATCTCTCTGTTTTTATGTTAATTTTGTGTCCTTGGAATTTTTCTGGAGTGTTAGTAAAGTGCCTCAATTTAATATTTGGAATCCTGTTTATTTTGTGTTTGAAACCGTGTTTATTTCTGTAGATAGAAGTCTAAATTGGTTAGTATTGGAGGTTAGCATGCAATACCTCAGTCCAGATGAAAATTGCAGCATAGTCAGCGTAGGTTTTGATTATATCAGCCCTGGTTCCTGTGTTGATGCAAGGAAAGTATACCTTTATTTAGGATGTGCAGGTAGCTCACATTATTGGCCTGGGAGCTTCTCATCCTTGTTACCTAGTATCAGTCACTTAAAGCAATCTCACCCTTCTTCAGTCCCCAGTCCTGCTCCACTTTGGAGGTGTCCAAGAGCAGGTTAGCATATAACACCACTTCCATGGCTCTCCTCTGTGGAGAGAAGACAGCTATGGGACCAGGAAATTATTGCTGTCCTGAATTTAAAAACTAAGATCTTGGCATCTGGTCCCATCACTTCGTTACAAATAGATGGGGTAACAATGGAAACTGGAAAATGGAGCTTCTATTGAGAGTCAACAATATGTCTGATCACTTACTAATCACTTTCAAGTGGAATATAATGTAATAAACCCCAGGTGCTCACAAGACAGACACTATTGTGTCCGTTGTACAGGTAAGGAAATTGAGGTTTAGCTGGTAGCAGAGTTGGAACTGACATGAGAGACCTCTCGACACCAATCACTCAGTCTTTGTGGCTAGACTCATTAAATTACTAATGTGAGGTAATGAAAACCTTCGGACAAACATTTTGCTCAGAGAAGTTTATTTTTATTAATGATACTTGTTGATACTGTCTTTCACAGAGCTTCTGCTGCCTCCAGGACCCAGAGGAGGTTGAGCTGATTACACGTGCTGAGTTGTTCTTCTCAATTAGATTATGTTGTTGTTGTTGTTCAGTCATGTCCAACTCTTTGCAACCCCATGCATTGCAGCGCGCCAGACTCTGTCGTCCACTGTCTCCTGGAGTTTGCTCAAACTCATGTCCACTGAGTCAGTGATGCCATCCAACCATCTCATCCTCTGGTGCCCTCTTCTCCTTTTGCCTTCAATCTTTCCCAGCATCAGAGTCTTTTCCAATGAGTCAGCTCTTCATATCAGGTGGCCAAAGTATTGAACCTTCAGCCTCAGCACCAGTACTTTCAAAGAATATTCAGTTGATCTTTCTTTCTAACGAATGGCCCAATACTTGGTGGGTAGGAAGTGATCTAGTGAAAAACATGCTATAATTAACCACAAAGATCAGGCTGTATTGATGTAAATGTACTTTTGCCTGTTTTACGTTATCTGAGCAGGGAGTTCTGCCATTGTCTTTCAGCAAATAAGGGTGAGTTCTTGAGATAATGCTGACTTTATTAACACTGTTCTTGTTGCTTTCATTAAAAATGGCCCAGAATTCCCCAGTGGTGAGACAACAATCTTGGGAAAGGAGAAGTTTCACAGGTTCAAGCACATGCTATGAGCACCATAGGAATTTCACCTGGTGCTTGCACAGTCCGAAGAGAATCGGCAGGAGGCTGCCCCCAAACTCATATTTCCCAAGGTCTCAACACAGCTGGAGGCAGTGGGTGTAGCCATCATTCTCCAGCGTAACCCAAGGGCTGCTGTGGGATTGTTCAGTTCAGTTGCTCAGTCATGTCTGATTGTGACCCCATGGACTGCAGCACGTCAGGCTTCCCTGTCCATCACCAACTCCTGGACCTTGCTCAGTGATGCTGAAGGGTGGGGCCAGAGTTTAACCAAAATAATTAAAATTCAGTTCTATTATTAAATAGAAAACAAATCAAAAGATAGGGGACAGAAAAAAGGCCAAAATATATTAGTGATGATAACTGTAACTGATTCACTTTATTTTAAAAGATTTGCAGCTGAGCAAACACTCATTACACACAGCATAGCTTTGCGTAAGCATGCACGCTAAATTAAATGACACAGACATCTGTAAAGAATCAAACAATCAAATGTTAACAAAAAGAAAAGTAAAATAGCACTAGTCTTAGCTGAGAAAGTATAATTCAAGGCAAAAAGATTTAAATATGGCAAATGAGTATATATTTGACAGTGATAACAACTTAAAGAGCCTGAGGAGGAAAAACTGTCATCATCCTATAATCAGTAAATATTAACAGCTAAATCAAACTGTATTGAGGAAAATAATTATAAATAAAAATGAATTTATGAAACCACAGTCAGAGAGGGAAGCATTAATCTAATTTCTCCAGCATTGGAAAACCAAGTGGACAACAAATGTGAACCTATAGAGGATTTAATTAAGAAAATTAACAAGTTTAATCACACACAAACACCTATACAGGCCATACACAAAGTCCCAGAAGAAAACCTAAATAAACTTTAATAGATTTCAAAGGACAGAAACCTTATAAGCAAATATTTGATAACGTTAGAAATATCAATAAATAACATAAGAACAGTAAAAGACTCAAATCACTTGAAAGTTTTTAAAATAAGGTTTTCTACATATTTCAGATCTAAGAGGTATAACTGTTGCAAAGAGAAGACAAACATGTACTTGCCAAAAAAATTAAGTTAACTTAGAAAACCCAAAAGAATCAAGTGGGAAGCATAATAAAATTTTAGGAATGTACAAAGCAAATATACAAGCACTAAAAGCCTTGTAAATATAGCAACAACCAGTTAGAATATACTTAGGAATTTATATCCCTCTCATATTAGAAAGTAAAGCCAGGAAAAAAAAAAGGAGCAACTTAAGATTATACCTGTAAGGAATACATTGATACCAAAAGAAGAAAATGTTATAACATTTCTAGAATGACATAAATAAATGGAAATATTTGCTTCTTGTTGTGAAGATTATACATATTACTATTACAGATGCCAAGGTGCAATCCTTAATAGAATTTCAGTGGAGTGTTATTTAGGTTGAAAACAATTATTCTAAAAATCATTCAGAAGACTAAGTGATGAAGAGCAACGTCAAGATGCCCACCTCCCCCATTTATTTTGCAAATGGTACTGAAATTTCTCACCAATGCACCTGGCAAGACAGAAAAGCTGAAAAATTCTCTGGAAAGGAAGAAACAAAACTGTCATTTTTGAAAATAATAAAAATTAAATAATAAATGAATTGTGTATATCAATCACCCAGAAGGATTTTTAGATAAATTAATGTTAATAAGTGACCCTCAAACTTTTTCTAGGAAGAGAGTTAATATACAAAGTCATTATATATAGTTATACAGTCCCATTAAGCAAAATCTTCAAATTTTAAAGTTATCATTTACAGGGTTATTTTAAAATTTGAGGCTCCAAAATCATTGTAGATGGTGACTGCAGCCATGAAATTAAAAGACGCTTACTCCTTGGAAGGAAAGTTATGACCAACCTACACAGCATATTCAAAAGCAGAGACATTACTTTGCCAACAAAGGTCCGTCTAGTCAAGGCTATGATTTTCCCTGTGGTCACGTATGGATGTGAGAGTTGGACTGTGAAGAAGGCTGAGCACTGAAGAATTGATGCTTCTGAACTGTGGTGTTGGAGAAGACTCTTGAGAGTCCCTTGGACTGCAAGGAGAGCCAACCAGTCCATTCTATAAGAGATCAGTCCTGGGTGTTCTTTGGAAGGAATGATGGCATCACCAACTCGATGGACATGAGTTTGGGTGAACTCCAGGAGTTGGTGATGGACAGGGAGGCCTAGCGTGCTACAATTCATGGGGTCGCAAAGAGTCGGACACGACTGAGCAAGTGAACTGAACTGAACTGAACATAGAAATGTGAAAAGCCGACTCACTGGAAAAGACCCTGATGCTGGGAAAGACTGAGGGCAGGAAGAGAAGGGTTCAACAGAGAATGAGATGGTTGGATGATATCACTGAATCAATGGACATGAATTTGAGCAAACTCCAGGAGAGAATGAAGGACTGGGAAGCCTGGCATGCTGCAGTCCATGGGGTTGCAAAGAGTCAGACACGACTTGGCAACTGAACAACAGCACAGAAACACTATACTTACCATGGGAGAGATCTACAAAAGAAATTTTTAAACTTACTAAATCAGGTTACAGGTAAGGTGAATAATGTAGACTTACTGTTTGGACAACTGGGCTAACAGGCCAACCGAAAACACAGGTTTTGTGAACTGGATGATACATTAGTATCATATCAGTGGATTCTGAGCGGGAGTCCCGTGATTCCACAGAGGCTGCCTTTGGGGACTGATTGGAAAGCTGATTTAAAAATTCATACAGAAATTTAAAGTGGTCATCTTATGAAAGAAGAACAAATGGGAAGATTTGCTTTCCCTGAAATTGGTTTGTTATTAATAAAATGTATATACGAGGGACTTCCCTGTAGCTCAGATGATGAGGAATCTGCCTGCAATGCGGGATACCCAGGTTCAATCCCTGGGTTCAGAAGATCTCCCTGAGAAAAAAATGGCAACCCACTCCAGTATTCTTGCCTGGAGAATTCCATGGACAGAGGAGCCTGGCGGGCTACAGTCCATGGGGCCTTAAAGAGTCGGACACAACTGAGCAACTATCACTACTACTACGATACATATATGGCGATCGACTGCTGACCAAAATTGCAATTGCAAAACAATGGGTAAACTTTCAAAAGCAATACTGAGAAAATTGGGCACTTGTATCGAAAAAAAATAAATGACTGGATCACTAACTCACTCTATAACAAAACTGTATTCCAAGGGGTTACAAACTTAAATGTGAAAGATCAAAGAACTTGCTTTGGTTCTGGTTGTCCTGGGTCTCCGTGGCTATGAGCGTTTCTCTAGCTGCAGGGAGCCAGGGCTGCCTTCATTACAGGGCTTGGCCTTCTTGCTGCAGTGGCTACTCTCTTGCGGAGCACAGGCTCTTGGCCCCTGGGCTCAGTGGTTGTGGTGGTCGGGCTTAGTTGCTCTGTGGCATGTGGAATCTTCCCAGATGAGGGATCAAACCCATGTCCTCTGCACTGGTAGGTGGATTCCTATCCACCGCACCACCAGGGAAGTTCAAAAGTACACATATGTTGATTAAAAAGAAGTGCGCACTCAGAATGGTGGCTCAGATGTTAAAGCGTCTGTCTGCAATGCGGGAGACCTGGGTTTGATCCCTGGGTCGGGAAGATTCCCTGGAGAAGGAAATGGCACCCTACTCCAGTCCTTTTGCCTGAAAAATCCCATGGACAGAGGAGACTGGTAGGCTATAGCCCACAGGGTCGCAAAGAGTCGGACACGACTGAGCGACTTCACTTTCTTTCTTTCTTTCTTCACAAAATATAAATACCAATGGATAGTGGCTATTAAAAGGTTCAGCCTTGTAAGTAATCAAATAAAGATAGAGAAAGAAAAATGCATGGCAGGAATATTAAAATATTAATACTTATTTGTAAATACTGGCCAGGGGAGAGTTGGGTAGAATTGTCATCATGCTGATGATACGTCCATCAGGGAAAGCGATTTGCTGATGAACATAGAGAAATATACTACAGTACGTTATTCCTGCCTGGAGCATCCCATGGACAGAGGAGCCTGGTGGGCTACACTCCATGGGGTTGCAAAGAGTAAGAAGGGACTGAAGTGACTTAGCACACACACCCAAGTTCAGAGAAACAGAGATATATATCTCTTCTCTTCCAGAATCATTCTCCTCCAGGAAGTCTCTTCCAAGGAGATAATAAGAAATATGGACAAACATGAATGCATGAACGTGTTGCCGGCCGTCTTATTTCTGATGGAATACTGGGCTGGCACTGAGGGAATAAATTTGGCTTCACCCCCGGGGTCCACTCTGCCAGCCCTGGGGTCCTCTTCATAAAGGGACTTTAATGCCTTGGGAAAACTCATGGGTAATATGAACAAAGGCAGATCCAGGTTTGGGGGACCCTGAGGGCCCTGGACTTAATCTTTTTCTTCATTGAAATCCATCTATGAATATTAAATTATGAAGTTTTTTTAAAAAAAATACGAAAAGATGTGCAATGAAAAAGAACTAAGCTAAGTGCAAAATATTAACTTTGGGTATAAAATCATGGTGGAAATAGATTCTTTTCTCTTTATGACCCATTATTTAAAAAAAAATCACATATTAAGTAAGGAAGCAAAATGGGGAAGGAGAGGGAAATGGGAAGAAAAGACAGAGCAAGCAGAGGTGTGGGGATGCAGGCTTGTTCCCAGAGAAGAAGGGTTGGGGTCTTGGTGGCATCTAAAAGCCCCGGGCTGGCTGGGAAGGCAGGGTGGGGCCAGGCTCAGTTTTCCACCACCCACAGGAAATGTGTGGCACTAGTGGTAAGGAACCTGCCTGCCAATGCAGGAGACATCCTGGGTCGGAAAGGTCATCTGGAGGAGGGCATGGCAACTCACTCCAGTACTCTTGCCTGGAGAATCCCATGGACAGAGGAGCCTGGCGGGCTACAGCCCACAGGATTGCAAAGAGTCGGACACGCCTGAAGTGACTTAGCGCACGCACAGGAAATGCAGACGCAGGACTGTTGAAATGTGCAAACATTCCACCTCCCCAACTCAGTGGCTGTGCTGCGCTCCTTCCATCACTAGAGATGTGGCGCTCGTTTAAAGTAACAGCTTGGCAGAGAGTTGGCACAGTAAGGACTTTGTCATCAATATCACCTTACAAGATGCTAGTTTGTCTGAATTCCCAGCTCCAAGTCTTCACGGAATGCTAGGACATTTTTCTGCCTGATAACTCAATAGAATGGATAGCTCCCAGGGTAAGCAAAGTTTGACAAGGGTGAGAGAGGAAAAGTTCCAGATCATGTAGGATCTCCCCTCGATTCTGGGTGGGATTCCACCTGGGGAAGGGGCGCTGAGCAGAGTGGGAGGAGGGCACAAGGATCCCAGATTCTGGGGCAGAGAGATCCCTCAAGATGACGTGCAGAACTCCCACCACCATCTGGGGACCTTCTGCTGGGAACTCGTGAGCATCACCTGTGTTCACATGCTCTGGTCCTCACTTGGACCCGTGGAAAGTCCCTCGTGTAGGAGAAAGGAGGATGAAAAGAAGCACGTCAAATAGTCTCACAGGCAGAGGAGCCGAGGCTCCATCCACGGCGAGGTGACACGCATATTCCAATGTGCTATGTGACAGAGTTGCTAATTCAGAGATCAGATTATGCAAAGGTTTGTGCCAGCTACCTTACACGTGCAGGGAGGAGGTGAGGAGGAAAGAGAGGTTTCTCAGCAGAGGTACCTCTTGCTTGTGGAATGATGGAAGCTGCTCTTCTCTTACCTGTAAAACTAAGGGCTCCTTAGATTTTCTGTAAGGTTTCCCCAATTCTAAAATTCTTAAAATCAACAAAGAAACATTGGCAGGTATGCGTTACCTGCCTTTCGAGGCCAGTTTGGGGGACTTGAGACGCCTACAGGAGGTTTAGGGAATTAGAGGAGGATGCAGAGGGCAAATCATTTCCCGAGAAATAAATCTTTTCTCCTCATCACTTACCCCAAAGAAATCTAATTATTTTTACTCCACCATAATCTTTACTATTCAAAAGGTAAAATAGAAGAAAAGAATTAATTTTATTAGCAAAATTTACTAGAGTAATACGACTGAGAACGCCTCATAAAATGTTAGCATTAAATATTAAATATATATTAATAAAATACTAGATTATTAAAGTCTAATCTTTAATATAATACATTAATTGGGGGAATTGTGTCAGTTTAAACATAAAAGAGAAAATTGAAGGCAATAGTGACCTTTACAAAACAGGGTAACGACAACCATGGGCTTGAGACTCAGCTCAGTAGGAATCAAGGATGGGTCTCCCCCAGCCAGGTCCCAGCAGCCACAGAAGGCACAGACCAGGGGTCTGAGAGACCTGCGGGGAGTCAGAAAGGGTGGTGAAGCCCCAGGACAGCCAGGATGCGGACCCTTCCCACCTGACTGGGCACTGGCGATGGGAGGACTCCAGGAAACATGGCCACTTCCTGACCCGCAGTGGGGGTGCAGGGGAGTCACCACGTTGCCCCCTCCCCTCCAGAGTTGTTGCTGGCCCCTTGTTGGCCACACCACCCTGAAGCTTGCAGGATGCAGGGCAAGAATGCCAGGCTCCAAGAGCGCAGAGCAGGGTGGGAGGGGCAGAATGGAGCCTGCCTGCTTGACGTTGTGCCTGCCTCCCCTGCAGCCCCCACATCTGCTCCCCAGTGACGATGAGCTGATCATTTTCACTTTCTCCATGGCTGCACGCAATGGCAGGCTCAGAGCTAGAGGCAGTTGGAAGGAGTGTAGTGGGCTCGTGAACTCCACTGGACACGGAGCCAGGGAACAGGGCCAGTCTCCCAGGACGGGGTCACGGCAAGATCGCCACTGGCTTCCCTGATGGCCGCCAACCTGCCCTAGCCACCCTGTCCTCCCATGGAAACCAGAGAGGGCGTGGCTCTGGGCTGCACAGAGGGAGAAGGGCAACATCCTGTCCCGGGGCTGTTGGTACCTCCAGCAACCGCAGTCCCGGGCCAAGCCCTTCCTGCTGGGTCTGTGATCCGCTCCTCTGTTGTTTACAAGATGAATGCACACAGCGCTGCATTCTCGCAGACATGGACACATACCTGCTCACACGTGCACACACACACGTGCATGGCGTCTGCGTCTTCGGTATAGTTGGATCTCAGCAATTCTTGACCGGGTGATGTGGGGAGACACGTTTGATTGTCCTGAGTCATCTGATGCTCCTGGCATCTAGTAGGGTAAGGCCAGGATGCTCCTAAATTTTCTACATAGCACAGAATGGCCCTACCACATAGAAACATTCCCACCCTCAATGTCCACAGTTTCAAGGCTGAGAAACCCTGGCTTCTTGATGGAAATATTTCTGACTTACATTTTTCTCAAAACTAGAGTGATATATTCTTACAATTAAGATTTAGCATTCATGATTTAGCAAGTGTATCTGTCTGCTAGAGCTGCCATTACAAAATATCACACTCTGAGTGGCTTTAACAGCAGAATTTACTTTCTCACAGTTCCAGAGGCTGGAAGTCCATGATCAAGGGAGGCAGGGCGTTCTTCTCCTGGGCTCTCTCTCCTTGACTTGCTGGTGGCCAGTGCATCCTCACAGGGCCCTTTGTCTCTGTACTCACATCCCTGGGATCTCTTCCTCTTCTTACAAGCACACTAGTCATCTCGAATCAGAGCTTCCTCTGGCCTCATTTTACCTACATTACTTCTTTAAAGGCCCATTCATTCTACAATCATGTTCTCAAGTACTGAGGACTAGGGCTTCAATATATGAGTTTTGGGGGCTATGTGGGTGGCACAGTTCAGTTCCCACCAGCAGCCTTGGAAGAATTTGTAAGAAGAGATGAAACTCAGCAGGGTGAGAAGGGCTCTGAGTGGAGAGCTAACTCAGGCAACGTCAGTGGCAGAAATAGGCAGATGGACAGAAGGGTAGATGGACAGATGGCTGCTGTGCCCAGTAACGTGCCAAGCAGAGGGAGGTCTATAAACCCTTGTCCACCAGGGACTAACACCCCGTGACACCTCCTCTGCCTTGAAAAGACAGCCACGGTCAGATCCTCTCCATGAGCGTTTGTGCGCATGTGTACCTATTTCAGGAGACCCCGTGGGATGAAAAGATCTTAGAAACATCCACTGTCCAAGTGTGGCTGTTTCACAGAAGGGCTCATCATGAACTGTTCACCCCTCACCTCTCTAACCCACTGGAAACACGATCAGTTTATGGCCTGTGTTTCTTCCCCGGAAACAGGCCCTTCGCAGAAGCTGAGAGTGACTTCTGCCGGGTTTTGTAGTTAACGTAAGACTGAATTAATTGAATGAAAGTCATTAGAATCAAGAAAAGAACTTATCTGGGAATTCAAAATGCATTCAGTGTAAGAACATGCCATGATTTTAAAAGGTACCATTTTTAAAGATGCATTTAAAATATGCTTATTTTTTAAAGATACATTAAAATGGATAAAGGCTGAACAAAAATTTTAGATGCATCCTTAGTAATATCATGGATTTAATGGAAAAATAAAGAATCACATACCTTGAAGGCAATATCACTCACAAACATTGTGTTACAGCCCAAATATCACAGCAAGTTCGTAACACACTTGCCCTTGGTACACAAAACCAATAATATATGTCTTAATGCTGCCAACCCAACATTTATGGCAGATGTAAAAAATTGTATTTAAATTAGAAATGCTAAAATTAATATTTATTGACTTGTGTTTCATTATCATTAGAAATTAGTTTGTTCTTGGGTAAACAGTTTATAGCAAGATATAAATATGTTCCATTGACCTATTAACTAGCCCAATATATTATGGGGTTATTGACAGCAGCAGTAAAATTTACTAACAGCTATTAAACCTTTTAACATACTTGATATGCCTCTGTCCCTTTAATACCCAGGAATTAGGTGTGGGTTTTTCTTTTTTTAGGATAATCTGCTGCTGATATTAAATTCTTCCAAGATTTTAATATATTGTCTCAGTTTATGGGTAATAAAATAACCCTGGAGCTTACAAAAATTTACATGACAATATTTTTTTTTTTAAAAAGGGCATGTAAATTTTAGTACAGTAAGAATGATGATATAAACCACTGGAACACATAAAAAAAGTTCCCCAAACTGTATTAAAGGAATATTTAGGGTCTTAGTTAAACACATAGAACCAACAGACTGTGTGGGCCAGCCTGCTCGGGGAACTTAGGACAGTCAATGGGACAGAGTTCCGTTCAGACCAATCCACATGAGGAACAAGTGGCCAGGTACACACAGGGTGTGTGCCCAGACACCTTGTGTGCCATCAGACACCTTTCTGTGTGGCCCAGAGGCTGTCCAGCAGACTGTTCTTCCCCACATCAGAGCCCATCTGAAGCAAGGGAGAACTGGCCTATGGCGGGCTGAACAGAGGTTCTTCTGCAAAGGGTCCCCTCCAGACACCATCATCCAGCCAGCTGTCAGGCAGGGCACTGCAGGACACCTAGGTCTCTTTGGGGCCCTTGGTCCATCATGTCCCCAGGCAGCCCTGGACAGAGACATTTTCCCCAGGCCTCTGGGAAAAACCTCCATCTAGGCCACTTCCCACTGCTGTCCCTGCAAAGCCAATTCAAGGAGAGCTTATTGACAGAGGATCTAATTACAGGGATGTGGGGGATGGGGGGAGCTGGAAACTATGGGGGATACTGTGAGGACCCCCCACAATAGAGCCATTACTACCTTGATGCCCAAACGAATGAGGAGGGGGAACAGAGGTCAGGCATGGGAAGCAGGGGGATAGATCAGGTCAGACCCTAGCTTGACAGAACAGGGCTGTGTCCCCCAGAATACTGGAGGACAGGGAGGTCCCTGTTCTGGGGGACACAGCCAGCCTGAAGCACCTCATAGGGAGAGCAACCACCCTGATTCTTCTGTCCAACCACTCTCTGATCTCCTGCGGGAGTCCTGGTTGGCTGAATCCATGGAGCAGAGCCCACAGAGATAATCCCAGGATTAGAACAAGAGTGAGAAGATGAAGGGAGGACCCCAAGCATGAGCTGTAGCCACTGTTACTTCTTTCTACCCCTTCTCTCCCAAATCATGTCAGCCACTTGGAGACAGAAAACAAAAGTAGGGGAAAAAAAGAAAGGAGAACAAAGTGGGAAAAGGCAATGCTGACAAGGAAAACAGGAGAAAGAGCATGTTTTTGGTAAGAAACTATATAGATTCTGTACTTCAACACCAGATTTGAAATGGAGCTTCAGAGGAGCCATTGCAAAAATGAAACACAATAATTTCTATATCCTTTAGGTTAAAGCATCTGCCTGCAATGTGAGAGACCTGGGTTCGATCCCTGGGTCAGGAAGATCCCCTGGAGAATGAAATGGCAACCCACTCCAGTATTCTTGCCTGGAGAATCCCATGGACGGAGGAGCTTGGTGGGCTACGGTCCACGGGTCGCAAACAGTCGGACACGACTGAATGACTTCACTTTCCTTTAAAAAGGGAGTATCTTTCTCTTTCTGGTGAAGTGCCCTTTAAAGAAGCACTAAGCAAAAAATATCATTGATGTCAGTAGCAACTGGTTGCAGTGAATTCAAAATGGTATGATCTTCACTGTGTCACAAGCTGGGTGAATAAAGGCTGGGGCAGGGAGGTGCACTGCACTGAAACATAGCTCAGTAAAATCAAACTAGACATTTCCTTGGGCTCCTGGAGCCTTAAGTAGAATCCACTAAGGATAAGCCAGCAACCATGTTATTCTTATTAGATAGCATCTAATTCTTATTGGGTTTGGCTGCGAGGCCATATTAGTCAGGGTTCTCCAGAGAAACAGAGCCAATAAAATGTGTATATAAAGAGAAAGAGATTTATGATAAAGGGTTGGGTTACACAATTGTAAAGACTGGCAAGACCCAATTTGCAGTGTGAGCTGTCAGACTAGAGGCCCAAGAGAGCCTCTGGTGCAGGTCCAATCTGAAGGCAGTCCGCCAGAGAATTCCCTCCCGCTCAGGAAAGTCCATCTTTTTGTTTCATTCGGGCCTTCAACTGGTTGGATGCAGCCCACCACACGAGGGAGGGCAATCTGCTTTCCTCAAAGTTCTTTGAATTGCATGCTAATCTCATCCAAAAACACCCTCTGAGTTGACATGCACAGTCAGTCTTACAGAGGTAGAGCAGAGGTTTTGAGGATATGCCCTGCTGACACTCTGCTGGGTTGCTCTTCTGTACTGCTCTGAGAATTCACACAGATCTGTATACTCTGAAATCAGAAGAAATGGTGGGACAGGAAGACTAAGACGAAGACTAAACAACATAATGCTACTGCCCATACTTTCCACCCAGACCTGGCCTAAGCCTCCGCTAACTCTGGACGCTGCTACACTGTGTTCCAGGGACTGTATTCCATGTGGCCACTGGCCTACGCAAATGCACTGGAGACTTTGTCTCATGAAATCTTCCCTCAACCTCTAAGTCATAGCAACGTGGCCAGAGAAGCAGAAGGTCAAATAATATTCCAGAAGAATTATCAGTGTTGTCACCAACTCAGATTCCCAAAGCAGACAAATCATAAACAGTCATAAAGTTGGCAGCATCAACAGACGATTGTCCAGTATTGCCCGCTTTACTCACTCAACCACCGATTTGATTTCAAGCTCGTAGCTGATCAGAAGTACTTACTTGAAACCATTAAAATACTATCATTATAGTATTGGTACAGCCTGGTGGAGACCATGGAACAAGGTGATTTGCATTGAAGTCGGTCTTGAATCCTCCTGGAGACTGGTAGCCTGAGAATTTGACTCATCTGTCTCTGTTCTGGAAGGACTAGAGGACACAGGACAGATCCATCTGGGGGATAGGAAGGTGAAATTCACAGGCGGCCAAGTCAGTCAACGTGTTGATATTTTCTCAGTGAAGCCTGGTTATGGAGAGTTGATCATAACCACTTAGGTCAAGAGATAATGAATGCCAAACATCATTGCTCTTTGCCTGTTTTTGTGGTGGCTCCTTTTGGCTCCCCAAACCAGGACTTGGCCCAAGAGGGCCAACAAGTCCCTCCACGTAGGGGCACAGGCTGGCATCCTGTAGTACTCGGTTTGTAGAGAATGAAAGCAGCTTTGGTTTCCTTTTGCATGAGCACACCTAGTTGCCGACGTGATGCTCTGGTTTCCTTGCTCGGCTTTGAAATAGAGTAAACTCACAAAAGCTACTGTCGAGTTCAGAACAAACACAGGGGGTATGTTTAGTTATTTGTTTTTGTAGTAAAATAAAATATTTATTATCCGCAGACACCTACTGTGAACAGAGGGGGAGGCCACCGTGTTTTATCTCGCTGGTGTCATGTTTGACTTCCATTAGGGATGGATTACAGACCTGTGGGTTTTCATGAATTCAGAAAGTCCACTTTGAACACTGATTTCAAAGCCTACAGGGGGTGTGAGAATGTAAGAACACAGCTTTGGAGGAAGGAACCTGTTGCATCTGGCAAGCACCTTGTGTTTGATAAGGCAGATCGGAGGTTCCCTGCGAGAGAGAGGCCAGGCTGCTTCTCCCTTAATAAGACGACTTTAAAGGGAGCTTTCCTATTGTTCCCTCCACTCTTTCCTCAAGGTGTACACAATTAATTCAGTCCTGGAGTCCTGAGGAAATCACCATTGTATCAGCCGGCTTTGCCTTCCTGTCTCTCTAACGCATCACAGGGAATCGGGAAGTACAGGAATCGTCAGGGGGCTCAGCCTGCCGCCGCCGCGCCTGCCGGGCCGGCCTGGCTCCCGCGCCGGCACGCATGCGCCCACGAGCCTGCGCGCGTGCGCCCACGCAGCCCCGCGGGCCTAGGGGCCGCCGGGAGGAGGTCGCCAAACCCGGAAGGAGGGCCGCGCTGGACGTCCAGCTGCAGACCTATCACGCCTACCTCCAGGTCTGAGCAGCGCGCTGGCAAACGCCCTGGCAACCCTTCGTCTGTCTGAAGGAGGGGGTCTCGGATGAAAGAGGGTGGGGGACCAGCCCTGGGGAGAGGCTCAAGGCACCCACACATTTTTCCTGGTGAGGAAGAGTCCGGGGTTCTTCCAGGGTCTTCGACCTCAGGGATGTAAATGTCTCAGGAAAGAGAGTCCGGGTTCACCCTGTCCTGTCAGGGAGGACGAAAGAAAGGTTCCTGGGTGAGGACCTCACCGAGTCAGGTGGGGGGTCTTCAGAGGAAATGTTCTAACGGCCTCCTCGGGATCCCCGCAGCTCCTTACTCGGCAAGTGTCTGGCAGGGGTGGGGACCCTTTGGTAAGCAAGAGGGAGAGGGTGGGAGGATTGGATTAAAACGTGGAGACAACCGTGGGATTAGAAAAGCCCTGGTCTGATCACTGAAGTGCCGTCTTCAGGGTGACGCCAAAGCTGTGCTTAGTCACTCAGTCGTGTCCTACTCTTGCAAGCCCATAGACTGTAGCCTGTCAGGGTCCTCTGTCCATGGGATTCTCCAGGCAAGAATACTGGGGTGGGTTGCCACGCTCTCCTCCAGGAGGTCTTCCCGACCCAGGGATCAAACCTGTGTCTCTTAAGTCTCCTGGATTGCAGGCAGATTCTTTACTGCTGAGCCAGTGGAGAGGCCCAACACAGTACACGTATGTCTACATTTTCACTTCTAATTCCTTATGTTTTAATGGTGGCTCTCACTCCTTTATTCAGACATTCAAGACATACTAGTTGAGAAGGTAGAGGATTTCCCAGCTCCTCCAAATCAAAGACGACAAGTCCTGGGAGTGTGGCTGAGTTTCCAGCTGTTCCTGGCAGGAAGGCCTCTGCTTCTGACTCCTGCCTCTTCAAGGACCAGCCGCCTTCCTGTCCCCTCCCTGACCATTGGCCCACCTACCCTCAAAACACACAACAGTTTCATTCCAGTGCATCACCTTTTTAGCTCCTCCATGGGTAGTTCTGGTGTGGGAGGCCCCAGCATGCATGCCAGCTATGTCCCCAGGTAGCCGACAGGGGATGATAATGTACCTCAAGCATGGCTCATGAATCAGTTAAGTGTCCATGTGTCTCATGGAATATTTGCTCCTGGCTCCTGATTCTTCTGGATTCCTGGCCCTGGAATCCCTCTCTGGATGCTGTGGGCTCCAGAGCAGGAATTTCTGAAGCAGATGAATTATGGATACCCTGAGCAGGCCATTTCATACTACTGTCTCCCAGGAGCAGTTTGTATTTGCCTCCCAATCAAACCAGGGAGAAGAAGCCAGACTGTCACTGAACAGCCATCCTGCTGTGGGTCAGGGGGTCAGCCCCTTGCCCAAACCATGTCCCTGCCTCACTGATGGCTAGATATCAAGGGGAACACGCATGCTTAGAATTTGCTGGAACAATCATAGGCATCCCAAAACCTTCATGCTCGAACCTTAGAGTCCTTGGACTAGCTTCTGAAAGGCTGCCCATGTGGAAGGTCAAGGTGCTTCCTGGAGAAAGAAAAAACAGTCATGGTCACCCCCAGACATGAGAGCCCAACTTGAAGTTCCTTCTTGAATCTCCAAAGGCACATGGAGGTAGTTTGTGAACCAAGAATCCTCTCAGTTCCCTTTCACTTTTCTTTGCTTCTTCCTCTGTCTAATTTGATCTCCTTCTTCCAAAAACAGATCTCAAGAACTTCTGGGTTTGGGTTGGGAACCTCTTATCAGAGGTTTAGAGCTTTCCTGATGGCTCAGATGGCAAAGACTATGCCTGCAGTGCAGGAAACTGCGGTTTGATCTTTGGGTTGAGAAGATCCCCTGGAGAAGGGAAAGGCTACCCACTCTAGTATTTTTGCCTTAGAAATCCCATGGATAAAGGAGACTGGCAGGCTACAGTCCATGGGGACACAAAGAATTGGACACGACTGAGCAACAGACACTTCCCCTTTTATCAGAGGTGTAGTTCTGTTGTGAGGAAAGACCTAGGGCTCACTCAGTAGCTGTGTGTCTTCAGGTTTGCAGAAGGACAAACAGTGTGCTTCTCATCCAGGGAGCAACTTGAAAAAGCTCGAACTTTGCTAAATCCCCACATACAGACGTATACTTGTATGTGTGCTGTGGCGTGCAGTATCACCACGGGAAAGTTGGAGTCCCTGTTTTTGCTTATCTACATGTGTATGGATGTCAAGGACACGACTGAGTGACTGAACTGAACTGGTATCAATTAAGTGCTTTACCGTAAACCATCAAATTATCTCTTTCGTTGTTGTCTTTCAGTCAGTCGTGTCCAACTCTTAAATGCAGCACTCCAGGTTTCCCTGTCCTTCACTGTCTCCCAGAGTTTTCTCAAATCCGTGTCCCTTGAGTCAGTGATGCCATCTAACCATCTCACCCTCTGTCATCACCTTCTCTTCTTGCCTTCAGTCTTTCCCAGCATCAAGGTCTTTTCCAGTGAGTCAGCTCTTTGCGTCTAGTGGCTGAAATGTTGGAGCTTCAGCTTCAGCATCAGTCCTTCCAATGAATATTCAGTGTCGATTTCCTTTAGGATTGACTGGTTTGATCTCCTTGCTGTCCACAGGACTCTCATGAGTCTCCTTCAGCACCACAGTTTGAAAGCATCATTTCTTCAGTGCTCAGCCTTCTTTATGATCCAACTCACGTCTATACATGACTACCGGAAAAACCATGGCCTTGTCAAAATATCTCAGAATGCTTTAGAAAGAATTTGGGGATTTTTAGATAGAAAGGTGCTATCTGAAACGGCATTCTTTCTGTGTTTAGTACAACAGCTAGGTCCTTGAAACATTAAGTTCATGAATCAGACTCAGAAATTTCTGGAAATTAAGAGTCAAGGTTCCCATGGCAACCTCCTTTGTTCCATTACACACTTTTATAATGACATTTCTTTATTACTCAATCCCATAGTAATATTCCACAAGCCACACAATGAGGCTATATGTTTAGAGAAATGGCTGAAAAAAAATATGCTCACACCGCATCCCACTAGTTGAGTATCAGAAGGTCTACCACTGTGAGCAGAGATTTACAACCTGGATCTTCTAACTTTTTTCATGCTTTCATTCTGGAATTTATGAGCACTCCTACTTCATTAGAAGAGCTTTGGACAGCAATATGTAAACCCTGCCACCATGGCCTGGCCCACTCCCCCATCTCTGGCATAAAAAAAAAAGAGCCCTGACCTTGAAGATCTTTTAACATATGTGAAACGTGTCATTGTAGACCAAGGATGGACCTGTGAAATCCCATCCTAAGTCCTCTTTTTCAGCTGGATGCATCAGGCACAGAGAAGAGATCACATCCCATGAACCCACAAGGACCCTGGGAAGCCACACCGAATGTCAACCAGACACACTTTCCTGGAGCAACTACCTTAATAATGTGCATTTAAAGAAAACTCATATTAAACACAAAGACATAAAGTCCTCGAATATAAAGTGTGTGTGTGAAGTTGCACAGCACGACACAAGGTCTCATTCAGCAGATGCTTATGGGGCTCCTGCAAAAGTCCAGGCACCCTTCTAGGCTCTTTGCAGCTAAAACTCTCCAAGCACACACCACAGACCAGGTACTGACCTGAGCATTTCACTGTCTCCCTTTGATTTTCACAAGTGCCTTAGAACTCCCATTTTCCAGATGACAACATTGAGGCAAATGCACTTCAAGCAACTTGCCCAAAGTTAGAGCCTGGGGAGTGGTCTAGTTCTAGTATCTGAGATCAACCTTGAGCTGAATTGCCTTAAAACTTTACAGAAACATCCCACTTTCTTGTAGCTTCCATAATCTCCAAATACCAAACTCCCCGACAAGGACACACAATTCATTTTCCTAACTCTGCCTGGCACTACACCCCTGGTGTGCTGTCCTTACCCAGCAAGGAGTCTGGTGGGGGGTGTGATATATGCTCCATAGCTCCCTTCCACTTCCCAGCCCTGGACCAGGGCTGGCCAGGCTTTAGCTGAGACCAGATCCTTTCTCACCTACTCCTTTCTTATCTTGCTCCTGGTTCTGTTAAACGTGTTTCCAGAAGCTCATTCCTGCAATTAGCCACAAGCATCTGAAACCCTGCCTCAGGCTCTGCTTCAGGGAACCTGACCTAAGGCAGAAGCCATACTAAGGTGCCCTTGAGGTCCAAGGTGGTGTGAACAGGGCTACAGAACACAGAGGCATCCTATAGCCAACAGAAATCCACCTGCTGAAATAAACCTGTGTTTCAGATATGCAATACGAGTACAGAGACCTGGGGAAGGAACTATTACATTCACTTAAAATTCTCATAGAGATGGAAGTGGCCAGAACACCAATTAGAGACAGTGTGTTCGTTTCCTGGGGCTGCCGCGAGAAATGACCACAGACAAATGGGCGGCTTAAAACCACAGCTTTCTCTGTATTCCCTCGAGGTTCTAGAGGCCAGAAGTACAAATCCAAGGTCTGAGCAGAGTGAATTCCTTCTGCAGGCTCTGAGAGAGGATCTGTCCACTGCCTCCCTCCCGGCTCCTCAGGAGCTCCTGGTGGTCCTCAGTGTCCTTCATTTTTAAAGGCATCACTCCCAGGCTTGCCTCCATCTTCCATCTTCATGAGACCTTTCTGCTACACATCTCTGTTGCCCCACTCTTTTCAAAACATTATTTATTTGTTTGGGGCACTGGGCCTTAGTTGTCACACATGAAATCCATCACCGTTGGGTCATGCAGGAACTTTAACTGTGGCTCGCGGCCTCTCTGGTTGTGGCACTCGAGCTTAGCTGATCACTGAATGCTGGCTCTTACTTCCCTGACCAGAGATTGAACCCACATCCCTTGCCATTGCAAGGCAGATTCTTAACCACTGGACCACTGAGGAAATCCCTCCCCTTCTTCTTAGTAGGACTCTTGTCCTTGTATTTGAAACTCACCTTAAATCAAGTAAGATCTCTTTTCAATGAGTCTTCAGTTAACTACATCTGCAAAGACCCTTTAGTCAAATAAGGTCACATTCATAGACTCTGGGTAGATATATATCTTTTTATTGTGGGATGGGGTGGGGTGGGGTGGAATACAATTCGACCTGTTATAGCTATACTTGTAATCTGAGGTCCTTTGCCAAGATCCAAAAAGTGAGACTCAAGGTGCTATTAGCAGCTAGTGTTTCTTCCCTCCACTCTGCCCACAGCTCCTCAGGGGTAGGATGCCACTCCCAGAGTCACTAGGAGCAAATGGCTTCTCCACCAGCACTCTTGCCAGACGTCATAAAGGACTGGGCAAGCGCCAAAAGCCAAGCAGCTCTAAAGCAGTAATCCTCTTAGAATCCTTCCTCGACAGCAGGTGATACGCAATTTGAAATCTCAGATCCTTTGAATGACTAAGAGTTTGGCCCTGAGTTTATTCATAAACCTCTATAGCCAAGACAGATTTACATGAAGTCATTAGAGTTAAAAAAAAAAAAATCCAACGTTCCACCTGGAATAGTCAGCTTACTCATTTCTTGGTTGCCTCTTACTTTTCAGAGCTATCAATCACATGTGACACTCCTCTGAACTCATGATTTACCTTTAAAGTCATGGGAGCAGGCATCACACCTCTGACTGCAAAGCTTCAGGGCAAAGGGCATCCTTAAGAACTCGAGGTGAGCGTGCAGGAGAAGCTTCATCTTCGAATCATCTCCAAAGACCCCGTGTGGACCACCGGGACCACCGACAGTCCTGGTTGGGTCTCTGCTTGCACCTCCTGCTCTTAAGAAGTTTTCCCTCCATGTACCAAAGAAAAGCATGGTCTGTAGCAACGGGAGCCTGGAACACTTTGCAAAAAATTAAACCTTCTGGTCACGCAACAATGGTCATATTAGAGCAATTACACTGAATCCTTGTCTGTGTCCCAAAGCATCATCTGATTGTAAAGACACAGAAAGTGGTGGGAGAGATACTATGGCCAGTGTGAATCATGGTGGAGCTTCACCAGAGACAGATACAGATGGCTCTTACCAAATTGCAAAGAGTTGGGTTCAGTAGGATCTTTGTTGCAGGCAAGCAAACGCAGGCATGGAGACAAGACTGTGTATCATGGTTCCATCAAAACCAGGAGCTCCTAAGATGCTGTGAATCATAAAGAAAATTGGTTGCAGCATCAAAATATTCTCTACTATGTGATTAATTTGGTCAATAGGAAGCCAACAGAGCTAGGGGATGATTTGTTTCAAAATCAAATGATTCTATATGCAAAACTAGGAATTACAGCTCATGATTATGATATTATCATTAATACAATTATTTTTAATTAAGAATTTTTATTAGCCCTCATCAACTGAAGTAATAGCTGTGCAGTGAAATAGATTTGCTCCCCAGACATGAAAAGACCTCCATGAGGACAAAGAGCCAAGCAAAAATGATGCGATTTTGATGCCAAGGCTGTCTTCCAGAAGAGACTGGGCACTTGTTCTGGTGGAGGTTTTTTTCTAAAATTTATCAGTTTCCCAGTGTCTGACCCGAGTCACCCAAGGACTAGGCCAGAACCTTTGGGTCCAGTGCCACATCCCCAGGGAAGACCTAGATTTTTAATCCTTTCAAATGTTCTGGCTGTGGATGCAGAAACATGTGTTAACCTTAGGAAGCATCCACGTCGAGGCCCATTATTGTCAAAAAGGCCCCGTGGCAGGCAGTGTCCTGTGCCTTGGGGAGTCACCTGTCTCTCTGGGCAGTAGGCACCCTCTCAGTTAAACACCAAGGCTATTGGTAGCATATCTGGAGCTGAAACTACTTCCCCTAACCAACATAAGACTCATCTTATTATAATTAACATCAGTATATTTCTTTATATCCACAGCCTCTTGGAGGAGCTAATGCAAAACAAACCAAAGGGAGAAAAAAAAAGTCTCAATTGTTTGGGGGATTTTAAGAGAATTCTTTAATATCAGATTAAGCCCATTTTGATTGTAAATCTATTTTCAGCTCAACATTACCAAAGAATATTACAAGAAAACTCTGTTTTATGAAGTTATTATGATTTAAACCGTTCTCTCTCTGCTCTTTCTCTCCAACTCTCTCTCACACACATTCATTCTCTAGAGGATCTAAAAATAAGCCTCAAGCTATACATGTCAGTGCTCCAGGTTTATGCCACAGACTAAGGAGTTTTTCAGAAAATACCTTTATTATTTTCTGGGGTTCCCCTGCAGAATCTGGAAGCAGAGATGGTTTTAGCTCTGAACCGTAGGGGGAGCAGGGCTGTCTAAGGGACAGGATGGCCATCACGGTCATCCTCATTCTCGTCACAACCAGCACTGGCTGAAAAGTCCGTGATGGCCCGATTTCAATAAGCATCTTTACCCTGCGGGATTTCAACCCAGCCAGACCCCCTGTGCGTGCAGGTCTCAGCTGTGTGTGTAAAACACTCACTGCTGTTTTTTTGAAGCTACAAGGGCAAAGTGAAAGCCCTGGCAAGGTGGTATTTCTGTGAAGAGCTTGCACACACATTTTGGAAAAAAAAAAAAAAAAAGGCATGATTTAAGAAGGGTGCTGAGTGTGCCCCAGGTGAGTGGTATAAGCGCTGTGCCTTCTCAGGGCCCCTGCCCAGCACAGGGTTGCCCACCTCCAGCTGTAGAATCGTGGACTTGCAGTCTGCTCAGAGGCCCACTTGGCCTCCACACGTGAAGCAGAGATGAGCGGATGCCATCTGGCAGCCGTGGTTTGTTTCCGAGCCCTGAATGCTTGCCTGCCTGCGTGCTTGCCAACAGAGAACCCGGACCATCGGATGGGGAAAAGTGTTTTCAGTGATGGCCTGGCCCCAGACGACGCTGACAAGCAGACCACTTCTTACTGAAGCCAATGACCAGAGGGTCGGGGGAGTGTACACTCAGCCAGCTCATGTGAACATTACATTGTGGTCGGTTGTCATACGTGGAAGAAAAGGTGCATTCACTGTGATGTGCTCATTGACCGACTACTAGATTAACTCAGTAGGTAGGAAATTAATCTATGGATAAAAACAAGTGAAAAATGTAACAATTTCCTCATAACAGCTTAGGTCTGACTCTGATGATGTTTTGGGGTGTCCCCTGAAATCAGCAAGCTGGGGAGTAGCATTAGGCTTCCCTGTGGCTTCATCACTCACGGTATGAATTCCTCACTCAGATGTGGCCCGACTGATAGCACTGCTATGACTCCACAGTTCCTAGTTGTCCCAGGAATAACAGCAAGGCGGGCAGCCTCACTCACTGAGCCCCAGTTATGTGCCAAACCCAGTGCAAGTCACCTGATAGCCAGCAGCTCATTAAGCAGATGCTGCGCAATATCCATCTTTCTTAGATGAGCGTTTGGTCACAATTTAATATTTCTGAAATTGCATCTGTCTTGTGACTCATAATGCCTTCTGGCAAAAAGAAGTGTATTATGTATGTGTGTCAATTAAAAAAATATGTCATGGGCTTAAAGTCACTTTAAAATAGAGGTAATGTAGTCTGATGATCCCCATTTCACAGATGAGGCAAACTGAGACGGAGACAGAGACCCACCCAGCAGCACACAGCCTGTAGGTGGCTGACCGGCTTTCCAGTCCAGTTCTCTCTCCTGCAGAAGTTCGCTTTTGATGCCGTTCCCATTATGAACAGATTTGAGGGAAGCACAGAAGTCTCTCAGAGATGGGACCTATGAAATGGCCAAAGCAGGATCGGCAGCAACAAGGTGGACTTGGAGACGGGCGTAGCAGGTGAAGTAAGTCAGACGGGAGAGACAGAGACCGCACAGTATCACTTGAGTGGTCTAGTCAGTCGCGTCTAACTTTTTTGTGACTCCGTGGACTGTAGCCCACCAGGGTCCTCTGTCTGTGGGATTCCTCAGGCAAGAATGCTGAAGGGATTGCCATTCCCTTCTCCAGGAGCTCCTCCCAACCCGGGGATCAAGCCCACGTCTGCAAGTCTCCTGCACTGGCAGGCAGATACTTTACTGCTGACCCACCAGGGAAGCCTATGCTATCACTCACATGTGTAATCTAAAAAAACGGTTCAGATGACCTTATTTACAAAACAGGTACAGGGTCACCAACGTAGAAAACAAATACATGGTTACTTGGAGGGAGAAGAGGGAGAGAAAAATTGGAAGACTGGGATTGATAAATACACACTACTATATAGATATGTTATATAGATAACTAACAAGGGCCTACTGAATGGCACGGGGAACTCTGCTCTGTACTCTGTAACGGCCTGTATGGGGAAAGAATCTTAAAAAGACTGTATGTGTATGTGTAAATGGTTCACTTTTCTGTACACCTGAAGCTAACACAATAGTGGAAATCACCTGAAGCTAACACAATAGTGGAAATCAGCTACACTCCAATACAATAAGAAAAAAAAGAAACAATAAAATTGTGATGAACTTATAACGCAAAGAAAATTAGACTTTGTGCTCCATTAGTGAAGAGTCTAAGCAGAGACTGGGTTTGGGGAAGTCAGTTAAAGAAGTAACATGGTTTGTCAGGACGTCCCTGGTGGTCCAGTGGTTAAGAATCTGCCTTTTGATGCAGGAGATGTGGGTTCCATCCCTGGTCAGGGGGCTAAGATCCTACATGCCTCGGGGAAACTAAGCCCACTCCACAACAAGATAAGTCCTCGTACCTCAGGGAGAACTCAACACAGCCAAAATTTAAAAAGAAAGAAACAAGGTTTGTTCATACAGGTTTCTCAGCCCGAACTCCTGATCATGGGTGACAGGGGTGTCCGGATGCGTGTGTGGTGGGGAGGTGAGGGGCGCACACACGGGAGAGTCGTTTCCTGCTTTCAGGGAGACAGAGGAGGGTCAGAGTGTCTGTCTTGCATTTCTTAAGTAACTTTAATTCAGAGTCAACAACATGCCACAGAGATGTATTTGGGGGATGCCTGCTCCAAGTCCAAGACCTCCACCATCAAGAGGTGAGAGCTCCCAGGTTGCCAGGCCTTTTGGGGTTGGGCCTGAGGGATCAGTAATTGATCCCCTGTGCACAGTCAGAAGCACGCAGGATTGAGGTGGGTGGGGGTACGTTCCCACCACCCTGACCAAAATCCCCACCTGGGAAGGTGGTGGTTCCCTGTACCAGGCACCTGCCTGGGGCTCTGGGAACTGAGCTGGCCAGCAGGCAGATTCTCAGAGACCTGGTATTTCAGTCTGATCTCCCTCTCTGCCACCTCTTACTTTCTCCTCGTAAGTTTCTTCATTTCCTTCTTGTCTCCTTTCTTGAGCATCTTGGTGATGACCACACGTTTTGCAGGTCACGGATTAACTACACACAAGCTCCAAAGGTCACCACCTCTCCCGCGGCCAGTCATTGACCTGAAATCATGAATTTGTCATTTTTGTTTGTAGAATCAATGACATGTGTTGCTTTCAGCATAACTGTGTGGTCCAGATGATACACATTGAATAGGAAGTGCTTGCCAATGAGTTATGACAGATTTAAAAAGCGACTCCATCCTTGTTATTTTATACCCAGATAAACAGTCTTATGTTACTGAAACTTGTGACTTAGCTAATGTGGGATAGTGGTTGCTTTACAGAAAGGGAAACTTCTTCCTAAGATCTTTCAATCTCCTGATGATCTGGCTCCCAGGATCCCTGCTGCACACTTGCATGGCCTCCAGGTCTCCCCCACAAACCGAGCTCCAGGACCTACTGGAGGCCAGGCTTCAGGCCCCTGCTGTGTGTGCCACCTGCTGGAGGGAGCCATCCACTCTCCAAGGTGCTGCATCTCTGAGACCAGCTTCTCCAGGGCACGCGCTCTGCCCTTCACTTGATGCATTTCTGTCATGGGTCAAGTTTAGTTCTGGCATCTTGCATCTGAAGGACCTAAGGGTTACTCCTGGGACAAGAGGTGCAAGGAAGCATGTGGAAATAACATTTCCTAAAGCCATGTGTTCTCACGAAGCCAGAGTGCAGGTGACTGAAGTGACCTCCTCCTGGCCAGGCCTGTTCTCAAGTTGGTCCTGATCAGGAGCCCCAGTGAGCAAGGCCAATGGCTAATGTGCCTCTGCTGAAAGGTTCTGGCCAAACACCACAGAGCTTCTGACTCTTTTAGGAAGAAACAGCATTAAAATATGCCATTTTTCTCTCCCAGAGAAAGTACTTTTGTCTGTGATTCATAAGCCCTTCCTTCTCTCTGCCCCCACTTCCTCCAGCTCCTCAGGACCCAGCTTTTATCCTACAGAGCAGAGCTGACAAGTTCATGGGTGGAATTTACTTGAGTATTTGCAAGTGTTCATTAAAGCTCTGCCTACACCCTGGGACCCACACCTTCACCTCCACCCACCATGGAGCACAGAGGACACCTTCTAGGAGATGAGGGTGTAACTGGGAAGAACAAATCTGACTCCATATTGGATCTGTTTCTTTCACTTTAACCTTTGTATTCTGCTGCTTTGCCTTGTGTTAAGAATGCTGCCTATAGCCTGAAACATACAGGAGAGCCCATTCTCAAGGCTCTAACCTTTGAAGGTATAACAGCTTTCCATTCACACAGAGATGAAAAGTTGCAGAACAGAGACTAGTATTTGTCTTATTGGGGGTTCACAGAAACATCACGACAGCTACAAGACCAAAGGATTTTGACATCGAGAAGTTTTCAACAAACAACCACACCCCTTCCCCTTTTAGCATTAATAAAAAAAAAAAACCTAATTATTACCTCATTATTACTGAGGTAAGATGGTCCTTTTTGTGACATGAGTCCACACATCCTCTCGATCTGCTGGCTTTCTGAATAAAGTCCCTCTTCCTTGCCCCCCAAACTTCTCTTCTTAGTTATTGACCCTTCATGTGGTAAGCAGCAAGATCTTGGACTTGGTAGCAAGAAGAATGGGTACTCTCACTGCATGTTTGCTGGTAAGCTCTCCTGACATTTTACTTTACCCAGTGGTAAAGTTACCACCCAAGGAAAAGAAGCATAAAGTAAGACTTTGGAGGAGATTCATAAAAACTGGAAGGTCTTGGAGAATGCCAGCAGTCTACAGAAAGTCAAAACACTTCCCTTCTAGTGTTTCTCAGTGGAGTCCTAGGCTGCACTCAGGGGCCAGGTGAGCAGGCTGCATTTGAATGACTCAGTTTGGCCTTTGCTCCCATTCATCGTAGTGCAAGATGCTATTCTTGGGCATTTCATTTTATCAAAGGAATTGAACCTTTAAATTATATTACATAGTTGTGCTATGAGAAATTCCAGATTTCCAGAGCTATTGTCAATGTTCTGGTGAGGTTTTAAACTGGGAAAATGTGCTAACATAAAATGCAGGTGATGTAAACCACAGGGAAGAAGGCCAACATCACATAAAAGCCATCTTTAAGTCCATACACAAGAAAAGCAGTCCTACGCCTTGTTTGTAACTGAGAACATAGTTCTAGGAGCAAGGAATAGGAACAGCCCCATCATCTCACACAGCCCAAGTGGCTCAGTTATATCATCCTGATGCAGGAAGGATGAGAATCCAGGGAAGAGGTGATGGAATAAGAGGCAACAGGTGGACCATCTCTGTGCTTCATGGGAGAAAGTGAGTGTGGTCATGATTTCCAGTTCTGGGTCTTGTGCTCCAGGAATGTGTCTATAACAAGACTTGCAGAGGAAGACTTTGCAAAAATGTACAAGAGGATAAATGTAAGTATAGAACTAGATGAGTGGGGGTGGAATCACATACACACAGAAATACAGCTATAGGTGGATATAGGTTACATATAGATAAATACAGATGTTGACATAATATGATAGAAGTATCAGATGATAGACTTAGAGATATAAATATGGAGATACAAATACAGTTGTAGAAAAGGATATAGATGGATGAGGAAAGAAAGTGAAAGTAAAGTCTCTCAGTCGTGTCTGACTCTTCGCAACCCCATGGACTGTAGCCACCAGGCTCCTCCGTCCATGGGATTCTCCAGGCAAGAATCCTGGAGTGGGTAGCCATTTCCTTCTCCAGGGGATCTTCCTGACCCAGGGATCGAACCCGGGTCTCCCACATTGCAGGCAGATGCTTTACCCTCTGAGCCACCAGGGAAGCCCAAGATGGGTGAGGAATGGCCTGGAAATAGGTGTACTGAGCTGAGAGATAAATGGACATAGATAATCATCTCCCACATCCCTCCCCCTAGCGAGCTCACTCTCAGTGGGGAGTGCTTTGGAAATGGAAGACGGGCTTCCTGCTTTCAAAAAGCATCCAGTCTAGTAAAAGGGAGACATGTCAATATCACTGAGATACAAAGGGATGATCCTCATGTCAGAAGAAACTAGATTCTGCAGTGAAAGCCCAGTGCAGAGGCCGTAACTCAGCCTGGGGAAGAAACGCAGAGGCTGGAGCAGAGTGTTGGGCCCTGAATCTCCGTTTTGTGCCTGCATGTCATACACGCACACGTGTGTTACACGGTTTGTTCATTAATCAGGAGCTTCCACCATTCGCTGTAAGGCTCCCATTCAAGGCTGGTCTGACACTCCCAACCACGAGCCTTCCATAGCCCCGTGAACCCCAGGACACCTGTCAGGTCCAGGTGAGAAGGAGGAGGAAAGGTGATGCCTGTGGTCCCCCCGGGGCTGAGGGTCCCCCTGTGATGAGATGGGTGGGAGAGGCAGGGAGAGGATCTTGATAGATGGTGGTTATCCAGAGCCCAGTTCAGTTCAGTTGCTCAGTCGTGTTCGACTCTTTGCGACCCCATGGACTGCAGCACACCGCTCCCAGAGCCTACTCAAACTCACATCCATCATGCTGGTGATGCCATCCAACCATCTCATCTCTCAGTTCAGAGAGGGTTTTCTGGGGCAGGCTAGGAAGATTCTGGAAACCAGAGAAGGCAGAGGAGGAGGAGACCCAATACCGGTCAGCCTGGAAAGGGGCCGCCAGACACCAGCCACGATTCTCTACCAAGGAGGCCACTGGCTTAGAAACCGCCAGCAGGAGAAGCCACTGGGAAATGACTAGTGTCCAGGAGGCCCTGAGGAGGGCAGGGCATGGTCAGCGGCCTCCAGCATGGCGCTGAGAGAAGGGACAGGCCGACCCCAACTCCCCTCACAGTAAAGGATGCACTCACCCCAGGGCGTTCCCCACCTCCCAATGCCACCTCAGAATAAGCGGGGCTAAAACGCCTTCACTGAACGGCACCCCTTCCTGGCCCCCTCCCCCACCCAGAGGGTCCCTGGGGGACCCTCATCTCCCCCAGGTCTGCTGGCCAGGGAATAAGGGCCCCCACACCTGCTGTGTCCATTGGGGAAGTTTATTCCAGAGATGACAATCCCTCACTGAGGATTTTTTAAACCTTTGAAAGGATCTTCTTGGCAAGAGTCTGAGTCCGTCATCTATCCGAATCTCTGGGAGGCAAAAAGCATCCGGAATGCTCACCCTCACCAGAGCCAGGCGCATCCTGGAGGCACCTAACAGGCCCTGCACACGTGGCGTTGTTCTAAGACTCAAAGAGACTTCGGTGGGTTTGTGGGGGTCCTGCTTACAAAAGCTGAGCTTTGCTGGCAGGAAGTCTCTTTTTAGGGCAAAGAGCGTGGCCGTGAACTTCCTGTTCTGACCCACATCTACGCCTGAAAGCAAAATTAAACCTGGAACTCATCCACAAGAAGCAAAACCTTCTCCATATCTTCTGTTTCCATCTCTCCCTACCTGCTTTGCTTACTTGAATAAACTGTCCTGCTTTTCAAAGAACCAGCTGACATATCCTGTTCTAAAACTTTGGTCTAAATCGTATTTTAGGGGCAATGGTACCCACTTTGAGAACCAATCCAGAGTACACTGGGTTACTAATCACTGCTCATCTCACTCACAATTTTCCAAAGCAGAACAATGCAGGTGCCTGCCACCGTTTACACACTTGTACATCGAGGAGAGTCAGCAGGTACTTGTACATCGAGGAGAGTCAGCAGGTCAAAACCTGAGCTGAGAAAAGAAATACTCAGAATCATGCTTACTGATGGCTGAATCAAATACTCTGTCAACAGGGCCACCCGCCTCGGCATGTAAGGAATTCACCGGGGTAATGGCAGCAGCCTCTGCGGGTCCTTAGTCCTCTGGCCCCTGCAGGGGAGGGAGGACAGAGAAGGGATGAGGAGGGATGAGGAGGGATGGCTTGTTTCCAAATAATGCTTCATCAGAAGTAAAGCATCAGGGGAAGAGCCAGGGGAAACTCCCAGCCCTGGGCCCCCTGCACAGTCCTGCATCCCCCTAGCCCTTCAGCCTCGCCCTCCAGGTGAGGCCGGCCTCCGCATCCCTCCTCATCAGTCCCGAGCCCTGCCACAGCACCAGCTTTTATTTCTCACGCATAGCTGCTGACACGCTGCCTGCAGACTTCTGCAAGTGAAACTCTGGACACCAGCTTTCTAGACTTAGCAGCCAGCAGAACCTCAACTCTGTGCCCCCTGAGCAACAGCTCCCTGTTCCCTTCGCCTCCCGCCCTTGGAAACTGAGGTTCTACTCTTTACTTCTGTGTAGTCAGCTTGTGCGGATGCCATACACAAGCGAGATCATGTATTTCTTTCTTCACATCTCTAGCTAATCTCGCTCAGCATGAGGTCTTCCAGGTTCGTCCTTGTTGTTCCAAGGTAGGATCTTCGTGTGTGTGTGTGTTGAGTTGCTCAGTCGTGTCTGACTGTTTGCAGCCCTGTGGACTGTAGCCCGCCAGGTAAGAATCCTGGAGCGGGCTGACATTTCCTCCTCCAGGGGATCTTCCTGACCCACGAATCAAATGCTGTGTCTCTTACATCCCCTGCTTTGGCAGGCAGGTTTTTTTTTTTTACCACTAGCGCCACCTGGAAGACCCCTTGGTTGTAAAGACTGGATAATACTCCCGTGTAACAATCCCTTCATTCTTGGGTGGATGCTCAGGGGGTCTCCCTGCTTGGCTGTTGTGAATAAGGCAGTAGTGAGCCGAGGGCGCTGGCGTCTCTTCAAGGTGCCCATTTCATTTCCTTTGGGTTCCTTCCCTTTGTGAGTTGCATCCCTCCAAGAACACCTGTTGAGATCCTAGGTCCCGTCCTCTCAGAACACAACCTTATCTGGAAATAGGTCTGAACAGAAGTGATCAAATTAAATTGAGCTCAATAAGGCGGGCCCCCATCCAATGGGACCTGTGCCTTTATGAAAAGAGGAGATGTGGACGCAGAGAAGACAGCCTGGAGACACAGGGGGCATCCGTGGAGGCAGAAGATGCATTTTCTGTGATTCATCCACCAGCCAAGGAGGGCTGAGGCTGTCAGGCAGGAGCTGGGGGCGAGGCTGGGAACGGAGCATCCTCAGCGCCTTCCGAGGAAGCACCCACCTTGAGTTTGGACTCTGGCCTGCAGAAACGCGGACCGTTTCTGTGGTCCTGGCCACAGCTAGTGCAGCCCGAGAAGACGTATTCATTTGCTTTCTCACAGCTTTACACAGCCACGCCCCTTCCTCGAGCTCTTGGAGGGGGCGGGGGGAGATAGGGGGCGGGAGGTGATGGGGGGTCCACCCCACTGCGCCTGCACAGGGCTCTAAGTTCCAGGGGAGGGGTGTCCCGGCCGCCGGGTCCACCGTGGGCAGCTGGGTGAGGTGGTGAGAAGGCGCTTCCTGGAGGCCTCGCCGCCTCGCGCGTTCCAGCCGTGAAAGGAGGAAACAGCACTTTGCAGCCCGCATCCTGGAACTCAGCTGGGGCCGCTGCCGGTAATCAGGCAATGAGGCCCCGTCCTTTCCGATTTGGATCTTGGCTGATATCCCGTGACCTATGGGAAATGAGTTGATCGTTTCAATCAAACGATAACCACGTTGGGTCACTCCCCATCACGGGCTCCAGGAGGCCGGCCAGGCCCCCGTGTTTGTCTAAGCCCATCACGGAGTGTCAGTTCCAATGAGCAGCCTTGCCAGCACCGCGGGGACCATTACCTGGCAATGCAAACCAAGGAGAGCGAACCTCATGGCCTGCGCTCCCGGGGTGGACGTGGCCAGCCCGACGCTGCTGTTTGCCGCTAAACAGGCCTTGGGGGACCGCTTAGTTGACAAGGCGCCTGATGGGCAGTGGTCCTGGGCTGCACTCAGTGTTCGCTGCAAAGGAAAGGCGGCCTCCTCCCGCGGCTGGGGGCTGGAGCCCATCAGGTGCCTACGGCCACGTCAGACTTTTCTTCCTGCCTGCATTTCAGGGCTGCCCTCTGGATAAAAACAGATGCATGTGGTGTCAGGGTGTGAGGGGCAGAGGGATGAAGAGGTCCTCCAGGAAAGCCCCCTGCAGCTCCTCCCAGGGACCCTCTCTGGATTTCAGGAAACCCGGTGCCCCCGCTTGAAAAAGAGCTGTGTGAACTTAGCAACGGTACCCGCACATGCCGAGACACACCTCACTTGATCACAGACACACTCCACCCAGTTAGTGTCCTCTAAAACCTTGAGATGCCTCACAATTACCGACTTGATCAGGTTTTGTAGATTAAATAAATCTAGTTTTGCTCTTTCTTAACCATCCAGATAAGGTTAAGTAAGTGGAGACGTGATGTGGGTCAGTCCATGGAGATGTACTTCACGCTTGCTCTGAATTAGGTCTCATGATCATACTTTTCCACTCAAAGTTCTGTTTCTCCCATTAAAGAGATAAATAAAAATAAGAAGAGTCACTATGCCATGTTATAAACTGGCTGCCAACCCATGCCAACCTTGGAACTTGCTTTAGGGATGGAATTGTCCTGACACAGAGAGCATAATTCCTCCTGACTCAGTTTTCCTGCCAAGTCGCTCCCCAGCAGAAGGGCTAAGATGGCAAGATACTGAGTCTGTGGGAGGAAGCGTGTCCCATCGCACGCGTTCCTGCCCATCTCCTTGGGAAATGTCACTGCTCTCAGGAGTGGAGGCAGGCCTCACCCAGCAGGGAGCAGTCACCGTGGCCTCCGTCAGCCTAGCAGGGTTATCACCTCTCAGGAGGGGGCTAGGCTCCAAGGTCTCTTCAGGCCTCGGGATGCCCATGTGCTAACACATAGGACCAGAGAGACAGCTGCCAATTATCCTGGTGAACAGTCTGACCAGCTTCACAGAGGCTGTAACACCCAACCTATGGACAAGCCACTGAAACTCTTGCAGACTCTTAACAGGAAAGCCCGTACCCTTGTCTAATACCTGCTCCACCGCCACTCTGATTACTGTCCCCAACCTCTCCCCTTCTCCAGGACGCTGGTAGCACACAGACTGGCCTGTACCCAACTATCCACACAATCCAGAATTCCACCCTACTGCTTGGGAACCAACTTCAAGGTGGCAGACTGGAGTCTGGCCTCAGGAGACAAAGCCAAGTCCAGGTAACCCTGGGTGCACCTCCTAAACCCAGCACGTGGAAAGCGGGGCTTGGAGCCTCATGTCTGTTCATGCCACCTTGGGCACTCAGCACTGCCTGGCACATGGTGTCTGCTCTGAAAATACGTGTTGATGAACTGAGTGGACTGGGACCAGTTGTGTCATCTCCCAGGGCAAAGGAAAGCCCAGAGGAGCCCCAAAGCACCCACGCAGAGGTGGAGTGTGTGCCGGGGTGGCCACTCAGGCCAGCAGTGACACCGGAGGACCCGAGGAGTCAGATGCTTAGGCCGTTGAGTCACCAGGTCCTGCCCGAGGTCTTGGGAGTGGTGGGTAGGAGCAGCAGCAGAGAGAGCATCCCCCAACACAGGCCCCTGCTTGTGCTAACAGGCCCCCTGGGGATAAATGCCCATCACGGAGCGTGGGAAGACGTGGAGGGTGGAAAGAGACAAGGTGCAGTGACGGCTGGCCTGGAGGAGCACACTGTCCACCCGCCCCTGTAGAGCAGGGCCAGCCATCGGGGCTCATCGTCAGGACAGCATGTGACAGGCAAGAAAGTAACCTGGATGACTAGGGTGCCCCAGAGGGGCTCGATGGGCAGACCTTGGAACAAGGATTTGGGGAAGATCAGAGAGCAGAGAAAAGGCTTTTCCTTACTCCCAGCAATGGTCCAAAGTTGTCAGGAGCAGCCAGCGGCCATGCCATGAGCTTGGATCAGCCCCTTCTCTGGGTTCCACTGGTTCGAGCTCTCAGGGCACTCATAACCCTGAGTAGTTTTAGGGTGTCCTGCCCTGCAGCCCCCTGAGCTGGGGCCTGGAGCCGTCAGATCCTGTTTGGAGAAGTTGTGTGCCTACAAACCTAAGGTCTCACTTTAGAGTTAGCCAACCATGCCTGCTCAGATAAGGGATCAAAATGATCCCAGTATCTCTTTTTGACATTTAGAAATATGTAGAGAATGGGAATTTAGCACCATCGGTATGGAACTCTCTCTGAATTATATAGTGAAACTATTAGTTGCTCAGCCATGTCCAACTCTTTGTGACCCCATGGACTGTAGCCTGCATGGCTCCTCTGTCCATGGAATTCTCTAGGCAAGAATACTGGAGTGGGTAGCCATTCCCTTCTCCAGGGGATCTTCCTGACCCAGGGATCAAACTCATGGTCTCCTGCATTGCAGGCAGATTCTTTACCATCTGAGCCACACGAGAATTCTGTAGTCATGTAGTTAAAGCTGCAGTCACCTCTGGATGCTCAGCAAGGAGGTTCCAGTGGCCTTTGCTGATCTGAGATGGTGGGAGGGAGCTCATAGGAGGGAGAGAAGCTGGTGATGCCCAGGACAAGCTGGCACCTGGGGAAGTAGTTCCCTGAACACCTCAATACGCCGAGCATCTTAAAGTAGAAAGATCAACTACGAAGGAGTAAAAACCAGTCCAATGGGATACAGAGACTGGGACTGGGGCTCAATACTACTACTTTAAAATGTACAAAAGGGCTTCTCTCTCTCCAGGCAGCCTTTTCTGTCTCCCCTTTGGCACACACAGGTATGAGAAACCTGATTCCTGTGCAGTTCCTTTCTATTTGTGAAGGAAGAACAAACTGCATTTTCCCAGGTGAATAGGGACATAAATTCAGCTGAAATGGTGTGTCATTAATCAGATTCCAGGTCTGGAGAAATGATACCAGACCACGATCCCCATATTAAATGCATCAACTTACAAATGATTCATTTCATTTGTAGGAAAAAAAATACAGAAATGGTGGAAGAGAGCCAGTTATGCTTCATCCAACTCCTACTTGGTATTTCTGATTGAAAAGGGGAAAATTTTAACAGAACAGGCACAGGCAGAGTGTAGGACACGAGTGTACAGTGGAGTTGGTATCTGCCAGCAGACCCCAGGGGGGCAGAAGGCATGTCCTCGTTTGGAGAGTCTGGGAGCATAAATCTGAGCGTGAGATAAACTCAGGCTTAAAAAAGCTTGCCCAGCCTTCAGTAGAAGGCTATGAATTAGGGCTTCAAATCAGAAAACAGATGGATACTTTGTCAAGAAGTCACCATGGAAAACCTCAACAGACCTTCTGATATGAGTGTTCCTCTGAGTGACACTCAAGGGTAGGTTGGGAGAGAATCAATAATCAGACAGGACTCAAGCACCTCTAACAATCACGGGCCATTTGCAATGATGTCGATAGATGCTCCTTAGGAAGTCCAAGGCCAATGAGCCCAAGGACCTCCTTGCTCCATTAAAAAGACAATTTTATCCATGAAATAATGGGAACTGCCAGACTTGGGGACGGAAATAGACTCTTTTACGTATTTCATTTGCACAGAAATATGTTTTAAATGAAATACTACCTGACAGATAAATGACTTAGCTTTGCGCATACAACAGATTGATTTAGTGTTCCCAGCAGCCCGGTGGCTGGCGACGGCTCTGGAGGTGCTTAAACATCTTAGTACATGAGGCAGTTTCGGCACTGATGCAAAGCATTTGTGGAGCGACCCCAGTGTGTATTCTCTTTCAACCTGAAAGATCAGCTTTGGAGTAGGATGATACCAATGGGCTGAGGTAACCCATACCACCTTTCAAACTAAAGGACAGTTTATATGGACCGTAAGCATGGTTTCATAGTGACCCCAAACGAAAATGATTTCTGAAAGATTCAGAGCAATGCAAGGCCCATTCTCCAGCAGAGGAACAGACACGCTGGCAATTTGTTTGTTCTAATTGTGGTCTTTGTCATCTCTCATTTTAAACAGCAATGTGAAGGGGACAGCTGGAAAGTTAGCTAGCTGCTCTCCCAATTCCCAACAAGAACAAAGAAGCACCAGCCCTCAAGGAACCTCTCTAGGTCTGTATACGGGGAAATTAACTGTCTATGCTGCAAACATATGTTGAACAGAAGCAGCGTCTTAATAATAATAATGCGGGCTCAGTATCCAGACCATGGGACCATCCTACAGGTGAACCCATCTTATAATGAGAAGCTTGTGGTGCTAAATTGCTTGGATGGAGGCCAAAACAGAGCTGCCTGATGCCAAGTTGTGCCTGGAGGAAACAGTACAGGAATCAAAACAAAGGAAAGCATTCTACTGCTGAACCAAACCTTCAGAGGAGGACAGCAAAATGACCAAGGAGACTGTGTCTGCAGCTGCGGAGCTTCCGAGCTGGGTGCTCCACTCTGCAGGGCAAAATCAGCCCGGCATGAGCCCAGCACATGTCTGTAAAGTCAGAGTATGCGGTGGAAGACAAAGAAATCCAGGTCTAAGGACTGGGACCAGGAATCACCCTCAAAACTCAAACATGATACATAAAGTTAAAAAGAAAAAATCTTTGTACACAAGCACCACTTTAATCACCATGCATGAGCACGTGTGTGTGTTGCTTTTATCTTAAGAAGAAGAAAGATGATACATGCTAATTTATAAATAAACTCTCAGATGATATGCTCATGATATATTATGTTGATGACCTTGAATCTACATGAAGGCACATCCTTATATTTTTGGGTAGGTTGATAGTATTAAACCTCTCACGATTCAGCACTGAAAACAACTCATCAGATTCATAAACTTTTGAAGGATCCTGAAGGAAAAAAATCAAACAACAGAGATTGTTGGAAAATGTTACAAGTTTCCACGGGGAAAAAATATTTGTGACAATAAAATGCTTTTCCTTATCACAGTGTTTTAAATAGTGAGTCAAGGTGGAAGGTCTTTAATGACCAGTGATGCAATTTATATAGATTGCTTGAAGTTTCTACATGGATGGATATTCAGTTAGTCCTCCATAAGTCTGCTGAATGAGGAGGAAAGCTGAATCTAATATCTGCCTTTGGAGATAGCTAAGAAGAACTAGGCAAATATACACTTAAAGGTACATAAATCTTCAACAGGCCTGGGACCAGGGGTACCCATTTTCACAGCCCTCGCTGGCAAAGATCTGTCTAGTCACAGCTGTGGTTTTTCCAGTTGTCATGTACAGATGTGAGAGTTGGACCATAAGGAAGGCTGGGTGCTGAAGAACTGATGCTCTCAAATTGTGGTTCTGGAGGAGAAGCTTGAGAGTCCCTTGGACAGCATGGAGATTAAACCAGTCAGTCCTAAAGGAAATCAACCCTGGATATTCACTGGAAGGACTGATGCTGAACCACTAGTACTTTGGCCACCTGATGCAATGAGCCGACTCATTGGAAAAGATACTGATGGAGAGATTGAGGGCAAGAGGAGAAGAGGGGCGGCAGAGGATGAGATGGTAGGATAGCATCACCGACTCAATGGAGATGAGTTTAGTAAAAATCCAGGAGATGGCAGGGAAGCCTGGGGTGCTGCAGCCCATGGGGTTGCAAAGCATTGGACATGACTTAGCGAATGAACAGCAAGAACAGCAGCGTCAAGAGCCGATCTTCTTCCAGGTTGAAAGAGAATGATTATGCACTGGGGTTGCTCCACAAAAGTTTAGCATCAGTGCCAAAACTGTCTTCATGTACTAAGATGTTTAAGCACCTCCAGAGTCGTCGCCAGCCACCGTGTTCAAAGCACGGCCAGTGGTGATAGGTGCATTAGCACAGCTGTGTTTCAGGACTGTGGACCTCAGAACCTTCCCTTAAAGTTCAAGAAGGAGATTCTAGAAAGGACCTCTTAGCAACCCCCAGTTTGCCGCCTGTCAGCGGACCACTGCCAGACAGGCAGGAGGGAGCATTTGGAATCAGTGACCCTGGAGTTACACAGAGGCGCCTCTGCTGTGTTTAGTCAGTCGTGTCCTACTTTTTGCAACCCCACGGGCTGACTGTAGCCCGCCAGGCTCCTCTGTCCATGGGAATTCTCGAATGGGTTGCCATCCCCTCCTCCAGGGGATCTTCCCAACCCAGGAATCAAACTCGGGTCTCCTGCATTGCAGAGGGATTCTTTACCAGCTGAGCATCAAGGAAGCTCTTGCAGAAGTTACCCAAAGTAAAATCCAGCCTGGTAGGTGGGATTTGTCTCTGACTGGCCCACAGTAATGTGAGGAGAGGTGGGCAAAGTCATTGCTGATGACGACCCGGAAGCTTGGTCATGAGCAAACCCTATCTCCTTGGGCTGCTTCCCCGAACACAGGGACCCTGTGTAGGAAGGATGGTCTCTTTTCAGAGTTGCCCACAATTCCAAGTCCCTCCCAACCCCCACTACCCTGTGCCCTTGAACTTTAGCAGAAATGTTTGTCTACCAACCCTACAGCTAAGATTTACAAAAGGGATTCTAACAGCATCCTAGGGCTGTGGATGCTCCATGGAAATGCCAGGTCAAAATAGGTTCCTTCTTATTTGGAGATGAGAAAAACTGTGTGAGCCCAGTGGAAAGGTCCCTCAAAACAAAAGTAGTATACCATTGCTTTCAAGATGCTGAAGACAAGAATGCTTTTGAAGAAGACTTCTTAAAAGAAGTGCAACCCAAGCACAAGCCATCACATTTGAGGATGAATCAAGCAAGAAAATTAAAGAACTAAAAAATAAAATACGGGAAGTTAAACAAATACATATAGTGATAAATACCAATAAATTGGGTCAAAGAGACATGTTAGAAATAGTGCTAGAAAATACAAGTTAAATGTCATTGTATGCAGTTGATACAATTGTCTACCTTGAAAAATTTCTATGATGAAAAAATGTCAAAATGCACAAGAGTTCCCTAAAAAGTGATTGGGAACTAAATAAATATACAAAAATCTGTCATCCCCCTATATAAGATTGAAAATATAATGAAAACAAAGCCTATGAGGTCTGTTGTAGTATCTGTAAAAACAACAAATGAAATAAACTGCCCCAAAGGGCATCACATGAGAAATTCAGAAATGCAGTTGGATGTAATAGCTAATGAAGGTGTCATTTTTAAATCACTGGCAAAAAGATAATGATTTTTAAAGTGCTGGTATAATTCCTTAATTATTTAAAGAGAAAAAGAAAAAAAAAAACAAAAACAGATCTTTACCTCATGGTATATTCTATTATACACGTTAGATGAAAAGATAAAATATAAATCACAAAATTATAAAAGAACTGGAACACAGTGTAGATTACCATTTTACTGATCTCAGAGCAGGAAAGTCTTTCCCAGAGTGACACAAAGAAAGAAATCGTAATAAAAGAGACAGATCTAACTGCCTTAATTAAATATGAAAAGGAGACTTATAAAGACAACAAGAAAAGACCACTGCATTCTAGGAAAATTATTCCTATCACATTGCAAAAAGTAAATATGCTTACTAAATAAAGATTTTTTTGCAAAGCAATAAAAGATGAACAAACTAATGGGAAAATAAACAATCAAGTCACAAAATAAGAAATAAGGTCGTCAACATGACAAATGGTCAACTTCACTGTTAGTGAAGGGAAGGGGGATGAAATGATTTGCTTAATCCACGGTCACTACTGTAAATTTTTCATTAAGCTTTTTTGAAGGTTTGGGGAAAGGAGGCATTTCACAGACTGTTGGCAAAAACCCTATTGTTATCACCGTTTTGGAGGGCAATTAGATAATAAAACATAAAAACAGTGTGAACACTGCTCCCCTCCAACAAAGGGCTGCTACCTCTTGACTCTCAGTCAGAATGGACTAGGGGACTTACATGTAAGATGCTCCCTGAGGTTTTTCTCTGTAACAGTGACAAGTCAGATACAACCTAGAGAGATGGTAATGAGAAATCCATGTGCAGGGCGGCAATGGAGACACAAACGTAGAGAAGAGACTCGTGGACCCAGAAGGGGAAGGAGAGGGTGGGAAGAATGGGTAGCATGGAAACACATGCGTGATCACATGTAAGAGGGATGGCCAGTGGGGATTTGCTGTGTGATGCAGGGAGCTCGAACAGAGGCTCTGTGACGACCTAGAGGGTTGGGATGGGGTGGGAGGTGAGGAGGAGGAGCAAGAGGGAGGGGGCATATGTACGCCTGTGGTTGATTCATGTTGACGTATGGCAGGAATGTGCACAATGTTGTAAAGCAGTTATCTTCCCATTAAAAATAAATTAATTAAAAAAAAAACAACCTAAATGCCCCTAACAGTGGGCTTGTGAAATAAATGGGCAACAGCCACAGGACTGAACACCGCTTAATACTGAAAATCATCTCCCCACCAGCGCCCAGTATTTGGTAACAAGAGAAAACCTATTAGGAGAGGAATACCAAATCCTACGCCCAGGTAACCAATCAACGCAAAAGGAAGCCCTCCCAGGTATGGCTGCTCCATCTCTGCCTTTCTTCACACTCTTTTAAAGTTTACCCAGCTTTGAACAGAGAGCACGTGTAACTTCTGCAGCCAGAAGGCTGAGCAAGTTAAATGCTTTAAATAAATACAGTCAACTGCACCAATTGTAGCAGTCTTCTCTTCTTCGAGAACTTCAAGGACCACCATTCAAAACACGAAATCAGGCTCCGGGGCGAACCCAAGCTCAGAGCCTGTGCCGCTCGTTTCCGTGACCTTGGACATGTGGCAGCACCTCCGGAGGCCCATCTTCACGACGGGCTTTCAAATGTAGCCGTTGATTAGAATGCGGGTTTAGTTCGTATTTACTCACAACCTCGAGAGGAAGAAACTGTCCCTTCCTGAGCTTTGCCTCCTTCAGCGGTGCACTCCCTGAGGACCCGCAGGCGGGCCGCCTGGGTGCTCAGTGCACTGAGGGCTGCGCCACGAGAAATGCAGCCCTTGCGACAAAGTGGCTTCAGAGCCTGCTGCGCTTCCCACTCGAGCTCCGTTCAGAGGCTGTCAGTCTGAATCTATACCAAAGGCACATGGGCCAAACGGAGATGTACGATGGTTAAAGCGCTTCCAACCCCTCAAATGCTGCCATGTCTTGCAAGAAAGAAGAGGGTGTGCAGGTGACTTTACATTAAGAAGGGTCTTTGCAGGGCTGGAAGGAAGAAAGGCACTGGAGCACCATCGCCCAACTGAAGAAGGAAGCACCATTTCCTTATTCATACTGGGTACCCCCGAGCATTGTCTCTTTTATGTATAAACTTAAACATGTAGGGCTAGAATAGAAATGAAAAACCGAAGAAGCCATGTCGAAGGATTCAGAAGTCAATCCACCGAGCAAATAGACCAATGGAATCACTAAGACTGTGGGTTGCATTTAAATCCACACTGCACCCCGATCCCAGTAATAAAAATTGGACATAAAATTGACATAGTTCCCAGGAACTCTATCCAGGGGCCCAGTTGCCAAGATCTGCTGTAATTTTACATGGAGCAAAAATATCACCAGGAAAGGCAAATGAGGCGTTTGATCTATGAGCTCAAGCTTCCATGTGTAGGATATCCTGAAGGTTCTCATTTGATTTGTCTTGGAGGAGGAGAAAAAAAAAAATTGAAACTAATTCCAAGCCAACAGGAAATTTGCACTTTTTCAGAGTTGAGAGCCAAATGAGCTGCTGAAATACAAAGTAAGGGTCCAAATGCCTTCACCACGGTTTGATTACATACAGACTTTTCGAGGGGTCTGAGCCGGCTGGCTGGAACACAGTCTCACAGTTACATCGTGTTAGAGGAACCAAGAAGAAGAAAATAAAAGGATGGATTCCAATTTTGGCACTTTGCAGTCCATTTTGGTGAATATACTCAGGAGGGTCGAGGGAGCTTAGAACATGGGCTTGGAAAGAAATGCTCAGAGACCCATAAACAGACAGGAGGCCACCCGGGAATGCTCTGCAGCTATCCTCAGCGGCACTTTCTCCAGCAAGCTTTTAATTTCAACAGGAACGCGAGGCACTGATGGAGTACTTTTGGGTCTCCACTGGTCTCAGATTTTAAAATATTAAGCCAAATACTCAATTTAATAATGTAGAAGAATTTAATTTTGAGTCCTGACTGCAGATCAGTGTCAAAAGAATTCTCCAACGAGAGGAGGTGGAGGGCCAGAGGAGCGGACAAGGGCTGTTGGGAAGTTTGTTCCACGTCTTTTGAAGCTGATCCAAACCTCACTCCACTGGGGCCGGCCCCAGGGGATGCGGGCTACATTTCCCGGGGTCTACCTCCCAGGAATTTTATTGCTAATCAACTATGTTTCTAGCTCTTCTTGGATCTGTAGAGGTGACCACTGTACAGGCTGAGCACAGCTGGACAAAAAGACACTGGAGGAAAATCATTTCCTGCTCTTTGCAAGGCAGAGAAGAGCTTCACGGAGGGCAAGGAGAAGCCCACTCCTTCAGGGCCCAGAGGCATAACCTCTGTAAATTAAACAGAAAAATCCGAGTTCAGTGTCAAGCCAGAGACATTTAGGAGGGCCATCCACTCAGAGAATTTAAAATGTTTGCTTAATAATAATCACTGGAATTTAGAACTCTACCTCTGATTTAGAGTTTGGGGGGGCAGAATCTTCCTAAAAGTCAGCATATCCTTCCTGCCTCCATGCTGGGGGTCCTGATAACCAAGTGGCTGGGAGGGGGCTTCTGTGTTCCTTACCCCCCACCTCATACCAGACGAGTCTGCACATAGTACAGTGGGAAGGGCTGGGGGCTTAGAAGCCCACGCCTGCGGTCCGGGCAGCTCCACCCAGAACGTCAACTGCGACCATTCCTTTGGCCTGTTTGGCCTCCTGTGGGAGGAAGCAGCTGGCCTGCACCTCTTTCCCGTCCCTTATGGCTCTCACACTCCTGGTCCCTGCACACCGGTGGCGGCAGGTGGAGCACCCGGGCGTACTAGTCAACCACACCCTACCTGTCACTGTCCAGCCAACCTATGGCATATTGTAGTTATCCGCCTTTCTCCTCTGTCCCCCACCATAATGCAAGGGCCTGGTGTTTGTCTCTTTGCTCCCCTCCCAAGTGCCAGCATCCACCCACATCTGACACACAGTGGCCTGGATCAATATTGACTAGATCACGTTGACTAGACCATTGAAAGGCAGTGGGATGGGGGTTATATATATATATATATATTTATCTCAGTGGTGGTCCTCCCTTTGGTCTTATGTCTTCCATCTCTAATTCTCCCCAGGTGAGCACATGAGCTCATGACAATCCATTGCTACACTTATCACCGCAGGCGTGACAGCCCAGTTTTGTCCCCAGATTTCAGCACATCTGTTCCTACCTCTCAGCCACCAGGTTGCTCCCTGGATTCTACTCCCCAAAGCCATCCCCTCCCCCTGGCTTCCATGTTGTGTTTGTGGGACACCTAAGCTCCCAGATTTGGAACATCTTTAAGTTTCTGAAAGCTTGACTCCATACCCATCCCTGAGTCTGGTCAGTCCCCCAGGAACCCATGCTTCCTGGTACAGCCCCACGGGCCTGGCTTCCATTCCTGGAGCAACTTCTCAGAGATTAAACAGATGTATAGTCCTTCCCACTGCAGACTCTCCCACCTGACCCCTCTCCCCGGCAGCTGCCTGTCACATACTGACCCATGTAAGTGACTCACGGGCAGCACTGAGGTCCCTCCTGGAGGATCATGGGAGAAGGTTGGACATGGAGGAGCACTAGCTCTTTGTTCTCATCCCCTTCCTTGGTGGCTCAGTGGTAAAGACTCTGCCTGCAACATAGGAGAGCCAGGTTCGATCCCTGGATGGGGAAGGTCCCCTCCAGGAGGGTATGGCAACTCACTCCAGCATTCTTGCCTGGAGAATCCCATGGACAGAGGAACCTGGTGGGCTACAGTTCATGGATCACAAAGAGCCGGACACAAGTGACTGATTAACAGTCATCCTCTGCAACCGGCTCTGCCCTAGGAGGCTGACAGCCAGGGCTCCCTCGTGCTCTGGACGCTAGCTGACTTCAGGATCTAACATAACATCAGAGGGAGGAAGAGAGCACAGCCAAGGACACCTTCCCCTGGCTACTGCTCTGAAAAGTCACTCTGGAAAGCCTTTGTCCTGTGACTAAACCTCACTGCTGTTCTCAAAGTGACCTTCTCTCTGCAAATTCCCTCTTGAGGCCCAGCTGCAGGATCTGCTATTCCATGGATGCTTTAGGCTAACAGGTGACATCCATTCAGCTGCTCCCGGCCTAGGACTCCCAGACTTGTGAGCTCCCCTCTGCCTCACACTTGTCCTCTCTCACTACAGACGTCGCCTCCCTCCTCAACTCCAATCCTTCTGTGTGGGCACCATCTCCCTCCTGTTGGAGAGTAGATTGATACAGCCGCACATATATACTTACCAAACAAACATTGGATAGCAAACAAATGTAAGACAGCTCGTACAACCTCCCCGGGAGTCCAAGAGGTCCAGCACTCTGCTCTTTGGGTGAGCAGCAGCTTTTTTTTGTGAAGGCGTCACTCAAGGTCAACATGACCACATCCCATGGTTCAGGACTGAGTCACCCTCCTGGTTGGTGTCCAGCAACCAGAATTCTTCCAAACCTAATGGATGGAGCCAGGGATGGCACCCAGGGTTCAGCTGAAAAGGTTCCTGGGGCGGAGCCCAGGGGCCTAGCTGGAGTTTTGTGCCTCTTCTGAGCAGGTGGGAGCCATGCATCACCTTGAATACCCCAGCTGCACCAATGAGAGCTCACCTCTAGTGTTCATCCTGCTCGGTGAACACTGTATTTGTACCACAGCTTATTGATAGGCCATTTCGGCCAATAACAGTCCTCTTATCTTTTTTTTTTTTTTGGAAATAAAAACCTCTGCAAGCAAGCACTCACAAACAAGGACAGAGCAGAGGAACATACTCACATTTTCTGTCAAAAACTAGGAGGTTTAGCCCTGATCTAGAGAAAGCTCTTAAAATAGAGAAAACCAATGAGTAAAACCTGGGTAGGAAAACAGGCAAGTGACCTGATCAGGCAGTTCAAAAATAAAGAAAGGAAAAACTGCCCTGAAACATAAGCAAAATATTCAACTTCACTCACAATAAGAGAAGTGCAAATTAAGATGATACTGAAAGTACCATTTCTCACCTATCAGATACTAGGAAGTTCACATAGAAATTTTGAAAAAGTGTAATAATGTCAAATGATAAAGTTAAAAAGTAGCAAACATTTTCCATATAAAAAGATATATAAATTCAAAGAAGTTAGGAACAAGGAAATCAATCCTGAATATTCATTGGAAGGACTGATGCTGAAGCTGAAGCTGAAGCTCCAATACTTCGGCCACCTGATGCGAAGAGCCGACTCATTAGAAAACACCCTGGTGCTGGGAAAGATTGAAGGCAGGAGGAGAAGGGGACGACAGAGGATGAGATGGTTGGATGGCATCACCGACTCGACGGACATGAGTTTGAGTAAGCTCCGGGAGATGGTGAAGAACAGGGAAGCCTGGTGTGCTGCAGTCCAAGGGGTTGCAAAGCGTTGGATATGACTGAGTGACTGAATGAGAAAGGAATGTCTTGTAAAATTGAAACATGCATGCTAAGTCATTTCAGTCACATCTGACCCTTTGTGATCCCATGAACTGTAGGTCTCTCTGTCCATGGGATTCTGCAGGCAAGAACACTGGGGTGGGTGACCAGGCCTCCTCAGGGGATCTCCCCCATGCAGGGATTGGACCGGAGTCTTTTACGTCTCCTCTATTGGCAGGTAGGTTCCTTACCACTGGGGCCACCTGGGAAGCCCAAAATTTGAGCTGGAATATCCAGATGAACTCGCTTTATCCAATAATAACCCCCAAAGGCAAGGAGAGCCCAGTATCAGGGAGCACATTCAGCATCTGAACCTTGATTTCTAAATGCCATTCCCAGTTCTACAGAAACTAAGATTCGATGCTGATTCCTGCTCTGGGGTAAGGAAAGCACAGGGTGAGGCTGGATGTCTTTTCCTATCAGAGAGTAAGAAAGAATTCAGACACAAATGGAGGCCTCTCACAAGCACACCAGGGCCAGCAAGAAGGAATTCCCGCTGGCCACATTCAGGACAGACAGCTGAGCATCAATAATAATAATGATGATGACAGTAACTTATTATTAATACAAATGTGAATACATGGTAATTCATAACCTGGGGGACATGTGTGTGTGTGTGTGTGTGTGTGTGTGATGTAAAAAAGAAAGAGAAACAGAAGGCAAGAGTGGTTACTTTCCGAGGCGCGTTCCTCTTTCTTTAGAAGGAACTATAGTCTCTCGTGGGGCTTCCCCAGGGGCTCAGTGGTAAAGAATCTGCCTGCCATGCAGGAGCTGCAGGGAACATGGTTCGAGTCCTGGGTCTGGAAGAGCCTGCAGAGCAGCCCACTCCAATAATGTTGCCTGGAGAATCCCATGGACAGAGGAGCCTGGCAGGCTGCAGGCCATGGTGTCTCAAAGGTCAGACACGACCGAAGTGACTTAGCACACACACAGGCAGGTAGTCACTTGACAGGAGCTGGGCTAGGAGGAAGCTCTCTTTATAGGTGACTGTCGGTCAGGAAAGAAAGAATTGTGAAGACTGCCATTCTGTGAATTGTTGAGTTCAATCCGCATTGTATTTTTTCCTTTTTCTCTCTCTATTTATGAAACAGTCCTCATCTTCATACGAAGACCATAGACTTCCGCTGTCCTCCCCGAGACTGTGGTTCTCTTGTACTGGGCAGGCCCAGAGGACAGCAAGGTGCAGGCCTTGCTGCTGGAGACAGAAGGCTTCAGTTCAGCCCTTCTGGTGAGAATTCTAGCAATTTTCACGAAAACGTTCCCTACATAGAACTCCATCTCTACTTTTAGGAGTTGTTCCTTAAAGAATACTGGCCCAAAGGCACAGAAATGCCTTTAGAGTTCGTGCGGTTTTGTTCATCAGAACAGACCATTAGAAACTAGTCTATATACATAAGCATGATAAATAAAATACAACAACCAGAAATAAAAAGATAATGTCACATTTTATAATCATATTCAATATAAGAAAAGCTCACTCCTTTAAAAAAATCACAATTTTCCATTCACCAAAGAAATAATTGATTCAAAAAGCAAGAGCTAACAATAGATGCTAGAACAATTAGATGAAAGAACAATCATGTATTGCTCACTGCCTCCCTCCAAGTTCAAAAGGAAAAATGTGTCTTCATCAGGGAAGGACATGACAGTTATTATCTTGAGCAGCATCAATAATTGTGGGAGAATCTGCCATCTGCCCATGAAGTGCAGGGATATGACATTCAACTATCGTTGCCAAACGCGTTTGACTGAATCAAGGCTTTAGACCTACCTACAGTTTACTGGAAGCACAGGGGATAGAAGAGCAAGTTAAACTACCACAAGGAAGCCATCAAGCAGCCTCCAGAATAGGACTTTCTATAGACGAAGCCCTTAAAAAAATATTGGTCTGAAAAGAGTCATTAAAAGAAAACAGGGGGACATATCCTAGATTAAAAGACACTAAGAAGTTATAAAAATGAAAAGCCATTCAAAATCCTTGTTTTTTTCAGTAGTCATGTAGAGATGTGAGAGCTGGACTGTCAAGAAGGCTGAGCACTGAAGAACTGATGCTTTCAAATTGTAGTGTTGGAGAAGACTCTTGAGAGTCCTTGGACAGTAAAGAGCTCAAACCAGTCAACCCTAAAGGAAATCAACCCTGAATGTTCATTGAAAAGACTGATACTGAAGATGAAGCTTCAATCCTTTGGCCACATGATGTGAAGAACTGACTCATTGGAAAAGACTCTGATGCTGGGAAAGATTGAAGGCAATTGGAGAAGAAGGCGGCAAAGGATGAGATGGTTAGATAGCATCACTGACTCAGTAGACATGGATTTGGGCAAACTCCAGGAGACGCTGAAGGACAGGAAAGCCTGGCACGCTGCACGCAGTTCATGGAGTTGCAAAGCATCAGACAGGACTGGGCGACTGAACAGCAACAGCATAATCCTGAATGAGTTTCTGTCTGAAAGAGAAAACCATCAAAAGCATTTTGAGGATGGTCAGGGATGTGTTCGTATGGGCTAAATAGTAGATGAACTTACATAACAGTTCATTTTCCTAATGGAAGGCCCCAGCTGTGTAGTGATGCCAAACCAAAGCCAAAGCAGAGAGAGCCTTCTGATCTTGATCCACAGTCCTCTCTAGACTGGACCAGCCTGGCTCCCTGGACCTTGCTTCTGGGGCACCTCAATAGGGCAGGGTGGGATGAGATGCTGGCAGGAGTTCTCTGAGGCTCTCCTGAGATGGTCCAGAACCAGGAGGATTCACACTAGGAGAAAGCACGTGATGTAAATCTCACTGGTCCATGTAGGAAGGAACCCAGAGCCTCAGCCAGCCTCCCATCTGATTCTGACCCACGGCAGAAATAGAGATGGAGTTTCTTCCCAGTTCTGATTTTGACCTTGGACCCAAGATTCGATGCCCTTGAAGAATTTTCTGAACTCATTGCTTTCCCTTGCCTAGCTCATCCTGACTTATCCTTCTCTGGGCACTATTGCTCTGAGAAGGTTTCCTGGACATCACTGCCCTTGATCACCTCTAAGTGACCCTGTTTTGTCCCTGTAACATCCAGTTCATACCTCAATTTGTGTTATTCTGAAATGCTGTGTTTGCACATTACCCTGATCCTTCCAGCTTGGGCTCCTTGAGCCAGAACGCTATGTGTGGCCCTCTGCCCAGAGCTTAGCACAGGGTCTGGCATATGACAGCCAGTCAAGGACATTAGTAGAATTGGCAACAGTTGGCAAGAGGCACACAGGAAATACCCCCGGATGGTGGTGGTGACGTTGATGACAATCGGATGGATAGAACTTGGCCAAACTGAGCTGGAAGCATCCAAGCTGAAGTCATCTTGGGAAAAACAGCCAGAAAGAGCCCAAGCATCTGGCCAAGCATGGAAGGAGGGGGTGATATTAGTTTGCACCTCTCCGCAGGGCAGCCTGCTGAGAGCTGGTGCCACCTTTATGACCAGCGCCCAAAACTGGCGGGTGTTCATTCACACATCTGTGCAGGGCCACTTCAGGGCTGTTTGAAAGCAGATTACACGAGAGATGCCATGTTCCAAGAGAACTGGGAGCAAGTCCACAGCTTAATGCAAAAACAACGTGTTCCCTGTTGTTCTGCTTTATCTGCTCTGCAAAACTTACCACTCCTCAAATCAGGCACTTAGGAAGCTCTGGGGCCTAGCAAACTTAGGACGCATAAAGTTTGCAGAAAACGGTTAAAACAGCAACATCAGTGAGCAATCCAGCGCTCAGAGGTATGCTACTCTATCTGGAGCAAGTCTCGGGAATGAATTCCAAATGACCTGGAAGGAATCCTAAGTGGAGAGGGACACAGACCTTCAGTGTCCCAGCTCCACTCAGAGAGGCAAGAATGGGAGGGAACAAAAGCAGGTAAGGGTGGACCTCGGCGCTCAGCTGGCCTGTGAACCAAGAGGGCGGCCTAGGCAATGTCCGCTGGCCGTGGGCCTGCTGTTGCCTCCAGTCCTGCGAGAAGCGAACCAGGCTCTGTTATCCCAGAGCTCAAGCCTTGGCTTGTATTGTTGTTCAGTTGCTAAGTTATGTCAACTCTTTGCAGCCTCATGGACTGCAGCACACCAGGCTTCCCTGTCCTTCACTGTCCCCCAGAGCTTGCTCAAACTCATGTCCATCGAGTCGGTGCTGCCATCCAACCCTCTCATCCCCTGCCTCTCCCTTCTCCTCCTGCCCTCAGTCCTTGGGCACATGCAAAACTGCCTGGCACAGAGCACGTGCTCAGGCAATGTCTCTAAAGTGAATAAACGTCTGGCCTCACCCCCCAGCGTTCCTTCTCAGCCTCCTGCTCCTCTACCTGACTCTTCCTGATAATATTAATATAAAAAACTCTTTTCCCTTCGAGCAAACAAGATGAATCCACAGAGGGACTCAGGCTATCAAATCGCTCTCCTTCTTGACTATAAGGAGATCCATCCAGTCCATCCTAAAGGAGATCAGTCCTGGGTGTTCATTGGTAGGACTGATTTTGAAGCTGAAACTCCAATACTTTGGCCACCTGATGAGAATACCTGCCTCATTTGAAAAGACCCTGACACTGGGAAAGATTGAAGGCAGGAGGAGAAGGGGATAACAGAGGATGAGATGGTTGGATGGCATCACTGGATGGACATGAGTTTGAGTAAACTCTGGGAGCTGGTGATGGAAAGGGAGGCCTGGCATGCTGCAGTCCATGGGGTCACAGAGTCAGACACGGCTGAGCGACTGCACCGAATTAAACTGGACTGAACTTCCTAGTTGGGGAGAATCAGAACTCATCTCAGTTTCCATGCTTGGGCCTCCTCTTGAGAAGGAAGACTCTTCCTGTCACTCGGTGAGCACTGGGAGGAGCCAGGAAGCAGACTCCTGGCCCAGGGGAGCTGGTGCTAATGACTCTGAAGCTGGCAGCTCCGGTGTATGTGGGTCCCCTGGGTTCCGACTAAGATGCGTGTCCCCCCTGCCCAAGCCCAGAGCCTGTGCCTCAGCAGGCCTGAGACAGTTCTCCAGAATCTTCACCCAAGTGTTCAGGTGGGATTTTGGGCAGGTGCCCCTGCAGCCTGGAAGATGAAGCCACACGCACAGTCTCGTTCTTCAAAGTCTTGACTTTCCCCCCGACCCTTAGCACGGCCTCTCTTCCGAGAGCTCAGCTACTCTAGAATCGACCACCTCTCACTTTGGGAAGACCACTCCAGGTACAAAACCAGAGTCGGCACCTGGGATGAAGCTGGAAGTTCTCTGATGAACTCACAGGGTTTTGTAGACTCCACCCTGTCTTGGGCTCTTCCTTCCTTAGATTTCAGAGGTGGCCTGATTTCCAAGCAGCTGTAACTCCAAGTTACTGGGCCTCGCTGTGTCCCGTGCTTGTCCCCTAGTGCCCTGGAAACCCCTGAGCTGGGCACCCGCTGTCTGGGTGGCCCCAGAGTGCAGGGAACACAGCAGAGTGTGAGTTCAGTGACAGCAAAGAGGTTTGCTGGGCTGAAGCTGGCCAACGGCGACGTGATCCCTGAATAGGAATGGGCGAAATAAATAGGAATCATGAGGACAGCTAGTAGCCTTGGTGTGATTGGCCCAGAAATTCGGGGACAGGAAAGAGGCCATTGTGCCATCTGCCACGCTGCCCTGTGTGCTAAATCATTTCAGTTACGTCTGTCTCTTTGCGGCCCCATGGACCGCAGCCCGCCAGGCTCCTCTGTCCATGGCATTCTCCAGGTAAGAATACTGGAGTGGGCTGCACTCCCTTTCTCCAGAGACCTTCTTGACCTAAGGATGGAGCTCGCGTCTCCTGTGTTTCTTGCTTTGGCAGGCTGATTCTTTACCACTGAGCCCCTGGAAGCCCGTTGGCCCTGCTGGTTTGTCACAGGTCTTATAGAGAGACAGACCCTGGTGTTATGGACTATGCCCACTTGTCCAGAGTAGTGAATTCAATGTCCTAGGATGACCAAACAATGCTTTACACTTAACACCTCTTTATCAGTGAATACAATGAATGTTGTGGATGAGAAGATTTATAACATCTCATGATTCCAGTCAGTCTGGCTCAGAATAACATCCCCCTTTGAAGAGAAACAAAGGTCAGCAGAAGGAGGAAGCCAAGATGTGTCTGGCATGAATGATATCCTTCAGCTTATAAAAGGAAACTGTCAATCACATTTAAGACTTCAAAATATTTTACACAGTATTTTCACTGTCACAGAGGAAGCAATGAATCTCACTGGCATGTAAATATGAGTATGTGATTCATAGCACAGCTATCCATAGTTCAAAACTCCTAAAAATACTATGAAATGAGTATTAGTAACTTGTTTACAAATTGACTCAGAATAAACCACATTAAGGAAGTTTTCTAAACTCCCATCATACTCGCTGACCTGAAATCTTTCAGATTCTGTCCAGTTTCACTGCCTCATTACCATTTCATGACCATAGCCTCCTAGAATGTCAGACTTGGAAAGGGACTCATAAATAATGCTTTAAAATATTTAATAAAAAGTAATTTATATACATTACAAAAATTAAACTGTAGAATAAAGTACAGCCAGAAAGGAAGTCTCCCTCCCTCCCTAGCGGTGAAACTTCACACTCAGAGGTCACGATCACTCCTGGTTTCTTGTGTATCCTTCAAGGACACACAAGCTTATTTGTGTGGACCTTGCTTATTTACACAAATGTAATATATTGTGTATATTGTTTTTTCAATTAAAAATACAACTCGATTCCTTATCAAGGCATATACCGGAACGTCTTATTTTTCTCTCCTGCTTTATAGATATACCAAAAATCATTTCAAGAACAACCTATTATTGGACAATTATTTTTTTCTAACCTTTTTCTGCAATTAAAATGAGCATTCTTTTCTGATGGGTACTGAAGGAGAATTCCTGGGTGAAGAGATCAAACTGTATGTGAAGATGAAGCTAAAATGTACAGCTTCATGAAAAATGTGTATGCTCAGTCATGTCAGACTCTTTGTGACCCCATGGACTGTAGCCCACTAGGTTCCTCTGTCCCATGGACTGAACCCCACCCCCATCCCCACAGGCCCCTCTGTCCATGGGATTTCCCAGGTAAGAATCCTGGAGTGGTTTGCCATTTCCTCCTCCAGGGGATCTTCCTGACCCAGGGATCAAACCCACATCTCCTGCATTGATAGGAAGATTCTTTACCACTGTGTCACCTGAGAAGTGCCATTAAAAGTGTACAAAATGCTGGTTTTCACTCAACTTCATCCATACAATTTTTTAAGATTTTTTAAATGTTTTATAAATCTAAGAGATAGAAATAGTGTCTTATTTGAATTTTTATTTTTAATAAAGAATGAAGCTTTTTACCCAAAGTTTAAAATCATTTGTATTTCTTTATCCATGAAATTGGAACTCTCTTGCTTTTTTCAATAATCCAGTGAATGTTGGCAATTTGATCTCTGGTGCCTCTGTGCTTTCTAAATTCAGCTTGGAAATCTGGAAGTTCATGGTTCATGTACTATTAAAGCTTGACTTGGAGGATTTTGAGAATTACTTTGCTAGCGTCTGAGATGAGTACAGTTGTGCAGTAGTTTGAGCATTCTTTGGCATTGCCTTTCTTTGAGATTAGAATGAAAACACCTTTTCCAGTTCTGTGGCCACTGCAGAGTTTTCCAAATTTGCTGGCATATTGAGTGCAGCACTTTCACAGCATCATCTTCCAGGATTTGAAATAGCTCAACTGGAATTCCATCACCTCCACTAGCTTTGTTCATAGTGATTCTTCCTAAGACCCTTTTGACTTCATGTTCCAAGATATCTGGCTCTAGGTGAGTGATCACACCATCGTGGTTATCTGTATGCAGGTCAAGAAGCAACAATTAAAACTGGACATGGAACAACAGACTGGTTCCAAATCAGGAAAGGAGTACGTCAAGGCTGCATATTGTCACCCTACTTATTTATCTTATATGCAGAGTACATCATGCAAAATGGCAGGCTGGATGAGGCACAAGCTGGAATCAAGATTGCCAGGAAAAATATCAATAACCTCAGATATGCAGATGACACCACCCTTATGGTAGAAAGCGAAGGAGAACTAAAGAGCCTCTTGATGAAAGTGAAAGAGAAGAGTGAAAAAGTTGGCTTAAAGCTCAACATTCAGAAAACTAAGATTATGGCATCTGGTTCAATCACTTCATGGCAAATAGATGGGGAAACAATGGAAACAGTGACAGACTTTATATTTGGGGGCTCCAAAATCACTGCACATGGCAACTGCAGCCATGAAATTAAGAAACTTGCTCCTTGGAAGGAAAGTTATGATCAACCTAGATAGCATATTAAAAACCAGAGACATTACTTTGTCAACAAAGGTCCCTCTAGTCAAAGCTATGGTTTTTCCAGTAGTCATGTATGGATTCGAGAGTCAGACTATAAAGAAAGCTGAGCACCAAAGAGTTGATGCTTTTGAACTGTGGTGTTGGAGAAGACTCTTGAGAGTCCTTTGGACTGCAAGGAGATCCAACCAGTCCATCCTAAAGGAGATCAGTCCTGGGTGTTCATTGGAAGGACTGATGCTGAAGCTGAAACTCCAACACTTTGGCCACCTGATGCGAAGAACTAAGTCCTTGGAAAAGACCCTGATGCTGAGAAAGATTGAAGGCAGGAGGAGAAGGGGCTGACAGAGGATGAGATGGTTGGATGGCATCACCAACTGGATGGACATGAGTTTGAGCAAGCTCCGGGAGCTGGTGAGGGACAGGGAGGCCTGGCGTGCTGCAGTCCATGGGGTTGCAAAGAGTTGGACATGACTGAGCGACTGACCTGACTGACTGACTCATCCATGAAATGTTTATTCAAGTCTTTTACACAATTGTGTATTAGATAATGACTTTTCCCAAACATCCTGTAAGAGCTCTTTACATATCAAGAACAGAATATATGTATTTATTGTTTACCTGGTAAAATTGTCTGCTCCCAGCTTGTTACTTTTTACTTTGGGTAATTTTTGATGCCGAGTTAGTAAATATATATATATATTTTTAAATTGCCATTTGTGGATTTTGTTTCCTGCTAACCAAGTTCTTTTCCACACTGAATAAAAATTCTTACATGTTTTGTTCTTAAACTGGATTTTACACCTTAAATTTATGATCCATATGGAATTTACATTGGTATATAAAGTATGAACCAAGAGCCCCAGGTTGAATTTTTTTTGTTGTTAAATAGTTAGTTATTTGTTTAACAGTGTTTCCCATATAATTTATCTTTCTCACTGCTTTTAAATGTTACATTTATCATATACAACATTTATATATGTTAGAGTTTTTATACATCTTTTATTCTATTTTTATATTTTATTATATTGTTCTATTTTTATACTAAGTTTCAAATCCTTTATCTTACTAAAGCTTCATAATACATATAACATCTGGATAGTTTATTTTTTACCTCATGAATTTTCCATCTTTGGACTTTTCTATTTATGGAAGAACAATGTGTTTTTTAAATCTGGAGTCTGACAAAGTAAAAAATTCCAATAGAAGTTTTTACTTGGATTATATTTAATTTCTATTGCCAAAGTATCTATTCATTGTTAAGTATAGGACATGTTTCCATATTGAATCTTTTAGCAGAATTCTAAATTTTTCCTATAAATGTTCTATGTAGTTTTATTTATTCTTAATAATTTTAATCATTGGTGAAAAAGTAAACATAATCTCTTTAATTGAAAAAGCATTGTGTGTTTATAGTCTCTCTCTCTCTGGAGATCTGTATATAGGTAGATAGATACATACAGAATGAGAGAGAGTTATATACTAGAACTAAGACCCAAACCAAAATATATTCAGTCACCTTAACAAAGACTAAAGGTAAGTTGATGGGATCAATGGGATCTGCCAATTGAAACACCTTCCAGAACAAGGCTTAACAACATCAAGGAAAACATAATATTACTTCTTTTGTCAAATACAATGTTCAGCATAGAATCAAAAATTATGAGACAAAACAGGAAAAATGTGACCCCTGATCAAGAAGAAAAACAGTTGACAGAAATATAAGTATGTTGGAGAATTTAAGTTTTGTGGAAAGCATCAGCCTACAGATTTGAGGGGCACAGCAGTCCCTTATTGGGATAAATAAAAATAAAACCGCACCTGGACGTGTCAGAGTAAAGCTGCTGTAAACCAAAGACAAAAAGAAATATTTTGCAAGTAGTCAGATAAAAACAATATATTAAATACACACAGAACAGAACTAACTACTCCTAACTGCTAATCAGGAAAACAAACAAAAAACATAAGCCAGTGTATAAAGTAATGAAATCTTTAAGTGCTGAAAACTGTCAATTCCGTAATATATATTCATTGAAAGTATCTTTTGAAATGAGGGTGAAAACACCTTCAGAGAAATGAAAGCTAAGGAAACATGCATGGGCTATAAAAAATGATAAAGTTCTTTATGAATGATGATAATATCAAAACAAAACTTGGAAATACAGGAAGGAATAAAGAGCACTATGAACAGTCAATACATGGATACATATTAGAAAGTATTCTCCTTTTCTTAATTTCTTCATGGTAAACTATCAATATTGTGAAATTTTTAAGATATATAATAGTAAATGGTATTAAAACAACTGTACATAGGACAGTGAATTTAAATGGAATAATACTTTATATTTTATCAGTAGTGTTTAATATTAATCTTAAATAGACAATGCTAGGTTAAAATGCACAATTTAATCACTACAGTAACCACTAAATACAAAAGAAAACCAACAATACCACCACCAACAGGCCTAGCTAAAAAAGAGAAAGCAAAAAGTTAAACTTTTAAAATTTATAACTCAAAAAAAGAGAATAAAGTGGAAAAAGGAAATAAAAAGTTGATGGGACAAATAGAAAATGAATAAGATAGCGGCAACTGCATTAAATATAAATGGACAAAACGCTATTTAAAAGACAAACTTTCAGATCACATAAAAAGATAAAACCTAATGATCTGATTACTACAAGCATTATATTCTAAATATAAGGAAATGACAGATTAAAAATAAAAGAATAGAAAAATGTATAACATAAAATGTATGCTTAAGAAAGCTTGTGTGGCCATGTTAATAACAAAAACATAGAATTCGGAACAAATGCATCACCAGAGAGAACAAGAGTCGTTTCCTAAGGATAAAAACTCTTTTTCTGAGGAAGACATAACAAGAAGAAATGTGAATACTCATAAAAGCAAAGTTTCAAAAACTGATAGAATTAAAGGGAGAAATAAATAGAGCACAATCATTGTTAGAGATTTTTAACACTTCTCTCTCAGGAATTGAAATTATCACTAATTAACAAATTAGGTATATGGAAAATTTGGACAAGTCTATCAACAACTCTAGCAATGCCACATCCAAAGCCATAGAGCAGGCATCATTCTTTAGTGCCCATGAAATGTTCGCCAAGAAGAGCCATATGCAGGGCCATAAAAATAAAATCCCAGTAAATTTCAGAGAGTTTCAAAATCTTATACTGCATATTCGCTGATTAAAATGAAATTATAACAATAAAATAGTTATTTTTAAAAATCCAATATTTATAAAGTTTAAAATGCACTTCTCAGTAACGCTGTATTCAAAGGGAAAAAAATCACAATATAATGTTTTGAACTGAATTATAATGAAACAAACATATCAAAAACATATGAGATTCAGAAAAAGCAGTACAAGATGGAAACTTTGCAAGTTTAAATGCATATGCTATCCAAAAAAGAAATTGAAAATGAATATTTGTCTCCTTCTTAAGAAGCTAGTGTATAAAGAAAATACAAATCACTTAAAGAAATAAAAGTAAGAGCAGATGAAATCATTGAAATAAAAAATGTAGACAAAACTTACCAAAAAATTAATCCATTTATACACAAACTCTCTCCAAAAATCAACTAGGAAGGGCCACTCCTCAATTCATTTTTTGAGGCCAGTGTATCTCTGATATCAAAAGTTGAAAAAGGTATGACAAAAATGTAAATTAAAGACAAACATTCTTCATAAAAATATTTAATAAGACACTGAGAAATAAAATTCAGCAACATGTAGAAAGGATAATACAAAAATATGTCCTAAGCAAGTAAGATTTATCCCAAGAATGGAAGGTTGATTTAACATTTGAAACCAATTCATCACATTAATAAAGGGGGGGAAATGATCACTTCAATAGATACAGAAAAAAAGCACCTGTTGAAATTCAGCATCAAGGTATCACTACATCACGACATCAGATCTACATACATCATTACCTAAATCACTATATAAATCACTACAGCAAACTACAAATTAAGGAAAACGTGTTCATTCTGAAAAAAGGCATCTACGAAAGAACAACCACTTAAACGTGTATTATTGTGAGTGCGTGATCAGGCACTTCACTCGTGCCCGACTCTGCAGCGCTATGGAGTGTAGCCTGCCAGACCCCTCTGTCCATGGAGTTCCCCAGGCAACAATACTGGAGTGGGTTTCCATGGCTCCTCCACGGGATCTCCTTGACCCAAGGATCGAGGGGCGAGTGAACCCGAGTCTCTCCTGTCTCCTGCCCTGGCACCACTGGGAAGGCCTACATTATTATATTTAACGGCAGAACATTGAATGCCTTCCTGTAGGGTTGGTATAAGGCAGCACAGTATCTGTTCTTAGTGCTTCAGTTCAACAGAGCGATGAAGAAGGGAAAAGAAAATTCTATAAAATTTGAGAAAGAAAGAGTAAAGCTGTTTTTATTTGCAGTTAACATGATTTCATGTACATAGAAAATATTGAAGAAGCTACAAAAATGCTGCTGGACCAATTAAACAAGATCACGGGATAAGGTCAATATAAAAAAAATCTACTGTAATTATTTGTATTAGCCACATGCAAATGAAAAACCTATTTTTTTTTAAAAAAAAAGCACTATCTACAATAGCATCAAAAAACAAAATGTTTAAGAACAAATGTAATAAAAGCCATGCTTAATCTCTGACTGAAAACTTTTATAAAAACAATTTCTGAGAGAAATTAAAGGTAGAGAGATAAAGTTCATGGACTGGAAAATTCAGTATTATCAAGATGTCAGTTCTCCTCCCAACTGATTCGTAGTTTCACTGCAATCCCACTGAAAATCCTAGCAAACGTTTTTGCGAATATTAACTAGCTGATTCTAAACTTTGTACAGTAATCTAAAGAACCTAGGATAACTAAAACAATCTTAAAGACAAATGTGTGCTCATGCGCTCAGTCGTGTCCGACTCTTTGCAACCCCGTGGACTGTAGCCCACTAGGCTCCTCTGTCCATGGAATTTCCCAGTCAAGAATACGAGAGTGAGTTGCCCTTTCCTCCTCCAGGGGATCTTCCCGACCCAGGGATCGAAGCTGTGTCCTTTGCTTCTCCTGCCCTGGCAGCTGGATTCCTTTCCACTGAGTCACCGGGGAAGCAATAGATGTGGAGAATTTTCACTACCTGATTCCCAGACTTGCTATAAGCTGCAATTACCAAGACATTGCAGTTTTGACATATGCATAGAGAAACAGATCAATAGAGCAGGATGTCTAGAAGGAGGTCCACATAGTCATAGGACTTCTGATGAAGGTGCAGTATCATGCATTGGGGAAAGCATGGTCTGGAACCTGGTGGGCTGCCATCTATGGGGTCGCACAGAGTCGGACACCACTGAAGAGACTTAGCAGTAGCAGTTAGCAGTCATAAGTAATTTTAGAACAATTAGATAAACGTAATAGGGTAAACTAAAGCTTAATTCTGCCTCATATACCAAAAGAAATTAATTTGAGATGGAGCATTTAATATGAGCCCAAAACATAAAAGCTAAAACTAAAATCTCTGGAAGAAATTAAGAGAATGTCTTTGCAATGTTGAGTAAGGCCAAGATTTAATAGAGAGACCATAAAATGCACTTAAGTAAAAGGAAAAGCAATCATAAATTGAACATCAATGTTAACCATTTCTGCACGTCAAGGGTCTCTACCAAGAATGAAAAGTCAAGCTGGATTCCAAGGGGAAAACATTCACAATACATATGTCTGTCAAAGTCCTTATATTCAGAATATATAAAGAACTCATAAAATTCAACAATAAAATGCCAAATATTTTGTGATAGACACATGGTTGAAGTGGATTCAGCAGGAGATACACTGTGTTCTTTACAAAATGCAAATTTTACTGCTGCTTTGTTTTAAGAAATTGCAGCATCTACCCCAACTTCAACAACTACCACACTCACAAGCGAGTTGCTATCAACACCGAGGCAATCATCTTTGCCACCAAAAAGACCTCAACTCACGGAAGGCTCAGATAGTGGTTAGCATTTTTTAGCAACAAAGGAATTTTAATTAAGTATTTACATTATTTTATAAGACATAATGTTATTGCATGCTTAATAGACTTCAGTATAGTGTAAACACAACTTCTGTGCACTGGGAAACCAAAAATTTGTGTGACTTGCTTTATTTCACAGTTTGCTTTATTGCAGTGGTTTAGAAAGAAATCCACAGTATCTGTGAGATCTGTCCGTATGTGACCACAAAAGGACCTCAATGTGTGTAAATAGAAGCTATACTTATAATAACCCCAAACAGGAAACAAGTCAAATGTCCATCAACAGAGAACAACCCAATTGTGGTACATTCTCACTACTAATACTACTAAGCATTGCAAATAAATAATGCATACAGCAACATGGACGAATTTTTAAATTTTTACAAGTGGCATATGCTAAGCATTAAAGAATACACACTGAGTGACTGCAGTAACATGAGGTTCAGGAACAGACAGAACAAATCAACAGTTGTCCATAGAAGTGGAAACTAGCTATACGGAAGAGACGGAAAACTTGTGCAGTAACAGAAAAGCTCTATATCCAGGTGGAGGCTTTGGTTACACGGGTACACAGAATTATCAGGGTGTACACTTGAGGATGTGCAGTCAACTGTTTGTGAATTTTACTTCAATTAAAAACTGTTGGACATTGTTGTCTTATGATTGTTTTACTAATCAGCCCAATGCATATTTTCATGATTTTAACATATGAAGGAGGCATGTGCATAATCGGTTTTAGCAGTTTTCTAAAAGCAGAAATAGATACCAATTTTTGTTTTATTTTTAACATCATGATGAGAAAGAAAGAGCAAGAGAATGAGAAAGAAAAAGAGAAATAGAAAAGTTGGCTTATCTTAAATAATGGGGTTCAGTCAGTTCAGTCGCTCAGTCGTGTCCAACTCTTTGTAACCCCACGAATTGCAGCACGCCAGGCCTCCCTGTCCATCACCAACTCCCGGAGTTTACTCAAACTCATGTCCATCGAGTCAGTGATGCCATCCAGCCATCTCATCCTCTGTCGTCCCCTTCTCCTCCTGCCCCTAATCCCTCCTAGCATCAGGGTCTTTTCCAATCAGTCAACTCTTCACATGAGGTGGCCAAAGTACTGGAGTTTCAGCTTTAAAATCAGCCCTTCCAAAGAACACCCAGGGCTGACCTCCTTTAGAATGGACTGGTTGGATCTCCTTGCAGTCCAAGGGACTCTCAAGAGTCTTTTCCAACACCACAGTTCAAAAGCATCAATTCTTTGGTGCTCAGCTTTCTTCACAGTCCAACTCTCACATCCATACATGACCACTGGAAAAATCATAGCCTTCACTACACGGAAATTTGTTGGCAAAATAATGTCTCTGCTTTTTAATATGCTATCTAGGTTGGTCATAACTTTTCTTCCAAGGAGTAAGCGTCTTTTAATTTCATGGCTTCAATCACCATCTGCAGTGATTTTGGAGCCCAGAAAAATAAAGTCTGACACTGTTTCCCCATCTATTTGCCATGAAATGATGGGACCAGATGCCATGATCTTCGTTTTCTGAATGTTGAGCTTTAAGCCAACTTTTCACTCTCCTCTTTCACTTTCATCAAGAGGCTTTTTAGTTCCTCTTCACTTTCTGCCATAAGGGTGGTATCATCTGCATATCTGAGGTTATTGATATTTCTCTTGGCAATCTTGATTCCAGCTTGTGCTTCTTCCAACCCATCGTTTCTCATGATGTACTCTGCATATAAGTTAAATAAGCAGGGTGACAATATACAGTCTTGATGTACTCCTTTTCCTATTTGGAACCAGTCTGTTGTTCCATGTCCAGTTCTAACTGTTGTTTCCTGACCTGTATATAGCTTTCTCAAGAGGCAGGTCAGGTGGTCTGGTATTCCCATCTCTTTCAGAATTTTCCACAATTTATAGTGATCCACACAGTCAAAGGCTTTGGCATAGTCAATAAAGCAGAAATAGATGTTTTTCTGGAACTCTCTTGTTTTTTCAGTGATCCAGCGGATGTTGGCAATTTGATCTCTGGTTCCTCTGCCTTTTCTAAAACCAGCTTGAACATCTGGAAGTTCACAGTTCATGTATTGCTAAAGCCTGGCTTGGAGAATTTTGAGCATTACTTTACTAGCGTGTGAGATGAGTGCAATTGTGCGGTAGTTTGAACATTCCTTGGCATTGCCTTTCTATCATAAACAAAGTTAAAAGAATTTGGAGTTTTATATTTGCTCACTGAATTGCTTATTCTTGAGCAAAAAGTGAAGCCCATAGCAAAACAATACACATTGCCTAACCCCATTATTAAGTTAGACACAGACCACAGCCTTGTCTAACTCAATAATGGGGTTAGGCAATGTGTATTGTTTTGCTCTGGGCTTCATTTTTTGCTCAGAGAAGGCAACGGCAACCGACTCCAGTAGTCTTGCTTGGAAAATCTCATGGACAGAGGAGCCTGGAAGGCTGCAGTCCATGGGGTCGCTGAGGGTCGGACACGACTGAGCAGCTTCACTTTCACTTTCATTTTTTGCTCAAGAACATGTAATTTAAAGTGAGCCCATATAAAACTCCAAATTCCTATAACTTTGTATATGATAGATTCACAAACTGTGTTTAGAATATGGTGACACTCTAAATTGCACTTCCTGCCTTTGTAGCCCCACGTTTCCGGCAGCATGTTTATCAGGGCTCCTTTGATGAGTTGCAGTCCCTTGAGAGTCCTCTTGAGAGTCCCTTGGTCTGCAAGGAGATCCAACCAGTCCATCCTAGAGGAGATCAGTCCTGGGTGTTCATTGGAAGGACTGATGTTAAAGCTGAAACTCCAATACTTTGGCCACCTGATGCAAAGAGCTGACTCAGTTGAAAAGACCCTGATGGTGGGAAAGATTGAGGGCAGGAGGAAAAGGGGATGACAGAGAATGAGATGATTGGATGGCATCACCGACTCAATGGACATGGGTCTGGGTGGACTCTGGAAAGTTGGTGATGGACAGGGAGGCCTGGCGTGCTGCGGTTCATGGGGTCACAAAGAGTCAGACACGACTGAGCGATTGAATTGAACTTGATGAGTTAGCATTGGAGGATTTTCTCTAAAATAACTGTGACCCAAGGCACAACCTAGCAATACAACAATTATCAAACAAAGGTGAAGGATTGTGACCCTGTTTCATTATATAGTAATGAACACGTGCACACTCAGTTGCTCAGTTGTATCCAACTCTTTGTGACCCCATGGACTGTAGCCTGCCAGGATCCTCTGTCCATGGGATTTCTCAGGCAAGAATACTGGAGTGGGTTATCATTTTCTCCTCCAGGGGATCTCCCTGACCTGGGGGTCTTCCTGGCCCAGGGATAAAACCCAGGTTTCCTGCATTGTAGGCAGATTCCTTACCACTGAGCTACCAGGGAAGCTTATGAAGTAAATGACAAACCAGTCCTGCACGATTTCAGGTTACAAAACTCGCAGTAATGCCACATGTATCGTCTGGAGAATCACCCCCTCTCACACTCCGTTCACACGTCTCAACAGATTCTGGTCAGGCATGTGACCCGAGCTTTTCCAGTTACATCCATGACCCGGCAGTGTGGGTGAGCAGGTGTAGGCCACACTGGCCCAGAGTCTCAGCATCAGGACTTTTGCTGGATTTGGCTTCTCTTTCTGGGGCAGTTGCTGAGTCACTGCTCGTCATCACTGGGAGCCAGGTGGTTCTAGTGGTGAAGAGCCTGCCCACCGATGCAGGAGACATAGGGGCTTCAGCCTCAGTCCCTGGGTCGGGAAGATCCCCTAGAGGAAGGCATGGCAACCCACTCCAGCATTCGCGCCTGGAGAATACCCAAGGACAGAGGAGCCTGGCAGGCTACAGTCTTTGGGGTCGCAAAGAGTCGGAAATGACTGAAGTGACTGGGCATGCACGCACGTGGGAAGCCACGCTAAGCATGCAGCCAACACAGGTGAAAAGAAAACACTCTTTAAAAGAGTGTAGATTCATGGACTCATGATATTACTGAGCGTCTGTACCCAGACATAGTTGGAATCACTGATCCAGTCAACACATGCCCTTTTCTGTTGGAAATATTTTGAGTTATTAATACTTTGCTTGAAGCCCAAGAGTTTTTGTTAGGACAGCATCCAGAGAGAAGCTGAGTTGCACATTACTTCTTTTTTGCAACACTTTCTGCCAGAGAACAAAGAATGACATCCACGAATTTCCTATTCAACATTGTCCAAGATGGACATTTTCAAGAGGGTAAGAACACATGGAACTCAGCATCCTTGGCTCCTTTTGAAGACAAAAGAAGTCAAAATGGAACAAAAAGACTCTCTGACAACTACATTCAGTCAAGCAAGAAATGGATTTCAATAATGTGGCTTCGTTGTGTACTTAGGTGGATTTGCTGCTCTCACCCTAATCCCTTTCTCCAAGACTTCTTTATTTTTAAAGCTGAAAGCTCGTGGGAAGCACGGACACAGAAGGGGATGTCCTAGTACATTATCCTTTCACTGTCAGCATTTACCACAATTTATCACAGGGTTTGGAGCTGGCCCTATAGAAGCCTAACCATCAGTCTTACTGTGTGCAAGTGTTTGTGTGTGAATTTACAGCTTAGGTAAACATCGTGTCCGAATTCTTTGTGACCCTGTGGACTGTAGCCCGCCAGGCTCCTCTGTCCGTGGGATTCTCCAGGAAGAATACTGCAGCGTGTCGCCAGGCCCTCCTCTCCAGGGAATCTTCCCAACCCAGGGACTGAGCCCACATCCCTTATGCCTCCTGCATTGGGACACGGGTTCTTTACCACTAGCGCCACCTGGGAAGCCCTAGGCAAGTGTGAACCTGGTAACACCCCAGAGTTTCAACCGAGGAGACAAAGATCTCCCAATTAAGTTGGCTCCAGAGGTTACACCATGCTTTGGAGTGGGGCAGAGTCCAAGGACCATCTGCTCTAGGATGAGGACATGACCTTGGCTCCTTGACTTATCAGTTGAGGAAATAATATTTTCACTTCCAAAGAATGTTCTATGTACACGACGCTTTCACTTCCACTCCTCAAAGAATCTTCATTTACTCAGAGAGTGAATATGAAATATGATTTCATGTTTCTCTGGAATTGTTGCCACATTTTTTCCCGTAAGAGTGATTCATTTCAGAGCATTCAATTAATGAGGAAGAAAAGGGTGCTGCTGTTATTCACATAAATGTCATGTGTCCTAGCACATCATCCCAAAGACTGGCTAAAAGGAGCTGCTCCCTCACAGACCCAGGTGACAGTGCCTCGAATGTGTAGTCAGAGCTAAGGACCAGGACTCGTGGCCACGCAGCAGACACTAAATCTGGGAATAGCCTGCTGTCCTCCAAACTTTGGTACGTCCCCCACCCCAGCCTCTGCCTTGAAACTTGCTCCTATCGGTCCCAGGTGGAATCTAATTCCTAACGTCTAAACTCCCCCAAAGTAAAACATACGTGTTCTGTGATTTTGGACAATTTTTCTCCCCTGGTGTTAACTGATTGTTTAAAAACAAATGAACCCCAAAGCCATTCAGATCGGGTCAATTTCCTCTGCCTGCCATCTGATCCACAAAGACAAAAATAGGGAATTTTCCTGTGCTGACTTTGCTCCAAAGGAAAGAAGGCAAAACAGTGTGGGAAAATGTCTTGGTTGTGCTGAGGCCTTGGAGAGGACCCAACGGCAGAGCATCCCCTGGGGTGTGGGCTGGAAATGTGATGAATGAGCCGGCCGGGGAGCCCTGCCTCCTCCCCAGCATATGTTTTTGTACTTTCTTCCTAATATATTGCAGGATTATTGCTAAGGCGTGAACAGTCCTGGAACTCCTCCCCACCCCTTAAGACTCAGCCAGCCCACCCCATGTTTTACTTAAAACTTAAACTACTTGGAAAGACAAGGCCCTCGCGATTGTTACAAGGGCGCAAAGCATTAACAATGGAGGCGCACCTGTGCGTCATCTGGGGCTTTCCAAACGGCAACGACATTCACATCTTTAAGGACGGGGGAGAAGCGGGGAACAGCACCATGTTTTATGGATAAGCGACAGATCCAGAACATGTAAAAGCATGTGCAATTGTGCTTAGAATCATGCCAGGATTTCTTTTTTAAAAAAAATCGTTTCCTGAAAAAAACACATTGCCAAAAAGTTTCCCATCCATTTTAATAAATGTGGAAAATGTCATCCTTAGGTTTCTGAGCTCTGAGTAATGATTGCATTGAAACAGTGATGTTAGTACTTCTTTGAGTATTCCAACATTTTTTGAGCCTTTTTGATGGATCATTGAAGATTTTCTTTTTTTTTCCAACTCTCAGAGACAAAAAAAGTTATATTTGTCCAAAGTTTAATGAAATTAAAAAGTCCAGGAAACTGAGTTTCTGTTTAGAATCACAGGAGGTTCCTGTTGGTCCACACCAGAAAGACTCTTTGGGAGGAGGGGAGGTTCGAATGTTAGGTTTCTGGTCCTCTGATGCAATATCTACAAAAGCTAAATATTCAGAATTTCTCTCAAGCCACCAAGTGTCATGTCTGACAGGAGGAGAAATTCCCAAAGTTCAGCTTTTGCAGTTGTAGTTGGCAAAGGGAAGGGGCAGAAAGGGGTTACTCTGACTATGGGGCTTTGACATGTGCATAGGAGTTGTATGTGTAGCCTGGGGCTGATCACGCATCAACCCTCCTGCTCTGCACCTCCCCCAGACATGTGCGCCAGTGACAGGAAGCCCCCCCCCCAGCAGGTCAGAGCCTGGGGCTAGAGGCAAGATGATGACAACAGCAGGAACCCTAACCCGCCGCAAACGTGCTCAGCCAGACGCCTTAGGAGGTTCACCTGGATGCCGTCAAGGTGGTTGGTCCTGATGTCACTGTTCTGCCATTTCAAGTGGCCTTGCTTTCCCTTGCTCCTGCTACCCTTTCACCCACCTTGCACCATCTTGAAATCTCCGTGACTTGCTTGACCTCTGGGCCACTAGGGGCCATTACTGCCCAGGGAGCCTCATGGATTTTACTGGGTGTGTCTCCTCCAGGACAGAAAGGATGTCTGGGGCCCATTCCTCATTGTCTCTCCTCCATCCAGGCTTTGTTCTCCCTTGCTGTTCCCGGACCTAGGGGAGGAAAAATAAACGGAAGCCAGAATGTCAAGCCCAAATTCGAGGGAGGGAAACAGAAGAAGTAAAGAGAAAGAGAAGGATTAGACCCCAAAAAGAATAATCAGCTTTGCCTTTCAATCTGCTCTAACCATCCCAATCAGTTCTATTAATTCTAATTCCACTCGTAATTTATTTCTTTTGAGCAATAGTTGTAGCTACAGTTTGTTTAAATTTCATGCAGATAATCTAAAAATTTCCAACTGATGTAGCAAAACAAACAAAAGCTCATAGAAGTCACCACAGGGATGAACAGAGCTGTATTTACCACCCGTGAAGTCATGAACCATGGAAGACACAAGCGGGGGTGCACCCTGGGACTTCTGATCAACCCTCAGCACCTCAGTTTTCTCAACAGGAAATCACGGGTAACACAGCTCTTGGCCTTCTTGGTGGCCACGGGGATTAAAGGACTCAGGCCCTGGGAAGGCCATGGAACAGTGCTCAGTGAGTGGTGCTGGCTTCCTCTAGTGCAGGAAATTGATGGTCACCTGTTAGTCCCCAAACACTTGCCGTGCTTCAGGTAGGGCCCAGCAGAGCCTGTCTCCACAAGCTGCTGCTGAGTGAAGGAGCCAGAGCATGACTCTGAGCGCCTGTGAGAGCATCCCCACCGGCTGCCTTTACTGCTTTGCCATAAAGCTGGCTAAAGCTGGCTTCGCCAACTCTTGTTCCTGTCCTCCAGAGAAGCAGCCACAGTGACCAGCAGAGGAGAGGGGGGCTGTGGTGAGGGAGGAGCATTCATCTCCCATCTCCTTCGAGGACCGGCCTCTTGGAAGCCAAAAGGCTGACTTGAGGAGGAACCCACAGCCCAGGCATGGCAACCACTGAGGCTCTTTGGGATTATCAAAGGACGACTTCCAGATGAACATCCCCGGGTGTGGCCCCCATGGAGACGGGAAGGAAGGCCGATGGTAGGAGGCACGGCTCACCAGTGGCGTTCTGGGTGAGGTCTAGGTCTGCATCTGGGGGCTTTCTTCCAGTGAAAAATATAGACAGTAGCTCAGAGCCTAGATCCCAGGTAACTGGGAGAGCCCTCAATTCTCTCCAGACTGAGAAGAACACTTCGGTCCAAAGGCAATACATGGCTTACATGTTACACGTGGGATCTAATCCCTGTAACAGAAGCGCCTGAACAGAGGTTGAATTTCCTCCTGGTTTTGAATTCGCTGTCACTCTTCAGCCACACCTGGCTTTGCCCTCAAGGTGCTGGGGACAGAGAGGACTTTGGGTTTCCTGTGCTCTGGGCCCACGCATCTCCCAGCCTGGAACATTCCAAACCCATCAGGAGGAAGAAGAGTCACCAGAGCAACCGTTTGCATAATGTTCTTTTTTTAAAAAAAATTCATCCCCAGAAATAAAATGGGGGTGCCAGATCCCCGTGCCAATAAAAGCGAACCCCCAACCCCCTTTGAAAAATGTCATGTTTCCCCCTCTCCCTGAAAATGTTTACCTTATCTGTTTTTAAGACTTAAAAGGCAAACAACACAGTAATTATCTTTAGGAAAATGGGAAGTAGTGAGAGCCAGAGAAAATGAGTCATACTTCTGTTTTCCTTTTTTTCCTATCATAACTGTTTCTCTTGGAAGGCATCTGAGTCGTGGTTATTAATTTATCTTTATGCGATTTCCAGCTGCTGATCACGTGTTAAACCATACATGAAGGGGAACAAGAGGGGTGTCTTGGGACCAAAGCCTTCCTCAAAGTGAAGAGCAGGTTTTTAAAGTCACGAACCCTGGCACCCCCATCCCTCGGCAACCCCCGCCGCTTCCCCGGAAGGCGCCCGACCCAGCGCGTTACGAAGGGTCGGGAATCAGCTGGGATGTGGAGTCTGCCCATTCGTGGGAGAAAAGCCTGGGAAGTTGAGCGCCTCGGGGTCAGCTCTGAAGCCGGGTGGGTGAAGGAGAGGAGGCCAACATCTGGGTGATTCCCAGGGGGAGCCTGCCCCCTTGTGCACGGGCAGCTACCAGTGCACCTACTGCATGCCTGGCCCTAGTTTGAAAGTGGTGACCACACAATCGCCACCTGGACTCACTAGGGCCCCTTAGCACCTGGCAATTGGGAAGGGCAGGAATGACCTGGGGTGCGACCTTGGTGTGAAAGAGCCAAAAGCTTCTCTGGGGACACAGACCCCACCTTCTTCTCGGGTTTCCACCTCCCACACGAACTGCCTGAGAAAATCGCTTGATAAAACCAACGTGTTTCGTCTAAACTGTGAATCTCTAAATTGTGGATAATGGTGCCTACCCCAGCAGGAAGGGAGAGGGGATGTGGGCATCCATGTGAGCGGCCACGCGGTGGTCAAGGTCTGACGAGGAAACGCAGTGAAGGACTAGATCGCATCCTAGGTTGGGGAAAGCGGGGCAAAGGAGCCTTTGGAGGAAGTAGGTCTTGATTTTGGGGGGTGGGTCCAAGGAGAGGAAGCGGGCCCTGGGGCCAGCTAGAGGAAGGGCTTCCACGTCCACGGGGTAGACCAGGGTGGCTGAGCCCCACGGCTTCAGGAGGAGACCAGGTAAGCAGCAGCTACCTCCGGGACCCTGAAAAGCAGGCACCTGGTCTTCCCGCTCTTGTCTACTGTGTATGTCAGGGAGCGCTGATGGACGAGTAGCCTTGGAGGGACCCGAACTTCCAAGCGACTTCAACTCCTTTTGCACTGGCCTAGCGACACCTGAAGCCTCAGGGTATAGAATCCTTGAAACTCTCTGCCTGTAAACACAGCACACAAACAACAGGCCTAGACACCCTGATGGGGCTTCCCAGGTGGCTCAGTGGTAAAGAATCCATCTGCAAATGCAGGAGACACGGGTTCAATCCCTGCGTCAGGAAGATCGCCTGGAGGAGGAAACGGCAACCTGTATTCTTGCCTGGAGAATCTCATGGACAGAGGAGCCTGGAGGGCTATACAGTCCATGGGGTCCCAAAGAGTCAGACATGACTGAGTGAGTGAGCATGCGCACACGCGCGCGCACACACACACACACACACACACACACCCTGATGAGTCACCAGGCAAGCCGGGTCCCTCTGCGGTGGGCGCCTCTGACCAGCGGGGGTCACACTCTGGGCTGTAAGAACAGCATTGCAGGCTGGACTGCAGCCGCCACAGGGCCATGCAGTGTAGAGGGAATATGGTAATACTCTGAAATGGCAATTCTCCTAAATAAATAGCACATCAACTTACTTAAACCTAATCATAAATGGTACAAATTGGGCCCATGTGCAAACAGAAACCTGAGCCCGACTCCGGAGTTAAAGCAGCCATTGTCTCTCCCCTGACCTGGGCTCCAAAGCCTTGCGTGTCCGATTACATCTGTTAAAACGATTTGCATGCCAGCCCCTATTTTAATTATAAATATATAAAAAATTTTAATAAGACGGCATTCTGGGCTTGCTAAGCTTTTAAAATGTTCGCTGGGGGTGGAGCAGACAGAGAATTCCGTGTGCCCCAGACCCAGTGCCAGCATTCTAATGATTGAATGTTTTCCTGTAATAAATTGAAAAAATCTGGTGTGTAAGCATGGCTCCAAATCGCTTGGCATTAGAAAATGTAATCTGTTACCTGGCTTCCAACGCATGGGACCTTGGTGAGGAGCTGCCGATGCTGAAGAGAGGGAAAGATATAAAAGGATGCCTGGGGCTCCCTGCCCACCCCCCACCCCGCAAAGGGTCTCCACCAGCCTCCCCCTGCCCTCACCTCCTTCCACCTGTTCTCACTTCCTCATGGCTCCGTCGCCCCAAACCAGGACAACAGGGGTGTCTCAGGACCCATGCCGGCTCCGAGCCACCTTCTCTGTACCTCTCCAAACCTCAGGCCTGCTTAATTATGATTAATTGCCACATGGATAATCAGATACAGTTTCAAAAGGTTGGAAATGACATTCCAAGGACACCAGGGAAGAAGCAAGATCTTTCTTTGTTCACAGGAAGAAAAGGCAGGTCCCTGCCTCAGCCCCATAACCTTTTCTTATTTTAACAATTCCAAACAGAATTAATACCATCAGTATATTGTTCCCACCCTGGGGGATTGAACTTCAACTGTACAATTTCTGCAGCTGTCAGTGTTTCAGACCTCCTGTCAATAATGCAATGTTGGGGTGCCCTTCTGCTTGAATGAAAGCAGTTTCAAGTTTCTGCTTTACGTCTGTGCTTTCTGGGTGGTGGGACACGATGAGAAAGTACAAAAAAAAAATAATAACAGCAGTTAAAAAGCTTCCACTCTTGACTTAACTGGATCAAATGTAATAGACTTCAGTCTTTTCTCCTGATTTCCTCTGCTTGTTTTAGAAAACACTGTGAAAAGTGCAGGCGATTTTGTCTTGCCAGCTCTTCCCTCCATTTAAAATCCCTTTGGCTAAGTCAAGGATCACAGTATGTCATTTCCAGTCTAACAGAAGTGCTGGGCCCCGCTCAGCTCCTATTACCAGGAGGCAAATCCCTTGGTTCCCGGCGCCAGGGTTGCTGCACTTGGCTTCCATCCCAGTATTGTTCCCTCATTGCATTCCAGAGGCCTCTCTTCGAGTTAATGTTTGCACTGGGAGGTCCAAATATCCAGCAATCAGCACGGAACTTTTCTCTTTTTGTTGAGAATTGCAGGTTTCAAATGCAATCACTGGCTTTAAAGAAAAACTTACAGGTGAACACAAAAAGCACTAATTTACATTTTATTCACAAACAATAATATTTGTAGCAGTTTCACCATGTGTGCCTATAAAAGACTTTTAGAAGATGTCTGGCTTTTTAAGACTTTATGGTGGCTGGAATTGGTTTACCAATTTAAAAGCAGTCATTTTATTTTATTTTTTTTTAATTCTAAACAGCATAAAAGCATTTTATCCTAGAAGGCTGAGGCTCCATACATTCTGCATCATTAATACACGTGCTCATTTGGGAAACAGCCTTCAGGAAAGGCTAAACTAATTTGAACCAGTTTCAAGCGCATAGCATTTAATTAAATCACATCTTCAGAGCACATTTTAAAGGTTGGGGTTTTCAGAGCCCATGGTTGGACCACGCTCAGCATCTTGGCCATGGTTCTGGACACCTCTGCCAAGATGCCCACGACTCACAGGCAGTGATCGGGACCAACATTTCATGGAGTTTTGCACCGAATTTCATGCCCAATCGAAACACCAGGGGGACCGTGAGGTTTTGACCCTCCTGAGCACAGCAGAGACCCTCTGGCACAGCCAAGTCCTTTTCAAGAGCACAGCCAGGCAGCACTCTGGTTTCCCTGGGTCCCAGCCATGGGCCACTGGAGGGCTTCCCCACTCCCTCATCAGGGAATCTGGAGCCGGGTCCATGGCCCAGGGCACTGAAGCTTCAGACCTCCCTTCCCCAACCCTAAGGACACCACCCCCCACCCCCCAGGACCCAGAAGCTTCCACACAAGCCTTGCTGGGGAAACTTTGACGGCAAGGAGCCTGGCTGGGAAGATGCCCCTGGAGCAGGGTGCTGAAGGCTCAGTCTCCCTAGCGGGAAGGTGATGGTGCAATACCGCACTCTGCCGGCCCAGAGGACAGGCCGGTGAGCCTGGATGCTCTGAGTGACAGTCCCCCAAGGATGCCCCGGCCTGGGCCCGATGTGTGGAGGAGGGGAGAGAGATTTTTCCTCCTCTGCCCACGCCCACCTCCAGCGCTTCCTCTCTTCTGAGCCATTAGTGTTTCTCTGAGCCTCAAAAGGTAAACAGAGGCAACGCCCTGGTTCTCTCTCACTCATCAGCAACTTCAAAACAGAAAGAACCCTTGTCTGGACTGCTCAGCCTCATGCTGATTTCACCCCATCCTTCTGAAAGCTGCAGCTCCAGGAGGATGACCACAGCATCATTCCCACTTTCGTCTCAGAGCCTGGAAAGTGTTTGTCCCCTCTCTCTTGCCTGTTGTGTTGCCGTTGCCCAGACAGACAAAACAGGCACAAACCAGTGTCTGCTAGCCAGCTGGTGTCAGCCCCTCCGGGCAGCTCACCACTACTGCATTTCCAAGCCCCCCAGTGACTCCGGGAGAGTGAGCAACACCCTGCCTTTGCTGACTTCCTCAGGAGTATCCCTTGGCAGAGTATTATCAGTGTAGACTCACCTCCTATACTCATCTCCTCACCTGCTTTATTCATCTCCTAGGCTCTCCTCCGCTCCCGCACACTCACCTGCATAAACTCATGTCCCGTATACTGACCTCAAGCTCAGCTCCTATACTCACCTCCCATATACTCACCTCCTATGCTCACTCCCCATATATATACTCACCTGCATATACTCACCTCACATATACTTACCTCCTATGTTCACCTCTCCTATACTCACCTCCTATACTCACCTCCCATATACTGACTTGCATGTACTCACCTCCTATAATCACTTTCATACACTCACCTCTTATACTCACCTCCTGTACTCACCTCCCATATTCTCACCTGAGAAGTCATAATCTCTGCCTTCATTTAAGGGCCAAGTCCTTTGGACAACAAGGAGATCAAACCAGTCAATCCTAAACGAATGAACCCTGAAGATTCATTGAAAAGATTGTTGCTGAAGCTGAAGCTCCAATACTTTGGCCATCTGATGCAAAGAGCTGAGTCATTGGAAAAGACCCTGATGCTGGGAAAGATTGAGGGCAAAAGGAGAAGAGGGCGGCAAAGAGTGAGATGATTAGATAGAATCACCAACTCAGTGGACATAAGTTTGAGCAAACTCCCAGAGATGGTAAAGGCCAGGCGGTGCTGACAAGCTGCAGTCCATTGGGTCACAGTGATGTGGACACGGCTGAGTTACTGAACAACAACAACAGTGTGTGTAGACAAGTGGGTAGGTAGACGATCTCATATGAATTCTATTTCTCTCTCTAAAGAATCCTGACTAACTTAAACTCCTTCAAGAGATACCAGTATTTGAATTTTTTATGTAAAAGTACCTATTTTAAATGTCAGTTTAAAAACTTTAGAACATTATGGGGTGAACAGAAAACATTGGCTGATTCAATTAAATACCTGGCTTCCATATGGCAATCTCTATGCTAATGTATGTGTCTTAATAATAAACATTTTAATCAGAATTCTAGTGATTTCTAAATTTCAGGAAAGATAATTAATGATTGAGGAATTTCTTTTATTTATTTCAAATATTGTATTTTAGGTATCGAAGTAGAAACTCTCCAGCCAATGATATTATGCAATAAAGATAAGCAACCTTTTCTAACATTTACTAATGGTGGAAATATTATGCAAATGTTATTTCACTTAATTCCTATGATCACACTAAGAGATAGAAACCATGGTTCTCCTCATTTTACAGATAATGAAACAGATAAGGAAAGTAATTTGCTGAAGTTCATAAGCTCACTACTACTGTTTTGGAGTCCAAAGCAGCAATCATGACAATATTTCACATCCCCAAATAAAGATTCAAGCAACTTTTAGTACATTTTGATGGGGCAGGGGGAAGCCTTTCTGTTAACAATTTATAAATAGTGAACATGAAGACAAATGTAAGCTTTGATTTCACTTCTTAGAATAGTTAGAATCCTGTTTTTTCTGCTTGTAAACAGTTTTCTCATCTCATAGCTGTTGTTATTTGTGAGTCATTTGGAAGCCTTAGGGCCTTCCCAGGTGGCTCAACACTAAAGAATTCCCCTGCAAGGCAGGAGATGTGTGGCAACCCATACCAGTATTCCTGCCTGGAGACTCCCACGGACAGATAGGACTCGACTGAGCACGCATAAATACCTTGGAAGTCATAGTCCAGTTCAAGTACAGCATTGCATAAAAACACAGGTATCTAAGTGAAATACTTCTTAATTTGTATCCCAGCTCTGACATTTACGCTGCTGCAGTTGCTGCTGCTAAGCCACTTCAGTCGTGTCCGACTCTGTGAGACCCCATAGATCCACCAAGCTCCTCTGTCCCTGGGATTCTCCAGGCAAGAACACTGGAGTGGGTAGCCATTTCCTTCTCCATCTGACATTTGTAAGTAGCATATATTGGGAAAATGACTAAAGCCAGTCTCCACTTTCTCCCCTGTTAAATGGGAACATTTCCACCCCAATTTCAGAGCTATTGTCAGGATTAGAAACGATGTACATGAACTGCCTCCCAGTGGCTGGCACCTAGTGTAGAGTTTCCAGCAGCTTCATTATTGGATGGTAATTAGATGTACCTAGAGACAGAGTGAGAATAAAATTAGATAAATTCATTTAAAAGTACCTATGTAGGAAGGTTTGTTCCACAACTTCACTTGCAGGAAAGAAGAATAATTTCTGATCTTATTATTCCTACAATGTCCTAAATTTGCCAGGACCCCTAGAATCTTTGTGAATAAGACGTAGGTGATAGCAGCCCAAAGCCAGAATGCCAGCCCTGAGACCTTCAATCTCTTGCCTATGACCCTGAACCGGTCACTTCATGTCTTTTACATAAAACAGGCCCTGAGATCCCCAGGAGGAAGACAAGCTCCTGCCTGTCCCACATGACCGGATGGGCAAGGCTCTAAAGAGACGTTCAGTGAAGGCCATTGGATTCTGGAAAGTGCTTCGGAGATGTAGGGATGATGCCGCAGAGGAGACAGAACTCTGCTGCTTTTGCGTGGTGCCCTGAAGCTCTATTTCCTGAAACAACGCCAGTTCACAGCACTGCAGCAACTTCCGTGTTGCCCGCTTTAGACCCAATACGCTTTCTCACGGGTGGGGGTGGGTGGGGAGTGTCCTTTGATTACAATTTCAGCACCTTGACAGTTTTCGTGCACCTGCGTTCATCATGGGCGTGCACTGAGGCTGGGGTCAGCCTTAGTGTGAGATGCAGCCCCCCTGGGCCACGCTCTGACACCAGTTCTTCTGTATGTCTCCCTCCCTCTCATGCCTTGCCTGTGTTTTACCACTTTTAAAATCAAGTGTGTGGTTTTACAAATCGCAGTGATGCGTCTACACAAGCCAAGGAATGCCAAGGATTGACAGAGGGCACCAGCTTCTCCAAGCTAGAAGAGAAGCGAGAGACAGATTCGCCCCTAAAACCTAGGGAAGGAATCACCCCGCTGACAGCTTGATGTTGGACGCCTGGCTTCCAGCCGGGAGAGGGTCGGTCCCCGCCCACAACATCACCGGCTGGTGGTACTTGAGTGAGCTGAGAACACTTCTCACCAGCTCAGTGTCCCTGGTGCCCCGCCTCCCTGTCACCCTCACCATGTGGCCTCTCACTTCCTGAAATCCCCTCCCAGGATCTTAAAGAAAACTTGATTCCAATGCTTGTTAAAACTACAAAGCGTTTATTCAAGACTCTTGCCATAAAGGTTGACTCTGTTGCAAGAAGGGAGAGAGATTGGGCTCAGCTCCAAAAATGGCAAAGACAGTGGGGATTTATAACCAAGGAGCAGAGCCAGGGGGTCAGTGGATGGAAAATTACTAGGAGATGGCTGGCGGTCCAGAAAGGCTTGCTCTGCTGGTCCAAGACTCCTGCATCAGAGGGGAAGATGAGGAATACGACCAGACTTCAAGGGTGGGGATTCTCCTGAGCAGGGGTCTTGCTAAGTCGAGGCTCTGCAGGCCAAGGGTGGATGAGGCCATGGTCGAGGCCCGCTCGAGAACACAGAACCCTGCCTGACGGGTCAAGGAGAGAGTCTTTGTTGCAGGGATAATGTCTCCTGCTGCAGACCGATTCTGGGTCCCTTCAGCCCTGAGCCTGAAGTTGCAGGTGAGAATTCTATCCCCCACCCATCAGCCAGGAGAATCCAGGCCCCAGGGGGAGAGGGGTGGACTGAGTGCCCTGAGCAGTGATTCCAGCCAGTGCCCAGGGTCCTTGGAGAATCCCCAGGGCACAAGGCTCACCCTCCGCTGGTGCCATGGGGTCTGACGTCCCGGGCAGACGGCATCTGGTGGGCCCTCCTTGGGACCATCTCGGCCCACTCTCCAGTCCCTCCTTGATCTCCAGACTCGGTGAAGCCAGTGTCCAAAGGGCATCACCTCGTGTCCTCATCCCCATGGCCCCCAGGGGCTGCAGCAACGCTGCCTGATCTACAGAGTTGAGGTTGCTTCCAGACACCCTCTGAGGCCCCAGGGCAAGTAAGCGGGGCAAGTAAGGGCCCTGCTAGCAGTCAGTGGGCGATGACGCTCCTGCCTGTGTCTCCTCCTTCTCGCCTCCTGGAACGCCATCCAAATGGTCTCCCAGCAAGGGCTGCCAAGCTGCCGGCGGGGCAGAGAGCGGTTTTCATCACATTGCAGTCAGCGAGCTGCCGCTCCCAGCGCCAGGCACAGGCTGGCTCCGGAATCCCCTCCAGGTCACCCACTGTCGGGTAAACGTCCCTATGATGAAGGAAGCGGTGAGGACGGGCTGGGGGAAGTGTGGATGGGCGTGGTCAGGGCGCCCTAGGACGAGTGGGGCTGTGGGCATCCACTGGTTCAGCAGCCATTTCTGGGCACACCACGCCCGCACAGCATCCCTGGAGGTGGAGGGCCTGACACACGGTCCCCTGACACACAAATGGGCACATGCTCTAGCTATGAGCTTGCCTTTTTCTGCCCACAGGGCCTCAGGTGGCGCCACGGCCCAAGTGGTCAAGAGGGTTTGCTCCACTGGTATTGACCCTCCAAAAACCACAAGGGACTGACTCCATAGCAAAGGCGTTGTGGGAGGGACCCATAGTATCAGACAGAGCCACCCGGAAGCCACCGGCCTGGTGGGGCCCTGGCAGGAGGAGGTGACGATCAGGAGGTGATGCCCAGTGAGGATGGGGCGCCCTTCTCCAGGGGACAGGGAACCATGGAAGCAAGGGCTTTCTCAGAATGGTGTGTTCCCAGTGAGAGGAATTCATGAGTCAGTAACCCTGGCAGAGAGGCTCCCAGGAGATTTTGAGAGTCCTGTCTCCATACCTCTATGCTCTGCAGGGTTAGGGTCTAGGTCTCCAAGGAAAGCTAACTTTCCCGAAGAGACACAGCAAAGTCCCACTGAACTCCAAGTTGAGGCTGCCACCTGGCCCTTCAGGAGACTTGAGCCTGGTCTTCTGGAAAAGGTCAGTCTGCTGTGATACAGGGGTGGGAGAGGAGGTGGGTGGGAGGGTAAGTGTGTGGCCCCCAGCACCCCCTGGGGCACCTCTGATGTTCCCTTGCCCAGTCATCAGGGCAAGCAGGTGAGTGCCCAGCTCTGCCTGTGGTCAGGGACTTGATCCAGAGGAATGGTGGTCTTGGTCACACACCCAGGCCAGCTTCTAGGCCAGCAGATGTGCTAGTTGAGGAAGGGGGGCTGCTAGAAGGCCTGGGGAGGTATCGAGGGTGAATCCTCTCTGGCCCTGGGATGCGGCCACAGGGAGGAGGCTGCTGGGCCTCAGCAGGGCTCTGAGACCTGTCCTGTCAGTCCAACACGAGACCACTGTCTCGGTCCTGAGACAGGCTGAGGCCTGCGGCCTCGGACAATTCATTGCAGTGCACACACCTAGACAGAGTTCTCCTCGAGCAAAAATACGAAGAAACCATAAGGGACTAAATAGCTACATGCATGTACAGTTGGGGCAAATTATGGATGGTGCCGTGCTGTGCTTAGTCACTCAGTCATGTCCGACTCTTTGTGACCCATGGACCACAGCCCATCAGGCTCCTCTGTCCATGGGATTCTCCAGGCAAGAATACTGGAGTGGGTTGCCATACCCTCCTCCAGGCGATCTTCCCAACCCAGGTATGGAACCCAGGTCTCCCACATTGCAGGCGGATTCTTCACCATTAGAGCTACCAGGGAAGTCTCCACTGCAATTCACTCCACCCTCCCCTCCCATCCTGCTTCCTCTCCATCCTTCTAGAGGGTTAATCCCTAGCAAATACCCTCCCCACCCCACTCCATCTCAGACGGGCTCCCAAGGACCAGCCTCCGCAAGGAACGAGGAGATGAAGCCAGTCCCAGAGAGGGCAGCAGGCCAAAGGGAACATCCTAGGATTGTTAAGGAAACAAAGACCCCAAGATGAGGACAAGCCTTCAGGCCCTGGGGGTGTATATTCACGTACTGTAAAGCCATACCATCCCACAGGCAGAGAGGAGCGCTTTCTGCCCTGGCACTTCCATGCACACCTGACCACAGAGTCCTGCTAGTCTGAGGGCGGCGTCCTGGGGCCAGTGTGCAGAAGCCATGCAAAGCAAGACAGTGACCTGTGTGGGTTTCATCCGTCTGGGGGCATCTACCCAGTCCCGGCTGCCTCTTCCTCACGCTCACTCCAAGGCAGGGGTGGGGAGACCCAGACTTTTCGCCTTGAGATTTCCGTCTATATGATTGGCACTCGGACGTTCACAGGAACAGCTCCGTTTATTTAGCTTCTTCCTTCCACTCCCTCTCTGAGAGCTTCTGTCTTCTCTCTCATTTTCAGAGCCCCACAACACGTGTGCATGCACACACACACGTACACACACACACACACACACACACACACGTGTGTGTGCACACACATGATTTCCTGTGAATCCAAAAAAAAGAAAGAAAACAAAAAGCTGGCAGATGCTGATTTTTCCACCCAACTGCACGTATTTTATAGTATTTCTCTCTGGTTTTCTCCCAAGACGCCCACCTGACCTCGCTCGCTCTCCAAATTCTCTCCGTTGTGGCCAAATGTCACAGATCATGTGAGGCCGTTCCAGCCCATGAAAATATGCTGTAAATAAGTGCATCTGCCCTTTGATCTTAACCCTTGTCTTTCCTTCCACAGTCATTTCTCCTCCTACATGAAAAGCCCCTTCATTAGCGAGGTCTTTCTGACACAGCTTGGGGAGAAAGGCAACACCCCCTCTTTCTGAAGCAAAAGGAAAACAATCAGTTATTGGTTCTTATTTGCATACAAAACTCTTGGCATTTCAGCTAGAATTTCCAAAGCTGGGGGGAGAAAACACCCAGCTGAGCCTCCCACAAACGGTCAAAAGACAAAGAACACGCAGAAATGATGAGTCCAGAAGGCCTTCCCTGCGTGCGTGCTAAGTCACTTCAGTCGTGTCAGACTCTGTGCAACCCATGGACTGCCAGGCTCTTCTGTCCATGGGATTCTCCAGGCAAGAATACTGGAGTAGGTTGCCACGTCTTCTTGAGGGGATCTTCCCACCCAGGGATCGAACACATATCTCTTACTTCATTGGCAGGTGGGTTCTTTACCACTAGTACCACCTGGGAAGCCCTAAAACTAAACTAATAATAATAATAATAATAAAATCAAAGAAAAACAAAAGGAAAGATAACGTCATCACAAAAATTTAAACAATTATTTCAATAGTCTACGTAAAGAGAAGACCATTCTTTGGGTTTCACAAATATGCACTCAGCTGTGATTTCATTTTCACATCAAAGTCTATGTTAAGAGGTTTGCAACAATTTCTGCAAATACCAGCAATTTTCGGGCATTTCGGGTGCCAGGCACAGCCAGATTCCAAGTTTGAACGTGACAAAAGTAGCGTTTTGCTCCTAAGACGTTTCCACCAGGCATCTAAATAGATGTCCCAATTTTAACTTAATTTGGGAGCCCTCTCGGGTGACGGTAAACTCTCTCTGCCTTTGGTGGCGCAGAGATGTGGCTGGAGGGGAGACGTTCATAACCCAGCTTCTTATGAAACTCGTGAATTTTCCAGGTTTCTCCAGCACCTGTAACTTTGCTTATTTTCAGTTTGCTGTGGTAAGTCTGCATTCAGGCTTTCTAAATGGGAAAACTGCTGTGAACATGAAAAATTTCCTTCGGAAGACTCCTCTCTGCTACTTAGTACCTGGACCAACTGCTGCTTTTAATCTTATACCCACTGGGACTGTGCGGAACTCTCTCTAAAATTGCAATGTATATAACTTCTGAAATGTTTTAAGTACATGAAAACAAATTAAGAACAACTTGAAAGCTCTGGATTTCTCCTCTTCTCCTCAGTTTCAAAGACACTGATTGGAACTTCAGGGCAGAGCGACATTGGTGGATCAGAGGAGCAGATGGTGTGAGAACGAGATGGCCCCTCCCAGACATCTTCTCAGCTGCAGGCTGCATATCCTTTATTATTACTTCTTCGGTCCACAGGACATTTTTGTTCTCATTGCCTAGCTCTGCCAGAATGCGAAAGATGATGCTGTAATGTGTAAAGCATGTGTGTACCACTGCCCACGTGTGAAGCTTATTGTTACGGGTTTTGTTCTGGCTCTCTCTGTGCAGCCCAAGTATAAATTCTTCAGTGACATCGAAAGAGTCTGAAATGTTAAGTTCATAGGACCGCGTGGTATGTACATACCATCACACATGTTTTAATGTTGGTCTTTTACAGTTGGAAAATATTTTGTTGTTCAGGATACAGCACAGCTGCAGTGATATGTTATTTCATCATCTCCTTAGCAACAGATGCTATGGTCCCTTGTGCAAAACTCTGCCATTGTATCTAACGGACCACTCTCTGGTACTCTCCTTCTGACTAATGAATGACTCTTGGAGCCTTCCCAGGAAGGCATTAAATTAGTTTTTTTTTAAGTTTCTTTCATTGTGGTAAAACATACATGACATCAAATTGAGCACTTTAACCATTTTAAGTGTACAATTCTGTAGCATCAAGGACATTCACATCCTTGGGTGTCTTATGGTTCTTAATATTGTCTACATATTAATGTACTGAGTCCAGCCCTGGGTCCATAAAGGAGTCAAGATCTTTGTCTTCTTATAAGTGGGAGTTGATGTCCAGCTACTTTGATCATGATGAGAAGGAAAGCTGAGGGCTGGTGGGCAAGGGCTTGATTTTTGATAAGGTGGGTGAGGAGGACCCCTCTGAGAAGTTGCCCTAGGTTTGAGACATGAATGGTGATGAAGGCCAGCCCTCACAAGGTTGAGAGAGAAATTCTGTGAGCAAAAGAAGCATTAACTGAATGTTTGAAGTAAGAGAGGAAGTCAGGATGGGCAGGGGTCCAATCATGGCGGCCATTGTTGGAGGCTACAGTGGACATGTCCAGGCGTCCCTGGGATACAGAGTATTCAAAACCGGGGCAGATGAGACTTCTCAAGAAATGAATCAGTGTGTATTTTTAACAGGCACAGAATCAACTTGTCTTGGCTGATGACCCTGGGTAAGTCCCTACTCTGGTTTCCATCTGACGATCAAGGAGGCTGTCTTTGGTTAACGGCAAGGCTCCTTTCCAGCTATAATGTTCAAAGACTCTTTTTAAATCTCCTTCCAGGGACTTCATCCTTCACACACAGAGTTGCCTGGATCCAGCCACTGAGCGATGGCTCTTGGCTGGGAGACGGACATGCAGAAAGCAACCAGCACTCTTGAAGTTAACTTATGACAGAGTTCACCACTGGTAAGAGGAGAAAGCCAGTTTCCTTGTTGGAAAAGAACATTCCTATCTTGTTGCTGTTTAGTCCCTTAGTCATGTACAACTCTTTGGGAGCCAATGAAGTATAGCCTGCCAGGCTCCTCTGTCCATGTCCGTAAGATTTCCCAGGCAAGAATGTTGGGGTGGGTTGCCATTTCCTTCTCTAGGGGGTCTTCCTGACCCAGGGATTGAACCTGCATCTCCTGCATTGACAGGCAGATTCTTTACCACTGAGCCTTCAGGGAAGCCCATATTTCTGTCTTACTCTTAAGGAACATTGTGGTTGTAGATGATGGTGGGCATGAGGATTGGGGGTGGAGGAAAAAAGAGGAAATTGAACAAGGCTGGGTCACAAAGTATTACTTCTCCAAATGCTCTTAGTGGCTTAAGGTCTGGGTCATCTGTATCTCTCTCTGAAACTTCCTTCTGTCTCCTACACACTACTATGCTTGAATCCCTCTCAGCTCCCTGAGGACCATTAACAGTGAACCAGTAAGATAAGCAGGGAGCCAGTTGAAAACAAATCAATCTCAGAGCTTTTTTTTTTTTTTAAATAAGCCATCGCAGATTATTTGTTAACTCTTCAGGGGAAAGATTTCCAACAACCATATAAATCCCCCTGGTCTTTGGCTCTGAGCAAACATACAAGGGTTTCAAAAATGAACCTGGCTTCAAGTTGGCCAGACTTTCTTGTGTCCAACCCATGGTCACCACATTGTTAAGCGTCCGAGGTCTACAAGTTTAGAAAACTGAAGAAATAAAACTGTCCCCCAAACCTAGGTGCTTTTTAATGAGAGCCTACTGTACAGAACAGGGAACTGTAGTTAGTGCTCTGTGGTGATCTAAATGGGAAAGAAATTCGAAAGGAGGTTGTATATGTAAAACAGAGCTGACTCACTCTGCTGCACCATGGTCACTGACAGGACACTGCGAAGCAACTGTGTGCAAGCCCGTGTGCTCGGGTGTGTCCAGATCTCGGTGACCCCCCTGGACTGCAGCCCACCAGGCTCCTCTGTCCTTGGGATTTTCCAGGCGAGAATGCGGGAGTGGATTGCCATTCTCTTCTCCAGGGGATCTTATGGACCCAGGGACTGAATATTCATCTCTTACATCTCCGGCATTGCAGACAGATTCTTTACCACTGAGCTACCTGGGAAACCAAAAGCAACTATACGCCAACTGACAAAAGAAAAAAAAAAAACTAATTTTTTTTTTTAAATGACATTTCCTTTGGCATTTCCTGAAGACTCTTGAATCGACAAGTTAGTACTTGGCAGGAATCACAGAGATGTGGCTTTAGATCCCAGCTTGGAGTCTTCCAGCAGTGTGGCCTGGAGAAAGTTCTTAGACCTCTCAGAGCCTGATTTCTTATGGATAAAAAGGGGACAACATTTCAGGATTCCGCTGGCTATGGTTGCTCCCATCTATCTCAGAATTAATGTGACTATTATTATTTTTACTTGTAGAAGCTGGATTCCTTAAAATCCCATGCTGCTGCTGCAGCTAAGTCACTTCGGTTGTGTTGGACTCTGTGTGACCCCATAGACAGCAATGTCCCAGCCTCCCCTGTCCCTGGGATTCTCCAGGCAAGAACACTGGAGTGGGTTCAGCGTATACAATCGCTGATTTTTCAGAAGGTTCTTTACAGTCACTATTGTTCCAAGTACAACATTTGGTAGTGGAATGGACTAGTCATAGCAGGAAAAGGCAGGATGTAGATTGGAACCCAACACCCTGTGGCATGAGGTGGGCTGCTTAGGTTGGAAAAGGAGTTGTGAAATCCTGCAAAGCTTGAGGCAGTCATACCTCTCTTTCCCTGATGAAGGGGTAAGATATTAAAAAAACATGTAGGAAATGGTCCACAGACAGGCCTTTGGGAAGACAAGGCATTTGGCATGACCTCACGGGGTCTAGGGCAAAAGCTGGGGCATGGCTGTGATGGTGACCTCATCCCTGACAGCCACCAGCCCATGGAGCTGTAAAGACCACAGGCTCAAGGGAAGCCACAAAATGCATAAGATTAAGATCTTCTTTCTACTGCTGGGCAAATAACTCCCCCATCACCTCCAAAAAGTTGCCCAGTGTTACCAACTCCAAGCTCACTCTGCTCACCACACAAGAAGCCAGTGAATCTGAGATTCAAGGTGTTGAAAGCAAGGGATAGGACTTTATTCGGAGAGCTGGCTGACCAAGAAGATGGAAGACTAATGTCTCAAAATAACCATCATGTCTGGGTCTGGATGCCAGGTTCTTTTATGTATCAAAGATGGAGAGAGGTGAGGAAACAAAATAAAAAGGTGATTAATCTTGCAAATATCTCCTAGAATAGCAAGACTCAGGTAAGCAGATGTTAATTTCTTCCTTCTTGCCATCTACAGGTGGACAGGGTTCTGAACAAAGGCATTTTAGTTTAACAATCAGGCAGAGGGGGCAGGATTCTCTGAGGCAGGCCATTATGTATGATCATAATAACAAAAGCAATGGAAAGGAAGTCAAATAAATGGTTCCAACTTAGAGTCAGATTTGGCTTATTTCTGCAACACCACTTCTGCACTATTCTGCCCCATGTGAGATTCAGGCTTCAGTTTTATGCACGATACGCCAGTTCCCACTGTGAGTAAAGTCCAGTGGGGAACTCACCAAACAACAGGGCAAATGTCAGTGACCTTGTGTGCAGACACAGCTTCCCTCGCCAGTTCAGCTCAAGAATCATGATGCTGGGGCTTAGAGAAGGGACCTGGAGGTCTTCAAGAGAGAGAGATGAAGGAATGCCAAGAAAGATGCTTCTGAAAAGAGGTGCAATCAGCAGTGGCCCTGCAGGCTCCCACTGGCCAATATGGGAAAGGATTCACAGAGAGAGAGGAAGAGGGACCCCTGGGGAAGAACAGCCTGAGCTATCCAGGACCTCTCTTCAGTCTGGCTGTGACAACCTGGGGTGCTGGAATCTGCTAGTGTTCCAGGTGTTGGCAGTGGAGTGCAGCACGTAACAGCCAACACCCTCCCAGGAATGATGGTCGGGGGAAGGCCTAGAGACAAACACCAGCTAAAGAAACACATCAACCAAGAGTCCATTTGATGTGAGTGTTGACTTGACCACAAGCCAAGGAATGAGCTGCAGTCCGTTGCCAACGGTGTTGCTCAGGGTGCCAGGGGAGCGTCTGTGAACTTGAAAGTCCAGAGATACCTGAGGGCTCTGTGGGACCAGGGAAGGGGCAGGGGCAGCTCGGCTTCTCTGAGGACCAAGAAGAAAGCAGTAAGATGGTGCTGTGTGGGGGACATGAAGAGATGAGGGCACAGAGCCTGGTGGGACTTTGCTTTGGCTCTGGGTGTGATGGAGACTTTTAGGCAATGGCATCACAGGACCTGATTGCATCTGAACGAAAGGGTCTCCTTGGCTGCTGCATGGAACGTAAACACTAGGAGGACATCAGCTGGGGTCCAGTTAGGAAGCTAGGCTGATCCTGAGAGAGGCTCGGGACGGGCAGCTTGGAGGAGACAAAGCCAGAGGCAGGAGGGTGAGGAGGTCCAGAGGGCACACCTCGAGATGCACAGGCCCAGCGTACCTGGCTCTACCTGCATGCCATGTGTGAAGTCACTGTGGTCTCTTCATTCCCTCTCTCTTTTCTTATTGAAGTGTAGTTGGTTTACAGTACTGTGCCAGTCTCTGCTGTTCAGCAAAGTGACTCAATTACACACATATAGATATTCTTTTTTAATGTTCTTTTCCATTATGGTTTATCCCAGGAGATTAGATATAGTCCCCCATGCTATCCAGTAGGACCTTGTTTATCCATTCTAAACGCAACAGTTTGCATCGACTAACGCCAAATTCCCAGTCCGCCCCTCTCCTTCCCTGACCGCGCCCCACCCCGCCCTGCCTTGGTAACCACAGATCTGTTCTCTATGAGTCTGTTTCTGTTTTGTAGATAAGTTCATTTGTGCCATATTTTAGATTCTCAGGGACTTCTCCAATAGGACTGATGAGCCTCCTCATTACTGAACCAACACGATGGGATCACCATGCCGGGGCGTGAGTCTAGGACAGTGTTTCTCCTGGTTCAGGAAGCTCTCGGGAGGGTCGTTAACTCTACTGGGCCACGAGGGATGGTTCTGCATCTTTGGGGAATAATCCACAAAACCCGACTCTGGCAAGGTCATGAACTCTTTCTGGTTCTTATTTATCCTAGAGGGGTAATAGCTTGATTCCCTGTAGAATCGGTGAGTGTTAAACTCTAACCTGTTCTAGAATATTCAACTTGGAATCTTGCTATCAGGCTATTCTAAAGTGGGATGAGATTCTGAGGAATGCTAGCCAGGCACCTTCAAAACGCCACTGGGTATTTCTAAGGATGGTTTCCAGTCGAATTTTCAAGCAAATCACTGAGCTAAAAATAATAATCAATTGAAGATGCCCTTTGATATTAGTACTAAACATTTTCTTGTTGCAATTTAATTAAAATCATGTACCAGTAGTGTGTCTTAACCTAATCACTATTTTCCAGGTCTACACTGAAAAATTAACCTTAATAGTCTTTTTATTCTTCTTAGTCTTTTTCCGGTTTACTTAACAGAAAAAAAACCCCACAATTTATTATAAATGAAAAAAAAAAAAAAACACCTACCTTAGCATTTCTCTGCTTTTCACTGAGAAAACCTTTTCAAAAATTTAGGCATTTTTTTGAAGCATTATAATCATAGAGAAGAATAGAATAATCATAGAATCATATTATAATTATTATAATCATAGAGAAGCCATGGCTCCATCAAGTGAACATAAACACCTTAACACCTTCAATAATTAATTGTAATATGAAATTTGGCTACATATACACATTTTTAGCAATACCTTAAAGCACAGACTATGTAGATTTAACATGCATCAGTTACTTAAAAGACACTTATTTCTTACAGGAAGTAAAATATTGGGTTTTGGGGGAAGGGGTTTGTTTTTTTGGGATTAAGTGACAAGCGTTCTTTGTTTCCAAACAGAGCAGACTTCAGAGACATTTATTTTGCCATTAGTGTATGCCTGTAAAATCTCGAACAGAAAGAAATATAAAAGGGTAGATCAAGTAAAAATCTTTCCTCACATCAAAAACATAGAATGATGCTGAAATGCCAGCAGAAAAAAAAAATTTTAATTCATGTACCAGGCACAAACTGCCACTCTATAAGATATATAAGACCTCTAGATAAATTATAAGGGATTTGTGGATGTTGCATATATTGATTAAGACATCAAGCATTACATACCAACTAATAATGAATTACTTCATGCTGGAAGATAAAACTTTGTGATATTTAAAATTACAGACTTGAAAGTAAGTAAAATTACCCCTAATTACGCAGAAGGGAGTAACACCTTCGCAGTAAACAAGATAAGCACCTCAAACAGCACTAATAATTTTAATTAACATTTTCAAGTTTCCTTCTACCTCTTTTCAAGGTCACCTTCTCCCTCCTGGAGGAACAGCTGCTGTGGTTCCAACTTCCATCACATTTCTTATTGTGAGGATTAAGCAACAGGAATAATTTCTAGAACTAATTTTTTAAAACAAGTAATTGTCGGCCAAAGTAAACACTAAATGGCAGTAGCCCATGAGCAATGATTTAAAAATGGATTGCAAATCTAATTTTCCATCTTTGTTAAGATTGCAACTTGTCTTTACCAAGTCCCTTTATTGGAATCATGAAATATGCCTGAACTATTGAATATTCAGATTATAATCCAAGTCTAGGAGAGTTTAGTCAGCAACGCTGCAAATGAATCTCACGCATAACACAGCCTACCTACATAGTATCTGCATTCTCTGTTGAGTACTGGTTAATACCTTCATTTGTTCAAGATTTATGATTTTGCTAAACTGTTTTCTCTCTTTTGTAAATTAAGAAACCAGCAAGAATAGGGCTTTGTTATATCAATGGGTTTGTTCCATGCCACAAATTTAATGTACAGGGTCACTCAGAATATAATGTGTAGTGAAAGAATCTCATTAGGGCTAAAATGAATGTAAAATGTGTCAATTTGATCCAAATGAGAACTGTAGTAAAACCATGTTTGATGTTCGTGTGCAATAAATCTTTAACATTTGTCTGTAAAGTATTAGAGAACCCACAGGGAAATCTGTGTTTGTGATAGCTGCATGTTTCCCATGGTTTTCCTCTATTATTCTTTGTTGGCATTTAGCATATGGAAGTCAAAAGTGAAAATCTAAGATGGGGGTTATTAACCATGATTCTAAAGTAAACAGAAAATGTACCTCATGCTCTTTAATGTACTTTAGAAAAACTAGAAATCATTTCAAAAAATAAGACGAGCAGATCTGTGAAGACACCTTCATCGTGCATTTTGAGAGACTGCTACAATCTTGCGGTTTCAGTCTTGGAAAACAGCGCCTGATTTGATCCGTGTTTGCCTGGAGTATCTTTTCCTTTTAGCTTTGATTTTAAAGATTCTAATGGTTTCATTTTCTATTGCATATGTGGTGACCATTATCTTTCCAATTCATTTTTATTTTGATATATTCATATTGTTAATTACTGTTGTATTTCAATTTTCTCCCTAGTATTTTTGTTCCTTCATAATGGCTTTATGGTTCACTGGACCGAAATGACTAAAATGAAAGATTTCCAAGATTTCTTCAGGGAGTAATTTACAGAAGACCAGCATTTTTTAATTGCTCCTGATGTTTAGTTCTGGATATCTGCTTCAGAAAGAAATCAATCTTCGTCCTTTAGGTGCCGTACTGAACACATCATCATCTTTTTTAGAAACTTGATAATTAAACCATTTTTCTTTTGTAAAATTACTTCAACATTTTCCTTCTCAATCTGATTTCTCTAACAGCTAGGAGCACAAAAATGCATGACCATTTCTGTTTACATTAATGTAATTGCTCTTTTTTTTTTTTACAGAAATGTATTTTGCTCTTTAATGTAGTGAAAAATAATAATAATCAGTGTGACGTCAAAAAATAATTAAGAGAAATAGCCAGGTTTACCCAATAGGAAAATTCTTCCTGTAGAAGAATGAAAAGAAAATTAATTTCCTTGTGTTAAGGTAATGAAACCCATTTTCAGAGTCCCCAAGTAAAAGAAAAAGTTAACAATGGATATGCCTTCAATAAGAAACAGCTCATTTAAAAAATTGATATGTTTAAGATATTACAGTGTCATTGATAAGATCCGTGGGAATATTCTGGCAAGAAGCAATTTCTGGTGTGCACTGTGCTAATATTCTCTTAAAAGATGACATTCCCTGTTTTCAGTAATCCTGACACACATTCTCAGGAAATATGCTGATTTCAACTTCAAATTAGCTTGTGGTTGGAAAGGGACATCTCCCTTCATCACCTTTAACTAGATGGCCATTGAGACCTGGCACAGAAAATTGTCACAAAGGGACCTGCCCTGTGCCCTTTCCTGTATTACATAGTCACCCAAGTTGTAAAGGCCATGCTGATTGATAACTGATATTCTTGTTTTCTTTTGGGAAACTCTTTAGTGAATACTGGGCTATAAAGAATCTGCCTGCAATGTGGGAGACCAGGGTTCAATACCTGGGTTGAGAAGATCCCCTGGAGGAGGGCATGGCAACCCACTCCAGTATTCTTGCCTGGAGAATCTCCTTGGACAGAGGAGCCTGGTTGGCTACAGTCCGTGGGGTTGCAAAGAGTTAGACACGACTGCAAGACTAAGTGCAGCACACAGTTAATACTGACTCTGAACTTCAATGTCTGTGTTAAAAATATATAGGGATTGAACTATTGTACATATATCTTCACAAAGTATTGCATGGTGGCCTATGTCCAAGTGAAGATTAATTCTTCTGGGTGAGGTGGGGCAGCCTAACCCATGCGAGGATTCTGTATTGGACACTGTCCCTTTCATTTGACATCCCAAGAAGGACTGGTCTGTGGTTTCTATTGTCATTTGGATTCTGTTGTGTGGCATTTTTTCTTTTCTTTCTTTTTCTTTTTTTGTGTGCAGCCGACTTATTTCCCTAACTACACCCAGCTTTGAATGATACTAAAATCAGTTCCCATCTCCTGAATGTCCACAGTGTTGGAAGGATGCCCAGGTGCCTGCTAGAAGTCCAGTGGAGCCAGCCTGATGCTTTCTGTGCAGGGTCAGGAGCAGACCAGGGTGGATTCTGCTGGAGAATCGTAGTTCTGCAAAGAGGTTCCCAAGGATGCCAGGTCCTGCCTCTCAGCTAGGGGTAGCCCCACCTGAAGCTTCCATAGACCCACATCTAGCATCAGAGGGACACTCTCTGCCCAACTTAGTGTTAAGATTTGGAAAGATCCTCTAGGATGGAAAGCTTGCAGAGCCCTGGGCACTCCCACTGCTGTGCTGGCTTTGTAACTGGAGAAGCGCAACAATGGCATAAGCTTCCAACCCTCCCCTTCTCAAATGGATTTGATCCTGTCGATTGCGAAAGGCACAGATTTTATTTCCTCATTTTCCTTTTAAGTTGCCTGTCAAAGCTCACAATAGAAAAAACAAACAGCCTGCTTGAAGTCAAGTGAGGGAGGAGCGTGCTCCTCCCTGGGGGGCCATTTCACCCCTGACCTGAGGGGCCTTCCTTGACTCAACCGTGGATAAGAGCATGATCCCAGGTGTAATGTCCTCTGAGTGGTCCTCCGTGTATTCCCGTGTCCATGACCCCACATCCCGTTTCCCAGCCAACTGCAGTCTGGGACCCCTGTCAACTCTCCCCACCCATCATCTCAACCGTCCCTGCCTCTCGAACCCTATTGTATTCCCAATGCCCCTTCCCAAAAACGATTGCTGCTACTTTTTGCCGGATTAATCTTCCTACCCCACATGTCACTCATCTGATTGGACTTTAGTTCAGAATTGCAAAGAATAATTTCCTCAGCAGCATTCAAACCCTCCACCACCCAGCCTTCCTTCTTGGTTCATAGCTCTTGTTTGTTCTATATACTCTGTATTCCAGGAGACATGTGAAGGCAAAAGAAAGACCAAAAAATGAATTTTAACCCCTTCTCCTTAGTGGGGCTTCCATGGTGCCTCAGACCGTAAACAGTCTGCCTATGATGCGGGAGATGTGGGTTTCATCCCTGGGTCAGGAAGATTCCCCTGGAGAAGGGCATTGCAACCCTCTGCAATATTCTTGCCTGGAGAATCCCATGGACAGAGGAGCCTGGCGGGCTGCAGTCCATGGGGTTGCAGATTCGGACATGACTTTCACTCCTCAGTAGCTATGAGAAACTGGGTGAATTAAGTCCCGTATGCTTCCCTGTGTGCCTGAGAAGAGTTCCTTCCTGAGAGGGTGACTGTGAGCACAAGCAGGTCAGAATCTGTCAAGTTTGCAGCAGGGTGTGGCACACAGTAGGTGCTCAATAAAAACGCCCTTCTGCTTTTGTTTCCAGGACTGACCACCTCCTGAACTGCTCTCCCCAGTCACTTGGCCTGTGTCTGTCTGGGATGCCCTTCCCCTGCCCCTGCTCTCACCTGTCAGAATGCCCGCTGGCCTCCAGGAGCTGTCTATTAATTCCCCCGCAGCCCACGTTTGTCACTGTTGGACAGGGCCCTGTCTCACTCACCTCTGAATCTCCAGGGCTAGCAGGAACAGGCGATGCACTCAACAAATTAGCCTTAAACCAATAAATGAAATGAATCATAACCTCCTCTTGGGAACTGCTCCTGCCCCTCCCATCCAAAAGCGACCCTGCCCTCCTCCAAGCTCCGACAGATGCTTTTTCTGCACCTTGAAGGTGGTGTCTAATACTGGCGGTCTCATAATTGGGGAGATGAGCTATCCACAAACACAGCCATAATATATTGAGCTCCTTGGGGGCAAAGGCTGTCTCAGCTGCTATGATGGAAACGTCCATGACATCCATGGCAGACCCTAAAGGATTATTTTGATGGAAGGTGTTCTCCGCTCCATGTAATAGATCCAATTTAGCCAAGTGCTCCATCAAGCAAGTTTCCGAGGCCCTCATTGACTTAATTACAGATACATGAAACTTGGCAGGGATTACATGAGTGACTATTTAACCCCTAGATCCGTCAATAAATTGTTGACATTGTTTGGGAAATAACCTCTAAAACTTGAGTTGTTTTTTTTTCCCCTCCCACCAGCACAAAGTTGAGAGCGAAGGTGAATTTTTTTATGAGCTCCCCTCCCCCACGGCCTCCAACCCTCACTCGCGCAGGTCTCTCTTTCCAGACGTCTTTGCCCATAATTACAGTGTGTTCCCAACCTAACTGATGGCTGGTGTCCTCATTAAGGACCATTACCCTGAAGAAGGTGTTTATTGAACCTGGCGGAGTGCTGATATTTGTTAGACCCTGTCATACGGCTGATGGCGTTTAGTCAGAACTCGTTGGGAAACAGGAGCGAGCCGCTCAGAATGGCTCGGGCAGCGGGCCGCGGGGCGCGTGCAAGGTGGCGCCCGCAGGCCCAGGGCGGCTGTTCCAGCAGGGGCCGGGCTCGCCGCCCCCGCGCCCGCAGAGCTGCTGCGCGCGCCTCTGGGGAGGGAAGGACGCTCTCGCCAAGGAGACAAAGCCAAGGGCTCTTAGGATCTCACAACCATCCCTGCCCTACTCACACCAGCCACGCCAGGGTTACTTTCAAAGGATGGTGACTAATTGGAGAATTGATACCATGGGCGGTGGGGGGGGGTATGTTTTCAGATAAATCAGTAATTTAATTCTTTCTATAATGAGAAAGGGTGGAAGTCACTGAGAGATTACAACATTCATTATCTTCCAGGGAGGTATGAAGAAAATAGAAACTTTTCTGTGAAAAACTAGAACTTCCAGGCGTTAGTCATTATGCTTCTGAAAAATAGGTCTCTCCAGGGAAACTGGAATGTTGGGGCATCAAGGTCAGAGATGATGGCTGACCTTGATGGGTGCTTCCCAGCTTGAGGCAGCCCCTTGCTTTCCCTAACTGTGGGAGGACACGGCATTTCCAAGCTACAGTCTTCTTTTTGATGAAATTGGTTGATTCCCATGATTTTGAAACACGTTTGATGTGCTGGAAATACTGATGGGGGACCAAGTCAATGAAGTATGATTTATTTCATCCTCTAGATTCCCAGTCCAGTAGATGGAGGGACAGTGTGTTTCTGTAAACATCTCTTGGTGAATGTTTGCTCTACAAATATACACATGGGACAGAAATTGTAGAAACCCCAAAGCTGAAAGACCTAATTCTTCCCAGAGAGAATGGACTCAAAGCAAAGGCAGTATTGGTGGTGGGTGGTTTTCAAGGGCTTCTGTCACAACCTGCCCTGATCATATGCTGACATTATCTTAACGTCAAAATACCATTGACTGATTCTCTAAGTCTTAAAAGTTTAGTTGTAGGTGCCCAGGAGGAAAAAGAAATGAGACATAACAGGGGCAGCCTCAGGAGAAGAGCCAAATCCTTCATCCACTCACTTGTTCCTGCTTTTGTACCACAAATATCACGGGTGCCGGGAGTCAAGCAGGGTTCTGGGATCATCAGGCATGAGACAGACACAGTGTCCACTGTTTCTGAAATGGGCTTGCCTTAGCCAAGAGGGAAGAAGAAGCCAGATTAGGCAGCAAGGCAAGGATGAGAGCTGGGAAGAGGCAGAGAGGCTGGGAGCAGATCATGGAATCGGATGAGCAGGAGGGCTCAGAGACAAGAGGAGGAAGTTCTGGCTTGTGCCGACAGCTACGGAAAGCACCTGTCAAGCCACCTTGCACGCGGAGCCATCCTTCTGACTGCGGTATGGTGGTGGGATCGCAGGAGGTCAGCACGGACACCAGTTCATCAGGCAGGAGGGCCCCCGTCCTTGGTTATGGTGCTGCGGACAAAGACAGGGGGATGGGTTTCATGCTCATCCTGTCCTCCTGAGATCGCACTAGACCCCAGATAACACAGAGTCTTTACAGAGGCTCAACCAGATGGGGATGGAGTGTTTGCCTCCACAAAGCAAGACCACTGGAGACCACCAGCCCACGCCTGGAGCAGTAGCTCCAGAACCTCACAAGGCACGTGTCTGGGTCACCTCTCCCTTCAACTGAGGCTGCCCCAATTTAAACTTCTTGTTCCTGCTCCAGGAAGGAAGATGGAAGTCAAGGAATGAATGGGACACCACCTCCATCTGGAAAGCAGACATTTCTCAGACACCCCTGACTCACTGACTCTGAGGTCTCTGACCAGACATATCATATGACCATCCTCATGGTGAGGAGGATGGATATAAAGTTATCTTTTATTTTGCTGCTGCTTTTTTTTTTAAGCTAGGCACACTGTTTCCTCAAATACAATCAGATTTTTTATAAGAGGAAAGTGGATGTTGGGTGGGCAATGAATACCTCTTCCCAATCTACCCTTTCCCCTCCATCACTGCCATATCCACTATATTGACAGCATTTATAACCACTGGGTCGTGTACTTTTTATTGACAGTTTTCTCCTTCATGTCAACTCCAGGAGATCAGGGTCTTGCTTGTCTTGTTCCCACATTGAATTCCCAAGGCCCAAAAGAGAGCCCAGCACATCACTGGTGTCTGATCAATATCTGTTGGAGGAATAAACAAGAGGCAAATTCTTGCAGTTGGTGATGATCAGAGATGAGTGAGGAGGGGTTTAGAGAAAGGGGCTCAGAATGACTCCTGTCTCTCCTTGTTCCCAGGAACAGATGGTGGCACCATTTACTGAGGAAGGAGCCTGGAGGAGGACAGTTCAGGGGTGAGGCACATTGACTCGTAGGCACCAGTGAGAGCCCCACGTTGGCAGCTGGCTAAACAGATGTGGAGCTCGGAGGAGAAGTCTGGCTAGAGATGTACCTTTGAGACTCATCCAAGAATAGGTGGAAATCCAAGCCAAGGCTTGGGATGAGGTTACTGAGGGGGAAAATATAGGAGGGAAGGGCCGTTCCGCTGCTGGCAACAAGGATAGATTTGGGAGGGTCACGGGAGATGAGCCGAAAATGCCAGCAGAGACCAGCTCAGTGTGGGTTTGTTGCTCACGACAGTAAGGCATCTGGCTTGAGCCATGCCTGGAAAACACTCTGTATTCATTTATTCATTCATTCGGTGAGTATTTACTGATGTTTACTTTATACCAAGCACTGATCGGGGCCATGAGATAGGAAAACAATGAAGACAGTGCCCTAAAATGCTCACTTCCTAAAGTGCCCTGTAGGAAGACAGGGATATAAAGGAGCTAAGGTGTGATTCCATGCAGCAGGTGCAATGACTGAGATGTGCCCAGGGACATGCAGGGCACAGAGAGGAGAGGTGGGCAGCAGGGTGGCACTGTAGCTGTGGTAAGTGATGGCTAGGAGCTCACCAGCTGGATGGGCATGTATTAAAGATGCATCCAGCCTAAGAGCCTGCAAAGAAGTTGGCATGGTTTGTTCAAAGCACATACAGCGGCCGACGCCATTGAAGGCAGCGTGTGGCAAGAGACGAAGATGGAGAAGCAGAGGATTTGGGGAAGATAATGGACACTACTAAGGAGTTGGTTGAGTTTCCTTGTGGGTGATAAGGTGTCACTCGAAGGTTTCAAAGAACTTTATATTAGCTGGATCCCTGGCGGCAGTGTGGAGGTTGAACGTAAAGGGAAATTCTGGGTGCAGAGAGAACTCTGAAGGTGTAATCAGCACAGTTCTTGTTCAAGAAGATTTTATATCAATAAATCAGGGAGTTGCTGGCCTGTGGAGAAGGACGGAGCTCAAGGATGCCTCTTAGACATCTCCCTGGAGGATGGGTACACAGCTGTTCCATCAGCCACGGGGCAGGTGACCAAGGAGGCGGAGGCGGCCAGCTCTGGATAAACTACCTCTCTGTGGAATACCACCCCTGTGGATATGCGTGGCTAATAATATACAGGGAGTGGAGAGAAAAAAATTGAGGCTACTCTGTCTCCCGAGTTCCTGATTTGGGTGACCAGGTGGACAGTGCGGGGGGAAGCATGGATGCAGCTTGGGAAGCACACGTTCAGTTTGGGACACAGAATGTGGGGCATCCACAGGACCCCCAGCTCGAACCATCTGCCTGAGGACCAGAGGGCAGAGCCTGGACCTGGGGGAGGAGAGATTTCTGAGGCTTGAGCAACTGACCCTTGTTGAAACCAAGGAGAAAGGTCAGCTCCCAGTGGGATGACGGCAGGAGTATGAGGGACCTTGAATCTGGGCATGGGAGAAAGTCTTCTTGGGCGTCGAAAGATATGAAGGCACAGATGAAATACAAAGAATTACATCATGATGCTGACAGATATTCAAAATATTGTCAGCCTCAAATTTCACATACACTAAAATTATAATTATGAAAACAATGTAAATTTCATGTATGAAACATCAGTGTGTGTATACTTCATATAGTTATGTTTTATACATTTCTTTGTCCATGTATTTATGTTCTACCCTCCACAGTCACCCTGATATGACAAAATGAAAAGTCAGAAATGCACCAGAAATGCTGACTTCTGACTCACAAATGAATAGGTCTGGGATGTTTGATGGAAGAGAGGAGGCAGGGGATGGAGGCCATCCTCTTATAGCTTCCTTTCCACAAGGAGATATTTTCCTCCAAAACTCCTAGAGAGAAGAAAATGAAATCCATCTGCGCGCTTGTGTTTTTTTTTACGAGAACACCATAGTTATTTCCACCGAGCAAAAGCTCTTTTGCAGAATTGCCTTAAAACCCAGTAAGGAAAAAGTCTAGGCTTTTGAATTTGATGGTTTCAAATCGTGGTGCTGGAGAAGAGTCTTTAGAGTCTCTTGGACTGCAAGGAGATCAAACCAGTCAATCCTAAAGAAAATTAATCCTGAATGTTCATTGAAAGGACTGATACTGAAGCTGAAGCTCCAGTACTTTGGCCACTTGATGCAATAAGCCAACTCATTGGAAAAGACCCTGATGCTGAGAAAGACTGAGGGTAAGAGGAGAAGGGGACAACAGAGGATGAGATGGTTGGATCGCATCAACCAACTCCATGGACATGAAGCTAAGCAAACTCCAGGAGATAGTGGAGTACCGAGGAGCCTGTCATGCTGTGGTCCATGGGATCACCAAGAGGTGGATAGAATAGTGACTGAACAACAACTCGATTTTTGACTCTCCAAAATCAGCTTTAAGTGTAAAAGAGTCTTCTTCCTTCAGAGGGAGGGGGGACCTCTCCTTACAAGGAGACTCACCCTGCATGGACTGAGAACATTTTCCTTGAGGGCTGTCTCTGAGGTTCTAGTTTCTCAGGTCTGGGACCTGAGTGTGGGCTGAGGCTCCTTCACAGATGAGCTGGGAGGTTATTTGCAAATCAAATAGTCTTCCAGCAGTTTCTTCCTCTAAAAAAATAAATAATGTGTCTAAGGGTCACACCTGCACCCTGGAGTGTGGCTTTGATTCTGAATCAGTCAGACAAGAGGAGGTATGGTCCAGAGCTGATCTCAGCACACCTAAGGTCTGTTTCTCCCGAAAGCGCTCGGAGAAAGGGCCCATGAAAAATCCAGTCAAGGAGAGAGAATAATTGAGTAGAAAAGGCAGGCTTCTCTTTCTAAGAAAGCAGACTCTTCCTTGCTCATTCCTGGGCTGCAATGTGGACAATCTCAAACCCCATCGTCTCTGCCAGGCAGAGGGTTTTACTTCCCCCATTCTCAGGTGATCCTGTAAATTTCTTCCCAAGGCTTCTGGGGGTTAACCCGAGAAGCCGGGGGCATTTTCCCAAGGGGCCCTAACCATCCTTCTCTCCAACTTGGTTCCAGTTTTTAATTATATGGAGCCCAACAGATGTCTCTTCTTACAGCCAAAGAGCATTTTCTCTTTATTCATATGTTTTATACTTTTGATTTACAGTTTACATGTATTTCTTGGCCGTTCCCTAGGCTGGAGGATCCCGGGGTCAGGGTGGGAGGGTGGGGGCGAGTGGCCCCAAGCAGGAGCCTCCAGGGGATGGAGACCTGGTCCCGGCTCCCGGACACTGATGAGGGCTGAAGTCACTTTTCCTCTGCCGCTAATTTGCATTCCTTTGTATCTGCGTCCAGAGCTTCGATCATAGGCACAAAGGGACACCTGGCGCTGCCCTCCAGCTGCCGCCCTGCTGGAGTGGCTCAGGCTGCCCCGTGCCAGCTGGTGCTGCTGCATGTCAAACAACTCCTTCACGCTGGACCGTGATTCACCTCCGAGAGGGCTGCCAGGCTCTCCAAGGATGAGAGCTGTGATAACTCAGGTCATTCTCTCCTCTGACTAACGAGGAACGAACTCAGTGGTGTCAGCGTCATTATCATCCGTGTCAGCAAGCATGCTGGCTTGGAATGTATAAGCGGTTCCCCTGGCGGGACCTCAGGTTGTACCGTGCCTGGGAGTCCGCCATCGCCCCAGCCACGCACGCTCCCAGTCACTTCCTTCCTTCCGGGGTTCACCTGGGCTGCAGCTGTGAGGTGTGGGGGGAGCTCAGTTTAGGAGTTGCGTGCCCCAGGCTGGGGTCCTTGGTTCTGTCTGAGTCCCTGTTGTGCCTTCTGCAAACAGGCTTCTTGAGTTTTATCTTTATTCCCTTTCTCTACTGTTTAATCATCCTCTCTCCCATCCACTTCATCTGGTTTCCACTCTTTCAAAGTGTTTTTTGTTTTGTTTTTTTTACAGTAGGTCCTTACTGTTGTCTGGTGTGGTTTTTTTTTTTTTTTTTTGAGCTTTTCACATTTTTAAATTTTTATATAAATAAACTATTTACCTTTTTCTGTTTTTGTCTAAAAATGGAGCATATATGCTTCGTTTTATTTTGGTTATCTATTTTAAATATAGCAGTGTGTAGTGTCCATCCCAAACTCCCAATCTATCCCTCTCCCCCAACCCTTCCCTCCTGGTAATCATAAATTCATTCTCTAAGTCAGTGAGTCTGTTTTGTATATAGGTTCATTTGTATCTTTTTTTAAGATTCTGAATCTAAGCAATATCATATGACATTTGTCTTTTTCTGTCTGGTTTTCTTCACTTAGTGTGACAATCTCCAGGTCCATCCATATTGCTCCAAATGGCATGACTTCCTTCTTTCCTATGGTTGAGTAATATTCCATTGTAAATATACATCTTCTTTATTCATCAAGAAAGATTTGCTAAAGTCACTGATGGCTTCTGGGTCCCTAAGTACATGCACACCTGTCCCGCCTGTCGTTGACTTCTCAGAGGAATCTCATTTGGGAGAGCTTTCTCTCTACCTTGTTCCTGGGAGACCAAGTACCTCCTTGCCAGGTCACCTCTCCCACTCCCCAAGAATTCCTGCAGGCTCAACCCCAAGGCTTCTCTCTCTCTCCCTTCACAACACTCCATGGCATCTCAAGGCTAGGGCTTTACAAGGCACAGAAGTCACAGCCCAGGATCTTTTTTTCTGAATTTCAGACCCATGGAATCAAATACTACTCAGAATTTCCTCTGACTCTCAAAATGCAGGTGTCCCACATAGAACTCGTCATCTTCCACCAAAACCCCTGTGATGTCTTCCTCTCCATGACCCACCAGACATACCAGAAATCCATCTCCTCCCTCCTTACCACTGAGTTCATTCAAGCAAACGAGTCCTGGGAAGCTGGGTCTCCGAAGGTCTCCATGCTCCCTCTTTGCTTCCCAACCCCCTGCCCCCAACCAGTCATCTGACCGCCGTCATCTCCAGGGCTGAATGTCTCCTACATCATCTTCCTGCATCACCCCTTCTTCTTTTCAGCCCTGACTCCACTAGACCTCCCAGGTTTAGGGTGAAAAATATAACAGATGACATGTCATGCTGCTATTTTAAATGGTACCCACTCCTCTACATGTGAAGGTCACAGTCCTCAGTCTGGCTGCAAAGTCCCACATGGTGACCCTGTGTGTACATCTGGCCACTTTCCCACAAGCTCTGTCCTTAACTATTTAGTCAATAAATAACCTGGGCTGGAACCCCTGTGCCTTGTAAAGCCCTGGACCAGAGACGCCATGGAGTGTCGCGAAGGGAGGAGAGGAGTTCCTGAACTTTCAGGAACCCTTGGAAAGCAGGAGGGAGTGCCTGGCAGGAGGTACTTGGTGTTTCAAGAACAGGGTAGAGAGAAAGCTCCCCTGAATTAGATTCTGCTGGGAAGTCAATGACAGACTGGAAAAGTGTGCATGTACTTAGGGACCCAGAAGTGAAGTGAAGTGAAGTCACTCAGTCGTGTCCAACTCTTTGTGACTCCATGGACTGTAGCCTACCAGGCTCCTCTGTCCATGGGATTTTCCAGGCATTAGTACTGGAGTGGATTGCCCTTTCCTTCTCCAGGCGATTTTCCCAACCCAGGGATCGAACCTGGGTCTCCTGCATTGTAGACAGACGCTTTACCATCTGAGCCACCAGGGAAGTCCAGTCTGGGTCGCCCAGGGAAGGGACTCAGAGGCTATCAGTAACTTTAGCAAAAACTTTGTCCATGGATAAAGAAGATGTGGTATATATTTACAATGAAATATTATTCAACCATAAAAAAGAATGAAATAATACCATTTGTAGCAACATGGGTGGACCTGGAGATTGTCACACTAAGTTAAAAATTCAGGCAGAAAAACACAAATATATTTCAGTTTCCTCATGCATAGCCAGCCATGTAGGAGTTCCCAGGGTCACTTTTTCCTGCTTCTCACCTTCTCATCAGAAGTTTTCTCAGCCTGGAACACATATACACGCACTTACACACACACAGACACACACACACGCATCTCCATGCACACCCACACCTGGTATCTTTTTGAAAAATAAATTCCATGTACCAAAGTAGCTTTTAAAATGTTTATACCTCTTGGCATGCTATTTTTCTCTCCTAAGAAATTTATTCTAGGCTATGGACAAAGCATTAAATAAAATGTAATCAATATTTACAATTTAAAAGTTATTAAATTTATAATTTTAAAAGTTATTAAATGAAATCAGAGTAATGGTGAAATAAATCAGGACTGAAATCTAACAGAATATTTGTAGTCATTAAAATTGGTTCTTTGCATGATAATGGCACAAGGTCAGCTTGAGACCCTCCTCTACACCCTTCCAAAGACATAATAATGGCAAAGTACAAGGGAGAAAAAAAAGACCCTGATGCTGGGAAAGATTGAAGGCAGAAGGAGAAGGGGATGACAGAGGATGAGTTGGTTGGATGGCATCACTGACTCAATGGACATGAATTTGAGCAAACTCCAGGAGATAGTGGAGGACAGCCTGGTGTGCTGCAGTCCATGGGGTCACAGAGTGGGACACGAGTTAGCAACTGAACAACAGCAACAGGAAGAATAATTATAAAAGACACAGGCACACAAGAAACCAGAGCCACACCTCCTAGGGCCGAGGGAACAGGAAGGCAGGTGGTGAAATGCACTCAGGCTGCCAGTGCCTCTGCAGGCAGAGCCGAGGCTGCAGGAGGTCACTGCTAACCGTGCTCCACAGAGGCTCCTGCCCGGACCTGGAGTGCGGAAGGGGTCCCCACTCCTGAAGGGAGGCAGCCAAAGCTGCTGCTGGCAACGATGTCCATGGCTGCACCCCCTCTGAAGCTCAGGCCTGAGAAAGGAAGGACCAGCCTTGTGCCCAGAACTGAGCCAGACTCTGCTGGCCACAGTGACCTGGATCTCATGTCACATCTTACCCAGGGGGCAAATGGTGACAGCAGGCAAGCTCTGAGACTGGGCAGAAGGCAGTGTGAGGTCAGAGAATCCCTTCCTCTCTCGAGACCCACAAACACAAAATTCCAAGAAATGTTTTCAGAAACCTCATGCTGAGGGAAGCAGACAATACAGTCATTAATGGGAAGATGTATTTGCCCCAGGTGAAATTAGAACAACAGACTTATAGGGAAAAGAACTTAAAATAAATACACTTAAAATTCTCAATATGTTTTTAAAAAGTCTAGTTTTAGAAGACAAGGAATTAGGAAACAAAAAGGAAAACTTCAGACGAGACTCAGGAGCTGTGCCAGGTAGAAATCTTGCAAAAGTTGTGAACAGAGGGACGATTCAAGAAAACAAGCCTGAGTGTAATGGAGGGTGAGCTTCAGAGTTCTGAGAATGAAAATTTGCCAACCCAGAACTCTACCCCCAGCTAAGCCTTTTTGCAAAAATGAAGGAAGATATATTTTCAGGTAAACAAAGACTAGCAATTTGCTACTCAAAGAAATTTGCTAATCAAAGAGAGCTGATAAAAGTTTTACTTCAGCAAGAATACAGCAAGTCCAAAGGGAAGAGCTGGATGCAAGAAATATTGATAAAATACCTCAGTAAACTGAATTAGTTATTGACAATGGGAAATTATAATTGTGTGTATTTTGTATGGGAAACCAACCTTAGATAGTCTTGATGAGGAATGTGGGAGAGAAGCAGGAAGTTAGTCACTCGGTCCTTAAAACGTGCTAAGGACCTAGTTCAGGAGTTCAGGAGTCATGGAATAACTCTAACATATATATGTGCATAATTTTTAAGCAAAACTGAAAGAGAAATACAGTCTATAACTTTCAACCCAGCAAAAAATTAAAAAACTTCTTCCAAGAAATAGAAAGAGAAAATATGCAAAGATCAATGTTGATAGAGATGGTCCAGGAAGCAAGGTCGTCATATCTACAAGTGTGTCCATTATTGCAAAAAATAATAGACTCACTTTATATATGTGTGTGTGTGTGTGTGTGTGCATGTGCGCGCTTATTATAAGAGATACAACTAAACCAGAATGAATCACAAATATTTTCAGTAAAAGGCTGGAAGAACATATGCAAGGAAGTATCAATTGAAAGAAAATTGTTTTAGTGATATTAGTAGAGAAAGCATAAAAATTGAAGATAAAAAGAGAAACCCTACATTATGATGACAAGAGTAACCAATAAAGAAGATATTTGAATTTAATTAGAAAAAAATAAAAGTGTATTTTGAAAACATAAAAGATTTACTGAACAAATCAGTTTAAAGAGGAAATCATAACACACTAATGAAAATTACGAAATATTTGGAATGAGGGACTATGACACTCAGTTCAGTTCAGTTCAGTCGCTCAGTCGTGTCTGACTCCTTTTGACCCCATGAATCACAGCATGCCAGGCCTCCCTGTCCATCACCAACTCCCGGAGTTTACCCAAACTCATATCCATTGAGTCAGTGATGCCATCCAGCCACCTCATCCTCTGTTGTCCCCTTCTCCTCCTGCCCCCCAATCCCTCCCAGCATCAGGGTCTTTTCCAATGAGTCAACTCTTCACATGAGGTGGCCAAAGTATTGGAGTTTCAGCCTCAGAATCAGTCCTTCCAATGAACACCCAGGACTGATCTCCTTTAGGATGGACTGGTTGGACCTCCTTGCAGTCCAAGGGACTCTCAAGAGTATTCTCCAACACCACAGTTCAAAAGCATCAATTCTTCGATGCTCAGCTTTCTTCACAGTCGAACTCTCACATTCATACATGACCACTGGAAAAACCATAGCCTTGATTAGATGGACCTTTATTGGCAAAGTAATGTCTCTGCTTTTTAATATGCTGTCTAGGTTGGTCATAACTTTCCTTCCAAGGAGTAAGCGTCTTTTAATTTCATGGCTTCAATCACCATCTGCAGTGATTTTGGAGCCCCCAAAATAAAGTCTGACACTGTTTCCACTGTTTCCCCATCTATTTCCCTTGAAGTAATGGGACCAGATGCCATGATCTTCGTTTTCTGAATGTTGAGCTTTAAGCCAACTTTTTCACTCTCCTCTTTCACTTTCATCAAGAGGCTTTTTAGTTCCTCTTCACTTTCTGCCATAAGGGTGGTATCATCTGCATATCTGAGGTTATTGATATTTCTCCCAGCAATCTTGATTTCAGCTTGTGCTTCTTCCAGCCCAGCATTTCTCATGAGGTACTCTGCATATAATTTAAATAAGCAGGGTGATAATATACAGCCTTGACTTACTCTTTTTCCTATTTGGAACCAGTCTGTTGTTCCATGTCCAGTTGTAACTGTTGCTTCCTGACTTGCATATAGGTTTCTCAAAAGTCAGGTCAGGTGGTCTGGTATTCTCATCTCTTTCAGAATTTTCCACAGTTTATTGTGATCCACACAGTCAAAGGCTTTGGTATAGTCAATAAAGCAGAAATAGATGTTTTTCTGGAACTCTCTTGCTTTTTCCATGATCCAGCAGATGTTGGCAATTTGATCTCTGGTTCCTCGTTTTCTAAAACCAGCTTGAACATTTGGAAGTTCACGGTTCACGTATTGCTAAAGCCTGGCTTGGAGAATTTTGAGGATTACTTTACTAGCCTGTGAGATGAGTGCAATTGTACGGTAGTTTGAGCATTTTTTGGCATTGCCTTTTTTGGGGATTGGAATGAAAACTGACCTTTTCCAGTCCTGTGGCCACTGCTGAGTTTTCCAAATTTGTTGGCATATTGAGTACAACACTTTCACAGCATCATCTTTCAGGATTTGAAATAGCTCAACTGGAATTCCATCACCTCCACTAGCTTTGTTTGTAGTGATGCTTTCTAAGGCCCACTTGACTTCACATTCCAGGATGTCTGGCTCTAGGTGAGTGATTATACCATCATGATTATCTGGGTCGTGAAGATCTATTTTGTACAGTTCTTCTGTGTATTCTTGCCACCTCTTCTTAATATCTTCTGCTTCTGTTAGGTCCCTACTGTTTATGTCCTTTATTGAGCTCATCTTTGTATGAAATATTCCCTTGGTATCTCTAATTTTCTTGAAAAGACCTCTAGTCTTTCCCATTCTCTTGTTTTCCTCTATTTCCTTGCATTAATCACTGAGGAAGACTTTCTTATCGCTCCTTGCTATTCTTTGGAACTCTGCATTCAAATGAGAATATCTTTCCTTTTCTCCTTTGCTTTTCACTTCTCTTCTTTTCACAGCTATTTGTAAGGCCTCCTCAGACAGCCATTTTGCTTTTTTGCATTTCTTTTCCATGGGGATGGTCTTGATCCCTGTCTCCTGTACATAGTTCATCAGGCACTCTATCTATCAGATCTAGGCCCTTAAATCTATTTCTCACTTCCACTGTACAATCATAAGGGATTTTATTTAGGTCATACCTGAATGGTCGAGTGGTTTTCCCTACTTTCTTCAATTTAAGTCTGAATTTGGCAATAAGGAGTTCATGATCTGAGCCACAATCAGCTCCCAGACTTGTTTTTGCTGACTGTATAGAGCTTCTCCATCTTTGGCTGCAAAGAATATAATCAATCTGATTTTGGTGTTGACCATCTGGTGATGTCCATGTGTAGAGTCTTCTCTTGTGTTGTTGGAAGAGGGTGTTTGCTATGACCAGTGTGTTCCTTTGGGAAAACTCTATTAGCCTTTGCCCTGCTTTATTCTGTACTCCAAGGCCAAATTTGCCTGTTACTCCAGGTGTTTCTTGACTTCCTACTTTTGCATTCCAGTCCCCTATAATGAAAAGAACATTTTTGAGGGTGTTAGTTCTAAAAGGTCTTGTAGGTCTTCATAAAACCATTCAACTTCAGCTTCTTCAGCATTACTGATTGGGGCATAGGCTTGGATTACAGTGATATTGAATGGTTTGCCTTGGAAATGAACAGAGATCATTCTGTCGTTTTTGAGATTTCATCCAAGTACTGCATTTCAGACTCTTTTGTTGACCGTGATGGCTACTCCATTTCTTCTAAGGGATTCCTGCCCACAGTGTAGATATAATGGTCATCTGAGTTAAATTCACCCATCCAGTCCATTTTAGTTCACTGATTCCTAGAATGTCGATGTTCACTCTTGCCATCTCCTGTTTGACCACTTTCAATTTGCCTTGATTCATGGACCTGACATTCCAGGTTCCTATGCAATATTACTCTTTACAGCATCGGACCTTGCTTCTATCACCAGTCACATCCACATCTGGATATTGTTTTTGCTTTGGCTCCATCCCTTCATTCTTTCTAGAGTTATTTCTCCACTGATCTCCAGTAGCATATTGGGCATTTACCAACCTGGGGAGTTTCTGTTTCAGTATCCTGTCATTTTGCCTTTTCATACTGTTCTTGGGGTTCTCAAGGCAAAAATACTGAAGTGGTTTGCCATTCCCTTCTCCAGTGGACCACATTCTGTCAGACCTCTCCACCATGACCCATCCATCTTGGGTGGCCCCACAGACATGGCTTAGTTTCACTGAGTTAGACAAGGCTGTGGTCCATGTGATCAGACTGGCTAGTTTTCTGTGATTATGGTTTCACTGTGCCTGCCCTCTGATGCCTCTCACAACACCTACCGTCTTACTTGAGTTTCTCTTACCTTGGAACTAGTACATACAAATACATACAAATACTCATGAAATGTAGCTAAAGTGGTTCTTGGAGGTAAATTTATTGCCTTAAACATTTATTAAAAGGAAGAAATATTGAAATATATAAAAAGAAAATAGGAGAAACGAATAGTAATATCAAGAGCGAAAGTGAGTAAAATGAACATAGAGATCAAAAGATGGGTCTTTAGAAAGTCTAATTAAATAGAAAAGAGCATAAAAAAAAACAATAGCAAAATAGCTCCAACCAAAATGAACAAGAGAAAAAAGAAAAACTGAAGATACTAGGGATGATGAAAAGGAGGCTTAACTACAGACAAAATATTCTGAATAACTTAGCATCAATACTTTTGAAAAGTTGGATGAAATGTACAACTTTCTAGAAAACATTTACCAGTACATTAATAAAATATGTTTATTAATGAAATGCAGAAAATGTGAGTAAACTTAGTTACTAAACAAGTTGAATTGTTGGTAAAAAATTGAATGCCCCCAAAGACCCTATCTCAGAGAGGTTCAGGTTTCCCTAGTGGCTCGGAGGGTTAGGGGTGGCCTGCAATGCAGGAGGCCTGTGTTTGAATCCTGGGTCAGGAAGATCCCCTGGAGAAGGGAATGGCTAACCCACTCCGGTGGAGAAGGCAGTGGCCACCCACTCCAGTACTCTTGCCTGGAAAATCCCATGGACAGAGGAGCCTGGCAGGCTGCAGTCTATGGGGTCTCGAAGAGTCGGACACGACTGAGTGACTTCTCTTTCACCTTTCACTTTCATGCATTGGAGAAGGAAATGGCAGCCCACTCCAGTGTTCTTGCCTGGAGAATCCCAGGGACAGGGGAGCCTGGTAGGCTGCTGTCTGTGGGGTCACACGGAGTTGGACATGACTGAAGCAACTTAGCAGCAGCAGCAGCAGCAACCCACTCCAGTATTCTTGGCTGGAGAATTCCTGGTGGGTTACAGTCCAGGAGGCTGCAAAGAGTTGGACACAGCTGAGCAACTAACACTTTCAAACACTTTCAGATAGTTTCAAAGGCACATGGGTGGCTTTAGAGTTTAATTTTTTCAAACCTTCAAGAACAGACAATCCCACCTTCATACAGTCACGGAGACTAGAAAACAATTGAACATCAACCCAACTTAGATTTTTTTCTAGGAACACAAAAACTGTGTTAGATCTGTAAGTTTCTGTAGCACACTAACAAATTAACAGAAAAATACAGTTTAGTATAATTTGCAATAGATTCAGAAAGGCACTGAATAAAACTCGTGGTGAGTAAACAACTATTAACTAACAAGAAATATAAGAAAACATTCTTGACCTAATAAAAGATATCCTCCCCAAATATACAGTCAATGGAGTTGCAAAGAGTCAGACACGACTGAGCAACTAACACTTGGGAGCCTGGGTTCAATCCTTGGTCAGAGAGGTAAGATTCTATGTGCTTTGTGGCATAGCCAAAAAATAAAAATAAATAAAGCAATGATAGGAATAATCAATAATTATAAATCATAAATATTTTAAACAAACCACTATCTCACATATCAGATCAGAAAATATTTTAACAATAAACATCATTGCTGATAAGCAAACTAGAAGATGGGATTCCATTACTCTCTCAGTAAGTGCTTGAATCCGTCTAGATTTTCTTCTATTCCTGTGTATGAATGGGGGAGTAGACTTTCTGAGACATAAGAATACGACGTGTGTGTGCTCAGTTGCTCAGTTGTGTCTGACTCTTTTCATCCGTATGGACTATAGCCCACCAGGCTCCTCTGGCCATGAGATTCTCCAGGCAAGAATGGTTGCCAGGCCTTCCCCAAGGGGATCTTCCCGACCTAGGGATCGAACGCAAGTGTGCAGCAGACCTTGCCTTGCAAGTGGGCTCTTTACCCACTGAGCCACCCGGGATATCAGCGTCTTGACACGGCCACATTCATAAGCACTTAGTAAACACCAGTGAAGTGAATGAAAGAAACGTGTATAAACTGTTCATATGGTTAGGATGTATTGCTGTCTTTGTTGAAAGCATTTTCCCATTGTGTGACTGATCTTTGATAATGCTGATGGTATTCAATCCTTTTTAGGTCAAGCAACTGGCAAATGGAGGAGGTGGGTCCCAGCTCAGGTGTGTGCAGGGCAAAGCTCATACTCTCATCTATGATATTTCATTAGATATAAGGATGTGGGTGGACGGGGCCAGATGGGTAGGCAGGGACCAGGCAGACCATGAAGGTTTGTAATGCTCTCAGAGATGGCTTTTGGGCTTTATTAAGTAACTCTCCCAAGTGAGGGAGGGATGGGGCAGTATAATGGGATTGTCCCTGGAAGGGGGAGGAGTGCCAGGAATTATTTTAATTTAGTCATTTTAAACAGGGGAATGACATGATCCCACGCCCATTGGAAGGGTGGAGGAGGGATGGATGGGTAGAGCACAGATGACTTTTGGGGCAAGAAAACTGTTTCACATGTTACGTTTGTTCAGAACCACACTATGTGCAGCACCGTGTGGGGTGCCAGACATAAGCCAGGGACTTCAGTTAACAGTATTGTGTCAATATTGGTTCATCAGCTGAAATGAATGCACCGCATGAACTCAAAATGTTATTAACGGGGAAACTGATGACGGTGGGGCCAGGCTGAGGGAGTGTATAGGAATTCTCTGTACTTTTCAGTCATTGTTCTGGGAAATGAAAGCTTTTCTAAAAAAAAAAGAAGAAGAATTAGTACTAAATAAAAAGGGTCATTCTGGTGACAAAAAAGAGGCAGATGAGGGTGTGGTGGCGGAGACAGTGGAGGCAGCCCTGTCCAGGATAGTGGGGTCACTTGCAGCTAACCTAGACTTCCTCCCAGGAGCACAGTCCATTCTGCTGCTCTGAGTGCCCCGGGGATGGGCAGGGGAGGAGCCAAGGGGGAGGAGCTGGCAGGGCCCCCACCCCAGTGCTTTGAGGATGGGGAGCAAGGGCGGGCTGCTGAGCTGTTTCTTCTGACAGTCAAGGTCGGCTCTTGAGAGCAGCCTGCACACCCAATGGGACTCCTTGCTCAGTCTTGTGTCTCAGCTAAACTCCTTCCCTGTGAGGGTTACCTGGGGAGGCTGGTGCATCTGTGTTCTGAGTGCAAATGGCAGAAGCACTGCTTTGCACATGACCTACATTCCGGGAGGATGGAACCAAGATGATTTTGATAAGGACCGAATGCAGCTTTGTCAAGGGAGCAACCCACAGAGTACCTTTGGAGAAGCGCCCTGAATGCTGAAAGAAATGAACAGAACTCAAAGCTAGCATGAGCAATATCCTCCTGCCAGAAATAAAGACCTATTTAGTGGGCATATTCGACCTTCCAAAGATTCGGAAGGAAATGAATCCTGAATTCCAGAGGAATTCAGTTTCTCTTTGAGCATTCTTCTTGGCAAGCCATGAATCATAAGGCTTATAGTGGGCCACCTCATTGGATCCCCTGGCCCTGGGTTTCTGCCCCCAAGCTCTGAGTGTCCCCAAAAAATATCTTGGAAGATTTTCCATTGCATTTATCTATACTTTTTTAAAAAGTAGAAGTGGGTGGGTATTTGTACATTACACGTCATTCATTATTCCAAATGTAATTTTAATCAGTTCGACATGAAAGCATCTTAATATTTTCAATAATGGCACTGGTAATTTTAAATATTAAAATCCACATTAGGAATTCCCCGGCCTCTGTGAAAGCGGCAGTATTTGCATTATGAGTCGGGAGTCTGACCCAGCCTATCCTTGCTGAGCTCAGGTTTAGATCGTTCTCAGTCCGGTTTTCAAGCCCACAGCAAATACCAGGGAGATTAGTGGTAAACAAGACCCTTAACACATCACAACTAAATGTTTCTAATTATCAACTTTTTAAATAAGCACTCATTATGCAGCCGGGGTAATTCTGCACCGCGTGTTTTCGACACTCAGAGAAGGCTTTTAGGACACACAGCATTACCATAATTTTTTCGACTGGGGTTCTCACAGGACATCAGATGAAGTCCCTACCCTTGATTTTAATTGCAGAGGCTGCATTCTTAATTAAAAACTGTACAAATGGATTTTATGCCATGCCAAAAGAAATCCAAGTTCATTAGTTATAAAATCATTTAAAAATTGATGCAAACGTGAATTCCTTAAAAGTTTGAACTCAAAAGTCCTCATTTTATGTTGAGCTGCTTTTAATCTAGAGAATAATGAAGTCAACATAAATTAAGGGTTTTTTCTGTTTTCTTTTGGGGGGGGTTAGTTTCTGTCTTTCTGATTTTACATTTTTTTCCTTGTAGAATGAGATTCATTTTAAATTCAAATTCTTTAGAGAATTGTAGGGGGAAAATCCTTTTGACCTTTCCTCCCTGAGTTTCACAAATGAAAGCTCATAAACCCTTTAATAATTTTGCTTATTAAGGCACAATTACATCATCTTCAATGACAGTAGAAATCAAATTTGCCAAGCTATAGAATTAAGAAGAGCTTTCTCTAAATCACATCATTTACTTATTGCTGTAAATTCATAATTTTCTAATTTAAATAATTTTACTCCAAAGGGTTATCAAAGCCACACTTGCATTTTTAAAAAACCTTTTTTTTTTTAACAGCAGAGCTTAAAGAAAAAGAATAACCCCCCTTTTTTTTTTTCCTGCTTTTAATCCTGTGTTGCCAAGCAGGGTACCTTGTACACAGTGGGAATTCAATAAAAATGTATACTTGTTGAAAGTGTGAGTGCTGGGTCTGTCTGAACAGAGGAAGCTCACCTCTTGTAGACAGAAGAAATTTGGGCAGATAGATGAATGGAAATTAGTCAAGACTAAATCACAGCCCAGCATATTCCTTAAAAAATAGCTCTACAATTTTTGTTACAGAAAAAAAAAAAATGTGTAGCTATACCTTGCAGGTGGCTCAGTGGTAAATAATCTGCCAGCCAGTGCAGGAGACCCAGGAGACAGGGGTTCGGTCCCTGGGTCAGGAAGATCTGCTGAAGTAGGAAACGGCAACCCGCTCCAGTACTGTTGCCGGGAAAGCTCCATGGTCAGAGAAGCCTGGCGGGCTCCGGTCCATGGGGTTGAAAGAGTCAGACACCGCTACGCAAGTCAGCACACGGCACGCACCTTGCGCGGAGCTGCGGCCGCATGTGCCCCGCACCGGTCCGCGGCTAAGTTAGGCCAACGTAGATGGAACCTTAAATGCGATCCTGCAGTCCTGCCAGCCTCATTTTTAAAGCTCAACAGCCAGACCATCAGGAGGGGAGGTTCTATGGGGAAATGTTGACATGGGACATTTTCGACCACCGAGGTGTTTCTCATTTTTATCGCCCCCTGGATTTTGCTTCAGGCCATTCTCCCCTCACTCTGCACTGAACATCAAAACTTAACAATCAGCTCCTTCAAAGTGCAGCTTCCCCGTGAAGCAACCTCCATCCTCTCCCTTTTATGTTTCCTAGGGCCCTTCACATGAGCCTTCTCCCCAGCGCCGCTCAGGCCGGGTGACAGGACCCTTGAAAGCAGTCTCTTCCTGCACATCTCCCGCCGCCCAGGCAGTTAACCAAGGGGCTTTATTAAACATCTCCTGTATGAGGACCAGGACTCTCACACTTATCCAAGCTGGCTTCTTCCCAGTGTCCAAGAGCAGGCTGTGTCAGATGTATCAGAATGCTGTGGGTCTGACCCACGTGTGACAAACAGTGGAGGCCAGCTGCCCCACCAGCCCTGAACTCCTCCCCAGAAGGTCTGGGAGTGTGAGTGGAAAGGCCATGCCACCTGAGGGTGACTTCTAATGACCACCAGCTCCTACCTAACCAAGGATGCATTTCATGACAATATCCAGAGATTTGGCAGGTGAAAGACAAGCCCTGCTCAGAACCTGAAAACCAGAGTGAAATTCTGGCCTAGTGTGTAACCAGGATAACCTCTGCATGTACTCCTTTTCTATAGTCTACACTTTCTATACTTCAAGAACCCCCAAAAGATGGAACATGTATCAGTCAGGCAGTGCCGCAGAACAAATGGCTCCAGTGTGCTTCCTAAAGCAACGGTTTTTATGCCTCACCTGTCTGTGGCTCAATGAGCATTTCAGCTCCTCTGGCAGGCTGGCTCATCTTGGCTGGGCTCACACGTGTCTCTGCAGGCAGCTGAGGAGTGGGCTGAGACAGCCATGGCTGGGATGCTGGCTCTGTGACACAAGTCTCTGATCTTCCAGGATGAGTTTTCATAGTGGAGACGGCTCACAGGAGAGCCAGGCACACAAGGCCTCTGGGCATTGCCACTGCTCCAGTCTTTCATGGGCTGGCAAGAATTGGAGGGTATCCTGGGAGACCAATGGGTGGGAAAAGAGGTTCCCCTCCTTGATGGGAAGAACTGCCAAGTCACACTGCAGAGGGCTCACATCCAGAAAGGAAGGACAGATGGTGGTTATTATTTTTTTTTTAATAGAGTTGCTTTCTTGAGATATACTTCATATACCATACAATTCACTCATTTTCAAGGGTACAATTCAATGGTTTTTGGTATATTTAGAAAGTTGTGTAGTCACCACCACAATCAAATTTAGAATATTTTTTTAACTTCAAAAACAGATCCCACACCCATCTGAAATCACTCCCCATTTTCCTCTGAATTCCCCCCTCACTGTCCTAGGCAATAATAATCTGCTTTCTGTCTCTGTGCTTATGAGGACTACAGCTGTTTTTGCAACCCATCTACCCACACAACTGCTCCTTCTAAAGGAATAATATGAAATATGCTCTTCCATGACCTACAGAGCACTGCTCTAAGTAGGTAATAGATGTAATTTCTGCTTGTGTTACGCCCTGGGAGGTTAAGCTAATGGGTGCTGAGACCAGAGCCTGAGTTCCATTGTCAGACGTCCTCGAGTTGATGCTAAATGGCCATCTTGGACCAGAACCTCTGTGGATGAGTCTCCCATGCCTGGAGGTTTCCTAGGCAGAGGCAGTTGGCCTCAACCAGGGATGTTCTGGCTTGAAGTTTCACAGAAAAGCTGTGCAATAACTTCTAGGTTAAGAAAAGTTCATGTTCTCCTCCCATTCTTTTTTTCCCTCTGCTCTTCTCCATCTGCAAATGGAACTAGAAGTGCTGAAATGTTGGAAATTTAAAAAAAGAAAAAAAGAAAAATACTCTCATGGTATTTCCGATCCAAGCAGAGGCAGAAAGTGCCAAGGGATCTCATGGGAGGACCTCTTCTCAATGATTTTCAGTTGAATTTTTACAGGCCCATGAGGTTAGGATAGTTAAACAAACTTTGGATAAATGCCACTGGCTTTTTATTCATTTATGAACTAACCCTTCAATTCTTCTGAGGTTCAATCATCAGCATTTCCTACAAAGCCTGAACACAAAATGTTTCAATATGATTGGAATCCACAGTGTTCAGAAAAGGTAATAAAATGGAAAATAAAGGCCCAGAATCTCATTTAATACAATTATTCAAAGACGTCTTCATAAATTTTGTGTACACAGAAATTCATTTGGGTCAAGTTCAGTAAATCAGCAAATTAGCTAGGCTGGCCCCTGACAATTCGGCAGCATTTCAGAATTCCAAACTTTCTGCCCAGCTGGCTCAGTCCGCCTGTGGATTTCAAATGTCTCACCGTAAAGAGACAGGCAGGAAAAAACTGTAAATTTGATCCTCCAAGAGGAAACAGTTGAAGATCTGCACCGCCGAGTCGTGGATCCAACAAAGCCCCTAGAACGCAGTGTGTCCTGGTGAACAACGCGGAGATGTCTTCCCACACGTACCCCCCACCCCCGGCCCCGCAGGACAGGAGAAGCCTGACGGGCTCAGAGCGTTACATCAGGGAGAAGGAGGCAGGGGGACACGGGAAGGGGCGGCTAACCGTTTAGCCTAGGACTTTGCCTTGGTAAATGCCCCCTTTTCTAGAACTATTCAGGAGACAGAGGAGAGAAGCAAAGAGAGAGAAGGAAAGTGGCAACTGCTTTTTTGTCTAAAAAGAAAAGCGCCAGGAAGACAGTAAAGTGAGCTGAAGGGAGCCGCGAGCTTCCCCTGCCAAACCAGCCTTTTCTCTGTAAAGCTTTTGTTTCTTCAAAGGTGCCATAAAGCCTGAAAAGGAAGAGAAAGCAGGACTAGAATGTCATTCTTTTCAGATCTTTCTTCTGCCATTGACTTTGATTTCAGGCTCTGCAGCCTGCCTACCTTGGCTCTGCTTCCGTTCCCCACCCCGTTTTGAGGCCATGAATTAAGTTTATCAGCCAGTGACGGGCTTGTCGTTAGCAATCCAGGTAATAGCGAACACGGGATCCATTTGTATGGATTCCTTTACACCTTGAAAAGCAACATCTTGTCTTGGACTTCCCCATTTCAAAGACTTACCTGAGACTGTTTTACAGGCTCTTGGAACTGCAAGAGTCCTTGAGGACCCACAGAGTATAATTGTCTAGCCATGTGCCAGGAAGGAAAAAAAAAATTATGTGCAATGCAATAAGCTCTCGATTTGTCCTAGAAGCTTTACTAAGAAACTTTAGACCCCTTCTAAATATATCTTGGCTCCTTCCCCAGGAAGAGGAACAATGGAAGAAGGTGACTAGCTAAGGACCATTTCTTTTTTACCCCTCTCCCAAGCTTCGTTTATCAAAAACAAATAAGCACATGCCTCAGTGCGTTTTCGCCCTCATCTGTTCCTGCACTTTCTCTTCCTAACCCCCAGCCCACTTTCTCTCCCTCCAACCACCAACCCCAGGTCTTTGATCTTTCTAGTTCACGCTGGAGTTCAGATATTTGAGTACCTGTGATTTCCAGGCATTGTGCAGGCACTGAGAGGGCCTCGGTGAGCAAGACACAGTTCCCATCCCCAGGGAACTCTGAGCCAGGGAGAGAAATTTCGATACTGTGTAATGCATTCTCACCGGAGGTGGACACTCAAGTTTCCTGGCACCTACAGAAGGAAGGCACTGACTTTGATGGGAAGTCAGGGATGATTTGGGCGGTGGAGGGGAGATGTTTTAACAGGATATTAAATATGAGGTCAGAGTTTTTGAGGCAGAAGAAGGAGAGGAAAGTGCTGTAGGAGCAGGAACACAGCCCTGCAAGTGCAGAGGAGGGGATGGTGCATTCAGGAGAGACAGGGCCTACAGGGCGCAGGATGGGAGCAACATCAACACGGCTGCCGGGGAAGGGCTTTGACTGCCCCGAGGGGGCGTCCGGTTTGGGATGGTACCCCTGGATGGTTGGGAAGTGGCCTGAGAAGTGGGTGGACCACAAGCAAGATCACCTGCCAGAAAGCTGCCCCATCATCCAAGCAAGGGAGGGAGGCAGCCTCAGAGGGGAACGATAAGATCAGAGGCTGGTGCGTGGTGGAGGGGGCTCGAAGGGAAGCCTTGGGGCAGCCTGAGCTCTAGGTGACTTCAGGAAGGTGACAGTGATGGGATCAGCGCAGAGGCAAAACCACGGGGAAAATATCAGAGGCAGGCGTGAGAAAGCTAGGGTCATTTATGGTCTAACCCAGCTGAGTTGTCTAGGAAGGCTTGGGAAATACAGGAATGATTCTGAAGGGGGATCTAGAGAGAGAAACGTGGGATGCCAGGGCATGTCAGCTGCTGCTGAAAGCCTTGGAAAGATGGAAATGACCCAGAAACCTTCCAGAAAAGGACAGAAAACTTTCGAGGAAAGGACAGAGTGTGAACTTCCATGACATGTGCAGATATAAAATGAAGTAAGATTCAGATCTTGTCCCTCGCCTCACTCACCTGCCCTGCAAAGCAGCAGAGCATGTACACACATCAGGAGGAGAAGAGGGACATCAAACCAGGGAATACAGGGAGTTGCCATGAGCCTTGGATAAAGTAAGCATTTACTGGTGACATCGGTAGCGTATAGGAAAGAGTGCTGAGGGTAGAGGATGAGAGAGAAAGAGAAGGCAGGGCAGGAGGGCTCAAGCTGATCTCTGCAGACAGAGGGGCTCCTCAGGTTGAAGGAAGAAGGGGGTGGCCCAGGGGGCAGTAACCAGGACCACAAGGGGTGAAAGGGCCCAGATCCCTTCAGCTGAACCTCAAGTTGGGAGTCAGGGGTGAGGGGCTGAGGTCATGGTGAGGGAGAGACTGGGGATAGGCTCCCAGGACAGATTAAGGGAGGTATTTATGGCAGGAAAAGGAATTCATAATCTTTTAATGTCATCTTATAATCAAGGAGGAAATATCCAATACTAGGTGAGAGGGTGACAAGGTCAGATTTAGGGTTTTGAAAGGCTGTCTTGGCAGAGGTTGCAAGAAGATTCAGAGAACTCTGAGGTGCAAGGAAAGCAGATCAAGCAGAAGGCCCCTCTTTATGGAGATGAGAAAGAGCCATGGTTTGAGAGAGACCCTGGATGTTAAGAAGAGAAAAGAGAACCCGTCAGAACCAGTCACTGGTGCAGCTGCTAAGGAATGAGGTCATGAAAAGACACCTCTGCATTCCAAGCTGGGGCCTGGTGGCCGCGGGTACTGGTGACCCTGATGGAGAACCAAAGCAGAGAAGCTTTCAGGGGAGAGGATGAGGTGTGATCTAGGAAAAGGGAACGGGCTGAGAAAAATTACCCTCAAGCTCTGCTGTGGGCTGTTTACACCCACACCACCTAGCTAAGAATGGGCCTTCCTGTCCATCTTATCGATCATTGGTGTGTTAATGTTCAGCCATGAATAACAGTTTTACCATTAAAATATTGAAATACAAATTGTTACATTAAAATATACGCTCAGATTTTTATCTACAGACATTAACCCATCCCCAGCTTCTCCCAAATTTTCAATAAGCATCTTACTGCTAGAAAACTAGACACAGTTAAATTCACTTACCAACAAAAAATAATGATACTACATGGGTGTCTAGTAGGACTATTTCACCAATTCATGTGGGAAACCAAATTCCTCTCAGCCAGCTCATTGAAGTTCTAATTTGAATTTCTATCATAGCATATTTTCTGTCCCACTGGTGTGAAATTATATAATGGGCAGAAAGCACAAAATTTACACAAATAGTAAGTTCCAGATAGTCCAACATTTTTCTGAGCATAATAATGTCTTCCAGAGATGGAAACATGGATTATCTGCAAATAATTATCCAACAAGTATGGTGTGATGGCATTACTCATCTATTTTCTGGGATAATATCACCCTTGAAAACCACCATGTGTTTGCGAAGCAAACCTATCACCTCTTTTAGTATTTTCACAGAGTGAGTTTTATGAGAATTCTCTGTTCTTCCCAAAAGCCAAGCCAAATATTTGTTCTCCTAAAATAGCTAACAGAGCAGGTACCATCAAAAAAGAAGATAATTGAAAAGAATTTATACTATGGAGCTTGAAATTTTTAAATGTAAAAAAATATATGTATAATTCATCTGTGCAAATTGAAAAGGATTTATAATACAGAACTTAAATTTTTAAAACATAAAAAATTTAAATGCACACCTTTTTGGTGTCTGTGTGCTGACCCCAATTCTACTAACACTCTCTCAGTTTTAGAAGGAACTTGAGAAGGGAAAGCATAATAAGCATAATAAGCATAAAAGTAAAGGAGGGGTGGGTTGGAGAAAAGAGAAAATGCAAGGCAGAGACACTCTAAACGCACAACCTCAAGCCTCCCAACCAAGTCATTGCTACTCGTCCACATCAGAGCTTGAGCAAAAGCTTCAGAAGTCATATTTCCAGTTTCCTCTGTCTGGGAGTCAGTGATGCTATCTAACCACTCCATCCTCTGCCACCCTTTTCTCCTTTTGCCTTCAGTCTCTCCCTGCATCAGGACCTGAACTCTGGGAGATGGTGCAGTACAGGGAAGCCTGGCATGCTGCCGTCCGTGGGCTCACAAGGAGTTGGACACGACTTAGCAACTGAACAACAACTGCCTGGGAGCTCTGCTTCCATTTAGGGTTTAGAAATCCTCCACAGACTTTTGCTCCCACCCTAACAATGAGAAAAAACATGGTATGATCTACAAACCTTATGTTTTCTTAAGCTGATGTCACAAGACAACGAGGTAAACTGAGTTCTGAATAGTGACAAGTCTCTTCCAGGGGACGTAAGACGTACTAACGGTTTCCCTTTAGGCAGTGCACACGGGGAGAAGAGGCAGACACCGTGAAAGCAAGAAACAAGAAAAAAGCTGACACCTTAACAAACTCGTGGAGGCCAAGTGTGGGTGGCAGTGAGAATTTTAAATCCCCAGACCCAAAAGGAGACCACAGTCCCTCATAAGCCATTTTCTGAGGGCTACTACTAGGTGCTTACAAGAAAGACTGGGTGAGGGTCCCCTTATTGGCACATATACACTAAATCCTACTCCCCAGAACGTTCTTTCATATTAAGGAAAAATCTTAAACCACGAAGGAAGGGATAGGAATTTCCTACCCTAAACACAGGACATGAGCAAAGCCTCACTTTGCTCCACAGAAGAGATAGAAACAAGATAAATCTCTGCTCTGACTGGAAATGCTACCTCACCATACTTTTGCAAATATGCAGCAAAATTTGACTGCCCATGGTGAGGGAGAGGTAGAAACATTAAGGAAATCCCACCCTTAGTAGATAGAAATACAGAGCTTTCCTAAGACTGAGAAAAGGCTGGAAGATCTGAGTACCACCCCCTAATCTCACCCCACAACTTGCACCAGATACAAGCAAAAATAGGCTGTGGGGTGCAGACCAAGAAGAGAGACCCCGTTTGCAGAGGTGAGTAGGGACTGTTGAAAGCTAGAGATGCAACAGGAAAACTGAAAATTTTTCAGGCAGCAGCAGTTCAGACAGAAAAAAAGAGTGCACCAGCCCCCAGTGGAGGGTTTTCAAGTCTGTGGCGCATTCAACATAACCGTAGTAACAAAACCTCTGCAACTTAGGTAATGACTAGACTGACTCAGTCCCCCACAGTAATGAATTGGCAAGGGAAGAAGCATACCCACTGTGAGCATAAACACACTTTACCTCATGATTCACGACTCTTCTATGCTTAATATCCTTCCTTTAGCTAAAAATTGCAAAAGACACACATAGAAACAAAGGGAGAACAACTCTTCAAGAGGTAAAATAGTCAACAAAAATAGACTCAGAGTTGAATCAAACGTTGAAACCAATGGCAAGGAGCTTCAAAATAGTTGTAGTCAATATATTAAGGGTCTAGTGAAAAAGCAGACAGATTTGCATGAACAAGGAGAAGTTCAGCTGGGTGACTGAGATCACCAAACAGAGCCAAATGGAAGTGCTGAAAACAAAAAAATGTGTTATAAGAGACAACAATTTCTTCAATCAACAAATTAACAGACTGAACAGAGCAGTGAAAACAAGGAGTGAATTTGAAGATAGATCGACAGGAATTATCCAAACTGGGAAAAAAAAAAAAAAAAGAGTGGCAGCAGGGGAGAGAAACGGAATTGAACTCTCAAAACACATGCGATGAAATCAGAGGATCCTGCATACTTGAAGATACAGTCCCTGAAGCTAAAAAAGGGAGTGGGGCAGAAGAAACATTTCAAGAGACAATGGCCAAGCATTTTCCAAAATTAGAGAAAGGTAAGTCACAAACCGAGAATTTTAGGAACTTTGAGAAAGATAAATTAAGCACACACATACACAGATATTTTGACACATCATGGTCAAAACACTTTACAAAAAAAAAAAAAACTAAAGAAAAACTTGAAGACAGTCAAAGAAAAGGAACATTGTATAAGAGAAACACAGATGAAAAATATTGGAGGCTTTATGTCTGAAATTTTGAAGACCAGCAAATAATAGAAAAAATACTGAGGTGGGGGGGACCAAAAAACTACTAACCAAGAATTTTATAGTCAGTAAGTACTTTACAAAAGGAAAACAAAACCAAATTTATATACAAACAAAATCTTAGCAAGTTTGTCATCAGAAGTACACTACACACACAAAAAAAAGTTAAAGGAAGTCCTTCAACAGAAGTAGTATGCCACCAGATGGAAATTTAGTTCTACCCAAGGCATACAGATGAAAAAGGAAATGGCAACCCACTCCAGTATTCTTTCCTGCAAAGAGTCAGACATGACTGAGTGACTTCACTTTCTTTTCTTTTCTTTCTAAGGCATACAAAGTTCCAGATGGTGAAAATGGTAAATAAAAAATAACTTTTTAAGATTTTTAATTTCTTTAAAGGATATTTGAGTACCTAAAGAAAATACAATAAAAAATATACTGTGGATTTACAACATGTAGAATAATATGTATAAAACATTAACACAAGAGATGAAGTGAAGTGAAGTGAAGTCGCTTCAGTCATGCCCAACTCTTTGTGACTCCATGGACTGTAGCCAACCAGGCTCCTCAGTCCACGGAATTTTCCTGTCAAAAGTACCGGAGTGGGTTGCCATTTCCTCCTCCAGGGGATCTTCCCGACCCAGGGATTCAACCTGGGTCTCCCGCACTGCAGGCAGACGCTTTACCCTCTGGGCCACCAGGGAAGCCCACACAAGAGACGGGAGAGGAGAACTGAGTGTTGACACTTATGAGCTGAGTGCACTTCACTCAAAGTGATATATCAGTATTTGAAGGTGACTGAGATAAGATAAAGATGTATATTACAAACCCTAGTTCAGTTCAGTTCAGTTGGTCAGTCATGTCCGACTCTTTGCGACCCCATGAATCACAACATGCCAGGCCTCCCTGTCCATCACCAACACCCAGAGTTCACTCAGACTCATGTCCATCAAGTCAGTGATGCCATCCAGCCATCTCATCCTCTGACGTCCCCTTCTCTTCCTGCCCCCAATCCCTCCCAGCATCAGAGTCTTTTCCAATGAGTCAACTGTTCACATGAGGTGGCCAAAGTACTGGAGTTTCAGCTTCAGCATCATTCCTTCCAAAGAAATCCCAGGGTCAATCTCCTTCAGAATGGACTGGTTGGATCTCCTTGCAGTCCAAGGGACTCTCAAGAGTCTTCTCCAACACCACAGTTCAAAAGCATCAATTCTTCGGCACTCAGCCTTCTTCACAGTCCAACTCTCACATCCATACATGACCACAGGAAAAACCACAGCCTTGACTAGACAGACCTTAGTTGGCAAATTAATGTCTCTGCTTTTGAATAAGCTATCTAGGTTGGTCATAACTTTTCTTCCAAGAAGTAAGCGTCTTTTAATTTCATGGCTGCAATCACCATCTGCAGTGATTTTGGAGCCCCCCAAAAAATAAAGTCTGACACTGTTTCCACTGTTTCCCCATCTATTTCCCATGAAGTGATGGGACCAGATGCCATGATCTTCGTTTTCTGAATGTTGAGCTTTAAGCCAACTTTTTCACTTTCCACTTTCACTTTCATCAAGAGGCTTTTTAGTTCTTCTTCACTTTCTGCCATAAGGGTGGTGTCATCTGCATATCTGAGGTTATTGATATTTCTCCCAGCAATCTTGATTCCAGCTTGTGCTTCTTCCAGCCCAGCGTTTCTCATGATGTACTCTGCATAGAAGTTGTAAGCAGGGTAACAATATACAGCCTTGACGTACTCCTTTTCCTATTTGAAACCAGTCTGTTGTTCCATGTCAAGTTCTAACTGTTGCTTCCTGACCTGCATGCAGATTTCTCAAGAGGCAGGTCAGGTTGCTATAAAAAAAATTAAAAAAATAAAAACTTTTAAATATATAGATACATAAAGGTTAAAAGCAAAAAAAACATATGGAAAAGTAAATGCCAAGGAACACTAGTAAAAAAATAAAATAAGTGGCTACATTAATATTGGACAATGTAAACTTTGGTAAAAAAAAAATCTTACTGGAGACAAAGATAAGCATTAAATAACAATAAAGAGGGTACTTTAAGAAATATAATTTTGTTAAATGTATGTACTTAAAAACAGCTTCACAATACATAAACAAAAATCGATAAAACTGAAATGAGAAATGAAAAAATACACAATTATAGTTGGAAATTTCAACTCTCCTATTAGAGTTTAACTCTATTACTATTATTATTAGGCACTGTCCTTACACTGCCCTCTTAAGAACTTACAGTCGTGTCAGGTAGAGGGACCCCTTCAGGCTTCGTTTGTGACATTTGGGACCTGTGTGTGTGTGGAACTCTAAGGAAAGCCAGGGAGATGAGGAACAGGGTTTCAAGTGGGCTAACACCTGGACTCACGCACTCACATCGCGTGCACCTCTGGCTTCTCCAGTGCTTGTCTGGGCCACGATAACCCTGGAAGGCATTGGCTCCAATTTAGCCATCATGGTACTTCTTCTCTTGCATTAATCCATAAGCATTTATTTATCCAATTTTCCTCAGAAAGTGTGCCATCTGTGGCTTTATGCTCTGTATACCAAAGCTTCAATAACTACTGATTGCATGGGCTACTGTACCTTCTTAGGTTAAGTTTCACATTGTCCTTATCTGAAAGAGATTGGTTTAACTATAATTACACCAAGGCAGCTGGGTAAGAGTGTAAAAAACTGCAAAAAATCTCTTACTAACTCACAATTAAATATTAACAACAACAATAATAATTAGCATTGCTAGAAAGTGCCTCTGTGACCCAAGAAATATGCTGATGCTGATAAGTCTGCACTGACTCCTTCAACCCTCCCAACTGCCCTCAAGACAAAATTGGCCACATTTTCAGGTTGAAGACCGTACGTATTGGGGTATTTTATACTGTTTGCCTAGGTAACTCAGCTAGCAAGTGGTGGAGTTGAGATTCAAACCCAACCTTGCCTAAATGAGCAAACCTCATTTGAGTTTGGTTAAGAACAATGACTTTGAAACCAAGTATTTATTGAGCATTCACTTTGTGTAAGAAACCTGTTAGGAGCTGTGAGGGCAGGTGGGCTTACAGTGGTTTTATGGATAGTTGGGCAGGGGAGGCAAGGCAAACAGCCTCCACCTTGTAAAGCCAGCTCCCAGGATCACAATCAGAGGGCACAGGTAATTGGAAGGAGGTTGCTGACGGTCATTTCAAAGGGCAAAGAGATTAAAATCTACTCTCTTGCCTTCCCCAAAACAGCACTTGTTCTTAGAGACAGAAAAAAAAATAGCCTCTAAATTGACTTCACCATCTGTTTGGAATAATTTTGCATAATGCGAATAAGCTTTCTAATCTATCATTTCTCAGATTAGTATCAGAATTTTAGAGGGAAATGCAAAGATTGAATTCAGTCCCTGTTGATCGCATCTCAATTTATACATAAGAAAAACGGAGGTGTGGAGATACGATTTTTCTATTTAGGGGACAAATGGGGCAACACCTCAAGAGTTCTTGGCCTAAGAACAGTTTATCATTACTTTCTAGCAATGCGAAGGAGCGTGGTTTGCGGGTGATGTGTGTGCTCCAGGGTAGGGGCCCTTCCAGTGCTTCCCAGGAAGGGATGTGGTTTGTGTTGTCCCCTCCAGACACCCCAGCAAGGAGAGGCTGGTCATCCTGGGCGTCCTGGAATGGAGTTTCTCCATGATCCTGTGGGCACACGGAGCCCCCCAGTGCAAGCGGCACATTCCACATCGGCGGCTGGCTGCACACACTGCCTTTCACATGTCTCCCATCTCGGGGTGCACACCCGGCCCTGCATGCTCAGAGGCCTGGCCTGGGTGCCAGGAATGACGTGAGGCTGTGAGTGGCCTGGACCGTCTCTGATATATGATGTGAGGGGGAAGAATCCTGGACAGAGCGGAAGGCTGTGAGGATTACCGAGCGTTCCACTTCCAATTTCCTGACTCCCACCTCAGGTAGTGTAGATGGGCCTGGCTCTCGGTCAGTGGAGGTGGTGAGACTCTGCATGTGAACACAGGAGGAACACGTCCCAAAACCAAATTGCTTATTTAGAAAACCAACTTGGAACAGCCCACTTAAAACCTTAAGACGCTCTTAGATTTCCATGTATTTTTCTTTCATAATTAATACATACGTCATTTTTGACAAAATGTGTGTTCTCCATGCAGCGACACAAGCTCACGTAATGAACGGTATCGAGTTGCAGGTTTAATAAATACCTGTTTGAGTGTTTATGCCATCTGTAACCTATGCACTTAACTAGAATGACGCTTATTTATTTTTCTTTCATCCTTCTGGTATTTTTTGATGAAGAATATATCATGGTAGGGGAAAGGAACATGCTTTCCAAAGGTAGCAGAACCCTCATTGTCTCGTGGAGCCAGGAAAATGCTTGCATTTTGACAAAGTCCATCAGTTGCACAAAGAAAACCAGATTCTAATGATTACTGCTCAAACCAGTTCAGGCCAAGTGAGCAAAAAAAAAAAAAACTCTCTTCCCTTGTTTAGCATCTTTTTTTTTCTTTTTTTTGTTCTGCTTCAAATTGGCATACGCTTGAAAAGTGTGCTCACAGGAGAATTTTAATTTATTGATGTTTCTTGCCCCTACTGTACATTCCGGGCTCCTATGTGAGTGTGATGGATGAAGCAGATGTTCGACACCACAGCACCTCTTCATAACTCCACTCTTCAAAAACAGTTTTACAAGTACTTACTCGCGCTGGTCCCCACTGCTCACAGGAAGCTGAGGTCACTGTGAAACATGAGGCCGGGGCAGGAGCCCATGCTCATGTGCTCCGCAGCTGGGCCCCCTTCTTCTGAGCACGTGAGCGATTTATGAAACAGCCATAATTTTCAGCTTATGGACAAAGAAATAAAAGTGTTGACACCATTATTGTAACATCTGTGGAGGGAAAAATATGAGCCCATTCCTAAGTGCACAAATGGTACCGGAGTTATAAGGATTCTTTTATGCTTAATTGTATTCGTTATCAGCGGTAATTATTTCCAACACGAGCAGTTTCTTCCAATTTAATGTCAGCCTAAAAGGTTAAGACCTTCCAGTAGAGGCATTTCAGTCTCATGATTTGTTGGGCCTGCAAAGTTACGCTAATTGGGAAAGCGAGAGTGGCTTCTGAGGCCTCCCGCCTGCCTTGGTTTAGCACATCTGTGTAGAGCAGGTCTCCGACGGTTAACATCACAGAAGGGTACTTCCAGGCAGCGTCTAAAAGGATTTTCCGGCTTACACTGAGAGCCGTATTTTTATCATCCGTGGAGTTGACTCCTGAAGGCTCTGTCTCTCCACGGCCATCCCACAAGCATCCGTGGAAGAAACGCTCGTCATTTTGAGTGCTGATGCTGAGTGGTGCGCTGGGGGAGAAGATCCCAGAGCACTCCGGCCTGTCCCTTATGGTGAGAAGCTGGCCTCTCTGCCTAAAGCCATGAAGGCCTCATCCTACCTGTGTCAGGAGATCTAAGCCCCAGTGACCAAGCTCTTCTGTTCTCCATGGGCCGAGGTGACCCCAGGGTCTCCGGGCTGCATCCAGCCGGTACCTCCTTTGACCTGGCAACTCCAAGGGATTGTGGCAGTGAAGAGAGCGCGTGGCGGAGGGTTGTCAGAGCCACCATGCTGGATAAGTATGGTACTTATCCATCCGTGGATAAGCACATGACCGTGTGTGTGTGTGTGTGTGTGTCTCTGCACACAGGTGTGTATGTTGGGGGACTTGGAGAGAAAGCATAGATGGTTCCACAGTTACGCTCTAAAGATGCTCTAACTTAGCTCAAACCTCTTACCTATTGGGCCTATTTGGAGGGAGTGGGAGTAGCCCTGGTGATGGTCTCTGGGCCCCCCTGAGGCACACAGCTTTCTCCCGGGTGGAATGCAGCTCAAGAGCCCCACCTATCATCTCCCGCATCACCCTATCCCTAGATGCTGAAAATTGCTCTCAAAATACTAGAAACCTGACCCTCTCTTGAATCCTCTCCAGCAATTTAAAACCAGCCATCACTGTGCAGGAGCTGTGATAAGTCCTGGCTTGCGTTCACGTGAGAAGGTCTCTTGTTGGCCCTCAAAGATGTCTGCTTCACGGGGTCACAGGACTTCCTTTCACGGGGTCACATTTGTTGTTCAGTTGCCGTGTCACGTCCGACTCTTTGTGACCCCACAGACTGTAGCCTGCCAGGCTCCTCTGTCCGTGGGACTTCCCAGGCAAGAATACTTGACTGGGTTGCCATTTCCTTCTCCGGGGTATCACCCCAACCCAGGGATTAAACCCGTGTCTCCTTCATTGGCAGGCAGATGCTTTACCACTGAGCGCCAGGGAAGCCCAGTTGATATATTTATTTACCCCAGCACTCACAACAGCTCCTGGCACAGGGGAGGGTCTTGTCTTAGTGCAAAAGCCCTAGGCAACAGCTGAGACAGGGCTTGAGGGCCAACGTCCTACTAAACTGTGAACTCCCAGTGCAGAGAGAAAGAAGGAAGAGGACACTGAAATAGACGGGGAGCAAGAACAGAGTGATGTAGTGCCCCCTGGTCTTGCTTTGTAGCAGACTCCAGCTACCTGAACACAGCTTGACAGGCGGACTCCCTCTGACCAGTGAGATGCCTCCAGACAGACCGTGTGGAAAGCCCTGCCCAGAGTCGTGTCCACTGCGGGGAGCAAGCAGGGGGCCTGACTGCCTGTCCTCTGTCTCCCCCTGGTCTATGTGCTTCTAGAATGGAGTCAAGCCTCCTCCGGTCGGGGTTCCATCACTAGAGACAGCCCTTAGTCTCATGGTACGATGTCTACCTGCCTGGCTGGCTTTGCTCCCCAGGCATCTGAGTCCACATGCTCAGGACCGTCTTCAATGCTAAGGGTGCTCGTGGGCTACTCTGCCCCTCCCCCACCCTCGCAGGCACAGAGACCTCCTAACCCACGTGCCCGTCACGCCCGCCGGGCTGACGAAACAGCAGTCCCAGAAAGCAGGTCTGCCCCCTCCAAGGTGTGAGGGCGAGCCTTGCACGGCACAAGACAAATAACCCTCTGTTGATCCCTGGTGCCCCCGCTAACAGAAAGCGGCAAGAATCTGACAGTGCTTCCCTTCCAGAAAGCGATTTGGGCGAGTGCCGATGAGGAGTGTCTGCCAGACTGCTCTGCACTTGTCTTTCTTCTGCCCACCCCAGCAAATCCAGGTCAGATAATTAGCACTCGTCTTTATGCCTTATGCTTTCTGAATTTCTGCAGTACTAGGAGTAGGAGGCAAAAGTTCTGAAACCTTCCATGAGGTTGTTGTTGCCGTGGCAACCACTCCCTTGGAATTCTCAGACTTATTCCCAGTCGGTGAACAGAGGATGTTCTGAACAAAACTGAAAGAGTCCTTAAAGCCAGTTAGGAGGCGGGAAGCCTGGGAGGTTCGGGCAGTACAGAGAAGGTGACGGTGAGGACAAAGGAGTCTGGGAGGACGTGGGCTGAGCCCTCATTCTGCCTAGCAGAGGGACCTGTGCCTTAGCCAGGACCACACCCCTGTCCTTGGAACGCGTCCTTCAGGGTGTTCCACGCCCAGCCTTGTCATGGCAGTGTGGGCTGTGTCTGGGTGATGCTCAGGAGATGACTGACCTCTGACTAGCTCCTGCCTCTGCAACCAACCAGGGCCACGCCCTTGGGTCAGCCACGCCCACTCTCTGAGCATCAGCATCTGCACCTCTATAGAAGAGGGCTTTGGGCTGACTATGACCCAGGGTCCTGGGGCATATGATGCAGCTATTAAATGGAATCGTGGAAGTTCCAGTTAACGGCTGATTGGTGTGGGGTCTTCTCCTGTAGTTCACAAGCTAAGCTTCCCAAGGAGATTAGGTTTGAGGCTGCCTGGTCTGTAGAAAACTTTTTGCACGAGCTCCTTCTTCAGACCTTGGAGGGACCCAAGTATTTTGCTTGCCCTTGTTGGCTCAGATGGTAAAGCGTCTGTCTACAATGTGGGAGACCCGGGTTTGATCCCTGGGTAGGGAAGATCCTCTGGAGAAGGAAATGGCAATCCACTCCAGTACTATTGCCTGGAAAATCCCATGGACAGAAGAGCTTGGTAGGCTACAGTCCATGGGGTTGCAAAGAGTCGGACACGACTGAGCGACTTCACTTTGTTAGTTTCATCATCAGAAACCATTACCAGTAGGTTTTTCATTTATCTTCAAGTTGTTTCATATATTTCAAAATACTGTGAGGGAGTAGCAAGACGTAGCAAGCAGATTGGAGGACTTCTTGGTCCTTGTAACTAGATTGAGAGGGAGTCTGACTACTCCACTTCCTCAGAGGAGGAGACAGAGGTTCAGAGAAGTCTAATAGCAATGAGCCACAAAGTTAGCGCCTGTGCTGAGGCGTTCCATCCTGAGCCTCAGGTTCTGCTCGGTGTCTACCTCTGGTCAGCATCTTCTCAATTTGAGGGGAAAAGAAAAGCACCTACTCAGGTCTCAGGTACCCAAAGTCACTACTAGGGGAAGCCTGTGGAGTTGAACTTGAATCTTGGCCCTTTCTGACTGGTGGGAATACCTTGGCAAACAATGGATTGCTGTCCCAGCTGAAGATGAGAATGTGTTCTCAGTTTTTAAGGTAGAGAATTACTATGTCAAACTTAACAGGAAAGTCTTTAAGTCTGCCCTCCTGGTTGGGGAGGAAGTGCAAGGTCAAGGGTCGTCTAGAGAAGGGATAAAAGTAGAAGAGGATGATGGACGGGACTCCCTCTTAGAGGAGATGATGGAGCAGGTTCCAGCCCATCTGCAAATCCTCCTCCTTACTCTCAGGAGGAGGGGGAGACCCAGGCTGGGAAATGTTGCCTTAGAAACCATTGGCCCCCAGTAGGGGTGGGAACGTCTGGGTAGCTTTTGTGCCTCTTTACTTTCAATCAAGTGCACCCAAAATTTCAACAAAAACCAACAGGATGATGGTTTGCACAAGAAAAGCCAACTCTCCTTGAACAGTTTTTAAAATTCTAATTTAAAATTTCAGTGTGTCGGGGGGTGGCAAGAAATGAGAGCTTAGGGAGAGGCAGGAGGAGTGTGAGTGCGTGCTCAGTAGAGTCTGAGTCTCTGCGACCCCATGGACTGTAGGCCACCTCTCTTCATGGGATTTCCCAGCAAGAATACTGGAGTAGGCTCCCAGACCCTCCTCCAGGGGACCTTCCCAACCCAGGGATCAAACCCAGGTCTCCCGCATCTCCTGCAATTGCAGATGGGCTCTTTACCATTGAACCAACTGGAAAGCTAGGGAGGGGCAAAGCTGCAGGATTTAGAGAAAAGCAAAAAGGCCCTGGACTGCGCAGATGCCCAGTGCTGACCGGAGCACCTGTCCTCCACGCTGAAGGGGACTGTATACTGGTGGCTCAGCTGGCAAAGAATCCGCCTGCAATGCAGGAGACCCCAGTTGGATTCCTGGGTCGGGAAGATCCGCTGGACAAGGGGTAGGCTACCCACTCCAGTATTCTTGGGCTTCCCTTGTGGTTCAGCTGGTAAAGAACCTGCCTGCAATGTGGGAGACCTGAGTTTGATCCCTGGGTTGGGAAGATCCCCTGGAGAAGGGAAAGGCTACCCACTCCAGGATTCTGGCCTGGAGAATGCCATGGACTGTATAGTCCATGGGGTCACAAAGAGTCAGACACAACTAAGCGAATTTCACTTTCACTTTGTGTACTGTGTCCTGCCAGAGCAATAAGCAAATGCCTTAAGCCCTTTGGTGTTTCTTCCTGATTGTCTTGAGTTTTAAGTAGTTCGTCCGTATCTGGGAACAAAGCACCCACATTTTAAATCTGATTTATAAATATATCTATCTTGCTCCATACCAATTTAGAATGCAGACCCCTCCATTCAGTCCTAGATTAAAATACCCAAGTCTGCCAGGAGCAGTCAGGTTCTGAGATTTTGGGGGGTTTGTTTTATCTTGTTTCTTTTTTTTTAAATACAGGATGAAATGATTTTGAGCAAAATTCCCAGGAAGATATTTGGGGCAAAGACAATCTAATGCTAAAGAAAGTCAGTTTCCAAGCCTGCTGTTTTTAACCCCGCCGTAAGCAGGGTGGCAGGCGTGGCCATGTAGAGGCAGAGCCTGGCTAGGTCCTCAGGGGCAGTGATAGTGCTGGAGCTTGGGAGGGAGGCTAGGTCCTCAGGGGCAGTGATAGTGCTGGAGCTTGGGAGGGAGGCGAGCACCGCAGACCCGAGGTAGCTTGGTGCCATCATCCCCAGCCCCCCACCCAGAGGCGTTTCTGGGCTGGCACAGGGACAGATGCCAAGACATCCCAGCCGCTCCCTGAGAAACGACGTCCAACTCCCTGGCAGGTTGCTAATAAACATTCAAAGCAGGAAGGAGGCCATATCTGGACCCTGGAAGCGTGTTTGTAAGAAACACTCATGAAGTCATCAGGGTCAAAGTTGATCTTCCTGTTATTAAACGTGGCCCAGAACATTCCCGTAGAGTCTGGCAGCAATCCGGTCTTCTTAATTTAAATGGAGTAGTAGGGAAAAAGGTTAAGAGCACACCTTCAATAAGCCCCAAGCTAACAAGGATGCTGCCAAGGCAAGAGGGGACCTGGACCAACACCTTCCCTTCCCGGGAAGAGCTCTTTTCCGAGCACTCTCAGAAGCTCAGCTCAGAGCCGTGGGGTACCTGGTCGCTTTGCTCACACGGGGGCCACACTGCGTGTACTGACGTGTGTCACTGGTCTGATGGCCTGGGCACACCTGTGGCCTTCTCTTCTGAGCGGAGGCGGGGCTGTGACTGGTGGGGTCCTGTCTCTCTCTCCCAGGCCCACGTTGCTGGCCGGCAGGGCTCCGGCTCCACCAGGATCCCCGGTGGACGAGGGTCGTACTGCAGGACGGCCAGTCACGGAGGCCCTCCTGTTTCTTTTCCTGGGAAAGTTTCTGGTGTGGTCGTGAGTTCACACCAGTGAGCGGGGAGGTGGGGCCAGAGGGCTCTTGCGGGAAACACACATGAGCCCAGGCTTCCTTCTCCAGGTTAAGGAGGCTTTTATGAGCCCTAGCAAGGCCAACTCCCCCAGGCTGTGAAACCCCAGAGGCATTTATCATCTCTCCTGCACTGGCTGTTTCCACGTCAGGGTCTCGGTGGGAAGCGCTCGGGTGGTTTGTTTTTCAACCCAAGGCTGTAGCTGGCTCTGCGGCTGTGGCCTCAGCGTTTACCATCACCGGAGCCTTATTTTCTTCACCAGATTGAAAAGGCATTTCCTAAATTCATAATGTTTGAGACACATCATGGTCTTAGGACTGGATTGTAAAGTTCTCTGTAGAAGAGGGTCTGGCCTGCCCCTCAACTCTGGCCCCATTTCCTTAAGGAATTGGCGAATGCAAATACGACGGTTTTATATTTTTACAGCTGCCCATATTTTCTCATTGGATTCTCATAACTCTGGGAAGGAAGGCAGGGGTTATTATTCCCATTTCTCAGATAAGGAAGTGGAGGTGAAAGAAATAGGCGTGAGGCACTCAGCTGTGCAATTTAGCACCAGGGGCTGAGCCCAGGGCTTCCTGTCCCCTCACGGCTTCTGTCTCCACTCTAGACCGCCCCACGCTGGGCGGCAGACCATCCCAGAAACGGTCCCTGGGTCTCTGCCGACACCGGGACCCTAACCCTGCTTCTCCCACCTCATCAGAGGAGCCCAGGGGGTCGCCTCCATTTTCCTTTCCACCAAAGGAAAGCTGTGCATTGCTGTGCGGGCCCCGAAAGTGTTCACCCTCAGCAAGCTTCCCCCATTCCTGGAGTTGAGGAACCTTGGCTGCTACGGCCATGATTAGGCTCACAGAGGCACCTTGAGGAGAGTTTGCTGGGTCTGTCTCTTCACACCTGGCCTTGCCTCCTTCTGTCTCAGGCAGCTCATCCACTGTGCAAGCAAAAAACACACAAGCGAGCGAGAGCAGTTCTTCAAGGGAGCACTGGCCTTTGAAACCGCCTGCCTCTTTTGGCCAGGCTGGCCGAGATGGTTCGATCACGGCTCAGCGTCAGTGGCCCGCGGGAGGCTCTCGTGTTGTTGGCTGCGCCCTCGTTCTGCAGGGTGCCTCCTCTCCCTTGGCGCTCGTCACCCGGGAGGGGGCTTCTGCCCAGTGAGCATCAGAGGAGCACTCCTCCGATTAGCCCCTGGGCAGCTCTGCGGACCATCACAGCAGCTCTGCCAGGGAAATGTCCGTGGGCAACATTGCTCATAGATAGAGACACCCCCTTCTGATTAGAGTGAAAGGTTCCCCAAGTGCAGAGAAGTCCCCAACTCTGTTCCAGAAGCTTCTGAGGCCGCCGTAAGAGCTGACCTGCCTCCTGGGTGAAGGCATGAAAGTGAAAGTGAAGTCGCTCAGTCGTGTCTGACTCTTTACAACCCCATGGACTGTAGCCTATCAGGCTCCTCTGTCCATGGGATTCTCCAGGCAAGAATGCTGGAGTGGGTTGCCATTTTCTTCTCCAGGGGATCTTCCCAACCCAGGGATCGAACCCAGGTCTCCCGCATTGTGGGCAGACAATTTACCATCTGGGCCACCAGGGAAGACATGGATAATAAGGACTTGAAGCGACCCCCCTGGAGTCACAGGCCGCAGGACAGTGTCGTGGTGCAGGAAGGGACGCACCTCTGCAAAGTGAAGGCATGTGAGCACCTCGCTGAAGATGCTGTGGGAGAGGAGGCTGGGGGTGGAGAAAGTGACTCTGCAAGTGTGGGTTTCCCCATGTTGTCAAAGGCACCAGCTTCCTGCCAGCACCCGAGGTGCTGCTCAGAGAAAGGCCCACCTCCTCCCTGGCTCTTGCTCCGCCACCACCACCCCTCTGGCCCCTTCCCCGCTGACTTAGAGGTCGGCACCATCCCTACCTCCTTCCTCCTCACCCAGGCGGCCACTCATCCTCACAGCTGGCTCCACACTCAGACCTAGGTCACCCCTACCTGGGGGAAATATTTTTTCCTCAAGAATCAACTAACAAATAAAGATGAGAGACTGACACTTCATCCTATTTGTAATGAGTCTTATGGCAGAAACAAATAAGCCCAAAAAAGTGACAGTGGCTAAAATACATATGGTCAAATCGCCCAAAGAATCAAAATTTCTTGGCAGACCTACATCTGTAAAAATGATCTAGAAAGTATCAGAATTGGAAGTTACGAAGATTGCAATAAAAAGTATAGACTAGCAAACACTAAAATTAATTTTAAGAATATATTGACAAAAGAAAACTGGTCTGTGAGTCAAAGCTTGACTGCAAAATTTACCTGGGAGAGAATTGATGAAAATAATTTTGCTCAAATACTTCCTTCACCAACTTGCTATATGGAAGCTTATTGCTTCAAGTGTTTCTATTTTAATTTTAAATAAATTTAATCAGATTTGCTCCAGAAAATACTTTCTCCACAAAAACTCAGTGTTGATATAATTCTGCTTCAAATATTATCATTCTTAAAATGTTATCAAAGTGTGTCCAGAATATTGAGACTTCCCAGACAATCGAATGGCTAAGACTCTGGGCTTCCAATGCAAGGGACATGGGTTTGATCCCTGGTTGGGGAACTAAGATTCCACATGTTGTATGGCATGGCCAAGAACATGAACCAATTTTTTAAAGAATTGCCAAAATAAAGAATATGCAGATGAAACAGCAGAATCAAAATGCTATAAACCAACTCTGGTTCCAGACAAAATGGAATAGACAGACATCTTCCTAACGCCCTCACCCCTACTAAGTACAGATGAAAAACACAGACATTATATATAAAATAATCATATGACTCTGGATGGAAGGGAAAGAAACACAACAGGCTAGGAAACCAGGTCCTTGGAAAATAGCTTCGTGGTGAGTGCCAGAGTTTCCCTTTTACGGCCTGCATATCTTGAGTGAGGCACTAAAAAGGCTTGCAGTCCCCAAACAACAGCTGATACCATTTTTAAAACCTAAGAAAATCTTGTTTTCTCTAGCCAAAAAAAAAAAAAAAAGCCAGCAAAAGAGTTGTTTCGATATTACCATAAGCCATGATCCACAAATGAAATTTTTTATAAATTAGACTTTATCAAAACTTTGGCTCCACAAAAGACCTTGATAAGAGGATGAAACATCAAGACACAGACTGGGAGGATATATTGGATATATTTTACAACACACATATCTGACAAGGGACTCACAAGGAATTCTCCAACTTTGACAGTCAGGCACTTCCCTGGTGATCCAGTAGTTGACATTGGGTCTTCCCATGCAAGGCGTGCAGGTTTGATCCCTCGTCTGGGAGCTAAGATTCCACATGCCTTGTGGCCAAAACACCGAAAAAAAAAAAACAAAAACAAAAACAAAAAAATACAACAGAAGCAATATTGTAACAAATTCAATAAAGACTTAAAAAACCTTCAACATGAAAGTACAAATAATTCAAGTAGAAATGGACAAAAGACAGATCCTTCAGCAAAGAAGATACATAGATGGCAAGTCAGTTCAGTCGCTCAGTCCTGTCTGACTCTGTCACCCCATGGACTGCAGCACTCCAGGCCTCTCTGTCCATCACCAATGCCTGGAGCCTATTCAAACTCATGTCCATCGTGTTGGTGATGGCAAGTGGGCAGATTAAAATACTTGCAACACCTTCATGTGTTAGGGAAATGCATACTAGAACCACAATGAGATATTACTACACATCTTAGAACAGCTAAAATTAAAAATTCTGACAATTCCAGATCCTATCAGGGATTTTTAATACACTTCTGTGGGAAATACAAATGGGACAATTTCTCCAGAAAATAGGTTGGCAGCTTCTTAAAAACCTAAGCATCTAGTTATATGACCAGCAATCACGGTGCTAACCATGTATCACAGAGAAATGAGGATATCTGTTCACCCTAAACTCTGGACATAAGTGTTCATAGAAGCTTTATTTATAAAAACTGAATATCGGAAACAATTCACGTGTCCTTCCCTGGGTGAACCCATGCGTTCTATATTTGCTATCTATCTATAGAATATGCCAGACTTCCTTGATGGACCAGTGGTTAAAGGGCCTTCCTGTTAGCTCAGCTGGTAAAGAATCCGCCTGTAATGTGGGAGACCTGGGTTCGATCGCTGAGTTGGGAAGATCCCCCAGACAAGGGGATCTGCCCACTCTAGTATTCTGGGCTGGAGAATTCCATGGACAGAGGAACCTGGTGGGCTACAACCCATGGGGTTTTGAAGAGTCAGACATGACTGAGCAACTTTCACTTTCCAGTGGTTAAGATTCGGCACTTCCACTCCAGAGGGCGAGGGTTCGATACCTGGTCAGGGGACTAAGATCTCATAAGCCCTGAGGTGATGCTGGGTAAGATTGAAGGCAGATGGAGAAGGGAGTGACAGAGGATGAGATGGTTGCGTGGTATCACCGACCCAAAGGACATGAACTTGAGCAAACTGCAGGAGATGGTGAGGGACAGGGAAGCCTGGCGTGCTGCAGTCCATGGGGTGGCAAAGAGTCGGACTCAACTTGGCGACTGAACAACGCCATAATGCTCTCCGTGATATGGGATACGAATGCATAGTGCACATTTCTATCTCTCATGCGTGCATGCACACCGACACACTGGCAACCACTTGGTCAGGACATTTGAGATCCTGATGGAGAGATCCCTGCGCCCTTCCCTGTTCAGTGACTGGCAGGTCATGGCGTTCTCAGAACCGCTCCCTGGACCAGCGTCTTGAGCTGAAGGCTCTGTGCCAAAGCCTCCCGCCCCTGTCCTCCTTAGCTTATGACTTTCTGTCAGTCCACCCCAGGCCGGCTCCTACTGCCCACCAGTCCAGAGCTCTAGGCAACGGACTCCTGGACCCCAGGCCGAAATCCCTTCCCTATTTGCAAGGATTCTGCCTCTGGCACCAGGAGCCCCAGAGGTTGACTGCGGAGAGCGGGGTGGTGGGCAGGGGAGCAGCAGCTGCCCCCCCCGACCCTGTCCCCAGCCGGAGGCTCTCCACGGAGCAGAGGGGAGAGGACCCTCAGAGTGGCGGTGACCACTCTTTCCAGAGAAGCTTTATCCCAGTGCTGTTTCCCTGATCTACAGTCCCTGTATCCTTTGTCTGGGTAAGGGTCCGAGGTGGGTAAAATCAGTCGTGTCCAATTCTTTCTGATCCTATGGACTGTAGCCCACCAGGCTCCTCTGTCCACAGGATTTCCCAGGCAAGAATACTGGAGTAGGCAGCCATTCCCTTCTCCAGGGGATCTTCCGAACCCAGGGATTGAAACCACGCCTCTTGGGGCTCCCACTCTGGCAGGCGAATTCTTTTACCCCTGTGCCACCTGGGAAGCCCTTCAGTATTTTATGTCTACCAAATTGAAACCGAGGAAAGAAAGTTACTATCCTTTACCAAAATTACATTTTTAGCTATTTGGCAATGAAATGGATTAGGAAAGGAGAAAACAAATCAATCTTTCCCTACTGGGATTTGCAAGTAGATTCCCAGGTTTCTGAGACTTCAGAGCTCCTTCCACATAAGTATCCAGAACATTCTATGCTAAGCACCAGCCATATGGTCCCTTAAATCAGGTGTAAAAGCAGCCGAGCTGGCCCCACACCAGCTCGCACACCCTGAGACCAGGCTCAGCTGTGTGAAGCTTTATTGGCCTGGGATGCCTGCTCTTTCCAGAGGCTGTGATGGAGAAATGGTCTTTGGGGCCCTTCTCCATCTTAAAAGGAGGTGGAGGTTCATGCAGGTAGATGAGGTTGGCGGTCTGCTCTCAAAGCGAGCACTTGGATGGGGTCCCTCCCGCAGGTCCTCTGCTCTCTGAGTAAGTATGTGTTAAAAGAGCCAAGTGGGAAGACCTGGTCCAAGGATAGTTTACATATGTGTAGCCTTTGTATTTTACGTTTCTTTGACCTCAGGGCTCCTTTCCAATTGTTTCAAGAGCTTAGGCCTTCTTGCTTATAGAGATGGAACTTTTTAAGACAGGACAGCGAGATTTCATAAAACTTCAATGTCTAAAGCATCCAATATAATGGAAAAAAAAATTCCGTTATTCATTTCAGCTGCAGGCCTGAAGGGAAAGGTCCAGATCACCTTCAGTCACTGGTGGTTCTCTGTGCGTTTCTCTGCGTCGATCCATGTGAAAGGCACGATGGAGGCTGCAGGTGTTTGAGGGAGGCTGTGCCCCAGCCTGTATCCAGGCCGGCACCAGGTCTCCTGGATTCCCAGGGCCAGTGGCGCCAGGAGGCAGCAGCTCAGGGCACGGCCCACACTGAGACCTGCTTCAGACTGCCTGCAGGGAGTCCGTGCTCAGACCATCTCAGAAGTTGGATCACTGGCTTGCTCCAGACCAGTGAAAGATCAAGATACGTGGACCTCAGCGATTCATAGGACCCAGCAGAGTGGATCCCAGCAGTTCAGTTCAGTTCAGTTGTGTCTGACTCTGCGACTCCATGAACCGCAGCACACCAGGCCTCCCTGTCTATCACCAACTCCAGGAGTTCACTCAAACTCATGTGCATCGAGTCGGTGATGCCATCCAGCCATCTCATCCTCGGTCATCCCCTTCTCCTCCTGCCTTCACTCTTTCCCAGAATCAGGGTCTTTTCAAATGAGTCAGCTCTTCACATCAGGTAGCCAAAGTATTGGAGTTTCAGCTTCAACATCAGTCCTTCCAATGAACACCCAGGACTGATCTCCGTTAGGATGGAATGGTTGGGTCTCCTTGCAGTCCAAGAGACTCTCAAGAGTCTTCTCCAACACCACAGTTCAAAAGCATCAATTCTTCAGCACTCAGCTTTCTTTATAGTCCAACTGTCACATCCATACATGACCACTGGAAAAACCATAGCCTTGACTAGATGGAACTTTGTTGACAAAATAATGTCTCTGCTTTTTAATATGCGGTCTAGGTTGGTCATAACTTTTCTTCCAAGGAGTAAGTATCTTTTAATTTCATGGCTGCAATCACCATCTGCAGTGATTTTGGAGCCCCCCAAAATAAAGCCAGCCACTGTTTCCACTGTTTCCCCATCTATTTGCCATGAAGTGATGGGACCAGTTGCCATGATCTTAGTTTTCTGAATGTTGAGCTTTAAGCCAATTTTTTCACTCTCCTCTTTCACTTTCATCAAGAGGCTTTTTAGTACTTCTTCACTTTCAAAGAGTGGACCCCAGTGGCCTCTAAGAGAAACCTGGAGTCCCACTGTCTTTAGCATTTAGTGATGGAGGGGACCTCAAAACTGAGCTGGAACAGGCCCTGCTCAGAGGGACAGAAATCATGTTTTTCAGTTGCTTAGATATGCGTAAGTCTGGGGACCTGAAGGGGACAGGAGGGAGACTGGGGGGGGGCCTCTGGGTGGGTGAGAGGGAAGGAGACAAAGATGCCGGGGAGCTTCCTCCGATGCCAAGCCTCCAAAGCCCAGGCCTTCATCTGGGGGTGGTTCCTGGCTGTTCGGACGGCTGTTCTGACCACTGACCCCAGGGAGTGTCTCCATCCACGGGTGTGACCCGACGCGAGGAATGTGGGCCTCCCACCAGCCTGCATGCCCCGGGCCCTGTGCGCTTCCCACACCAGGGGACTCAGCTTAACCAGTAAGGTCACAGGATGCCATGAGTTAGTGCTTCCCTGTGGGTCTTAAACAGGCATTTTACATGCCTTCAAATGGTGGTTGTTAGACAAAGCCCTTGATGCTTCTGTTCTCGGGGGCACCCAGCCTGTGGCCTGTGGCCTCCCGTAGCAGCCTGGGCCCAGCTGACCAGCCAAGTTGACCCTGGGTTCTGACACTGAGTTTAATACGTTAATAAACATGTTTTCAGGGATCCCTGCTTCTTGATATCTGGCATATTAACAAGTAAGTGCTGCTAGGGGAATAGAAACCAGAATTATACCATCAGAAATCACATTTAGGGGCAAAATCCTTTCCCTCCTGTGATCACAAGCTGGCTTTTTTATTTTAATAAAAACCAGAAGCCATGACTAGCTCTACCCTCCTCAGCACTTAAGGAAGAGGAGTTTCAGACTCAGAGAGTTCACCTCTGGAATTAAAACTCTGCCCATCTGGGAAGCTTTAGTTTGCTTTATTCTAGAAGCAAACTGAAAATGTATCTTCTAAAAAGGAGGAAGAAAGAGTCAGACAGCACAATGTGAAAATATAACTTATATTTGAGGCAAAAATTAAAAAAAAAACCCAGCATTGCGTCCAGTACAAAGTAGAAATTTGTCATTATTATTATTATTTAAAAGAGAGTGTAAGTATCTTCCTTTGTCTGAGAACCTTTTCTCATCACATTCTCCCCTGGGGGCATTTTTCATGCCTCAGCCCCTGTGTACATTTTGGGAAAATCACCCAGGTCCTAGAGACACGGTATCTATTAATTCGTTGTGCTCATTGCAAAATACACAGAAGATAGTCATCCAACCTGGCAAGGTTTACAACCATTTATTTTGAACAAAGGCCAATTTTTCCACCACCAGAAACTCCAGAGGCCAGACTTCTTCAGAGGCTGAGATTTAGACCCCTGTTTAGGATATGGCACCAAATAAAGCCTTTTCTTTTATGTTCCAGCAATTTCTGGAAGCCAGTTGTTCTGAATTTGGTTTAAAACATTTGTTAAAGTCACCACTGAACGAAAGAGAGAAGGAACCAGGCTGGCTTTGCGAGAGGAGAAAGCCCTCGAGTTGCCTTAAACAAGACAGGCCTCCTAGATTGGTTTTATAGTTGAGATGGCCTCTAGGGGATTGCTTACATCCAGGCCTGAAGGGGACAGCTTTTGCTGCCTGCTTCCTCCTCCAGGGAGCCCACTGCCCTGATGCTGGGCAGCTGAGAGCCGGCATGGCAGCCTGAATGGAGAAGGTGGGCTGGGCCCTCAGTGAGCTCACAGGAAGAACAAAGCGACCCCAGACCGGCTGTCAGGACCCCCTGCCCACCCTGCCCACAGCCCCAGGCTCAAGAACATTCTCACCATGCACATGATCGAGTGGGTCGCCCATGAGCAGCGGTGTGAACGGAAATCCTTGATTGAAGAACATTTCCAACACTGCTCTGAGATCATTTGTCTAGAGTAAAAGATGGACCTCCACCTGGAAGACACAGCAGGGCCTAGAGGGGCAGACCCTTCCCCTGGGAGACCGCTGTGTCCACCGTGGGCTCTCAGAGAGCTCAGGGCTCCCTCCGCTCAGAGGTGGGGCTGAAATGCTCCTTCTGGTAAACAGAACAGCCACGAGTGTATTATGGGCACCCATCTCTGGATTCTGAGATCTTCCTTTATCAGAGAATGTTGAACAAAGCTGCAACAAAAACAGCGAATCTGAGCTGTGACACAGTTTTAGTCCCTCAATCATGTCTGACTCTTTGCAACCCCAAGGACTGTAGTCCACCGGGCTCCTCTGTCCATGGACTTCTCCAGGACGAATACTGGAGTGGGTTGCCATTCCTTTCTCCAGGGGATCTTCCCAACCCAGGGCTCGAACCCGGGGTTTCCTGCCTTGCAGGCAGATTCTTTGCTGTCTGACCCACCAGGGAATCTGAGCTCAATGCATCTCCAAAAGCAAATGTTTCCAGTGACGGTGGCTTCTTACTCTTACAAACAGAATACACGTTGATGACACAGGATCCCCTTGGCAAACCGCTGCTGAGTTCCTCGTCGAGGTGCTGAACGGAGCGCACCCTCTTCTGCCTCGGGGCCCTTGCTCTTACTGACCCCACCTCACTCGGAGGCCCTGCCTGCCTTCTCCCCATCACACCTTCTGCCTTCAGCCTGTCTCGTGTCCCCCCTGAATTTTTCCATATCTGCTCTAACCCCAGAGCCCTATTTTGCAGTTATCACCACAGTCACTCTTGCAGGTACAAATCTTGTCTCTCCACCTGGACCCTGAGCCTCTCGGGAGCTGGTCCCCTCTTGGCGGAACCACAGGTGTAACACCCAAGGAAGAGGACCCCCAGCAAGCGAGTGTGGGTGAACTACCAGGAAATACACAGCTAAGTCCACATCAGAAGGGAAAACACTTCTTCACTTGGCGTTAGAATATGTCACAGTGAAAACAATGTCTTCCGGGGTCCAGAGAGGTGTGTAAAGTGATAGCAGAATGCAACCCGGAACTGTACTGTAGCCCTCTTGACGTTTCCAAAATAGTGACCAATAAAAGCTGCTATTTATGCGTGCCCTGATGGTGACACTATTAAGTCTGCTCTGTTCCAGGAAGGTTACAGGCTGAGAGCAGTGTGGATTGGAACCGTGTCTAAACTGGAATTTTATCTGGCACCATTTGGCTTAAACTTGGATCGCCAAGCTCCAGGTTTTACTCAGACTGGAATTACTCAATGGAGGGCTCACTGCTGTGTCGCATTTTGTAAAAGTGTATATGTATACATACATATACATATACATATATATATATATATATATAACACTTGGTCATGTTGCCCACACATGTATTTTGTTTGGAAAGAACCATTTTCTAAACTCCAGGGATGAAAAGGAGATCAATTTATCAGCATTTCAAAAATCATCGTGGCCACAGAAGGGGTAAGCAGGGCAACTGTGATTAATCTAAACTGAAAAGACACATTTTTGTTCGTTAGTTATTCCTAAACTATCCAAGTTACATGTTTTATAATAGTTCAGTTTTTTTTTCCCCTCCCAACCCTTCCGAAGTAACAGAGAAATATCCGTTTCTTGGCAGAAGTCATCTCAGATAAATTAATATCATTTTTCATATAAATTTGTTTGGGGACACTTGAAACTGTAGCATAGCCTATTGGTTTCATTATTTGAATAAAGTTAGAGAGAGCCTACAGCTGTTTGCTGTCAAAATTTAAACCTACTGTCCGTTTCAGCTGGTTTTCACGTAATGTACATTTCACCTGGTGGCTCAATAATGTTTTAATATAAAAGTACAGGCTCATGAAACATATGTTCAGGGCTCCTCTGAAGCTTAATGGCGACAGAAGGGGTAATAATTAGCAGTTTTGTTTTCCCGGGCTTGAAAGTTTTTTCTGGGCTGCTTCCAAAAATTTGGTTCCTCATTTCTTGACCTTTTTGGAGTTTGGAATCAATGAACCACATTGCCTTCCATAGGAGTGTCAAGCGTAGAATAAAAAATTGCATCACATCATTTTTCATTGTGGCCAGATGAGGTTTGAGTGGAAGAACAAGGAACAGGACAGAGCAAACATCTGAGAAATTGGCTTTGCAAGCTGGAATGTGATTCTGCTCAGAGGGGCCACTTTTTTCCCCCCTTTCTCTCCAGAACAGGCAGGTTGTAGACAGATCTGGGTCTTAGCCTGCCACCCCAAGGGCCCCAGTGTCAAGAAACAGTGATAGAACACCATTCATTTAGGCCACATCTGTAACACATACAGCAAATTATTAATAGCCCAGTATGCCAATCTGCCACTGTGCATTTTTGACATAGTGGGGCCGGGAGCACGGAAGTTTTGCAGCTCAGAAATGAAAACGGTGCTCCCAATGAAAATTAAACACAGGTGCTTTGAGTTTGCCTGTTTGAAAGTGAACATCACTGGCTGTTCTGGGGGGTGGAGGGGAAGGCCAGAAGTGGCAATGCCTCCAGCCTGGCTAAAGGTTCACGGAGCGCCTCTGCTGCAGATGTGGGCATCGGCGTTATTGACAAGGTGTTGCGACACTGGATGCTGGTGGCTCTGATGCTGGCGGCTTGTGAAGAGCCCGTCATGCAGTGGCGGGTGCTGCAGAGGACCACGGAGTGGAGGCCTTTTGCTTACAAAGAAAACACCCCCGAAGCCGCAGCACAGATCAAAGCCCACGGTGAGGGGGTGCTGCTCTAGACCCGCCGTGGCCGTCTCTCATTATTAGCCACCACTCAGGATTTCTGAGACAACTTCCCTCCTCCCCCTGCAAACCTTCACCTCGATTTCCCTCTCTTTCTCTTTTTAAACAGCAAAATCTTGTATTCATTGCTTCCAAATTAACACAAGGCAAGCATTCTTTTTTCCCACCCCTGAAATGTCATCATTTGAGTTTCTTAACTGCCGGCATCCACGTCCCTACACAGGTACACGTGCCGCCTTTGTTTCGAGACCCCCTTTGCTTAGGGTCTGAGGAGTCGAGGCTGTGCTTGCCCTTCCAGCCACGTTTTACCTTCTTCCCCTCGACTCACCGTTAACCTTGAAGACGCTGCTGCAGGCACTCATGGAGTCGCAGGTTAACCCATGTAAGCCCTGTGTTTGACAGTTCTCACTCTCTGCCAACCCTGGTTTAAAAGCAGGCGCTTCAAAGGATGAACCCAGCACCTGCCCACAGCCATCATGCTGCTGGGCAGAGAGTGATGTTGAGAGAAACAGAGGCCAACGGGTTCCCAAACCTGGCTGTAATGGGGTAACATCCTGAAAATTGTTCACGTGTGATTCCTCTGTCTTTGCCAGAGTTGCCTAGAGGACCAGACTTCCTGGTGGGTCCCTGGGATTTGTCACCCAGAAAAAGCAGAGTGGGGAGATTTCCAGATCTGTGCAGGCACAGAAGAAGAAACGAGTCCTCGAAGGAAGCACTCTGCCAGCAAGACCACTGAGTGGAGAGAGCACCTGCCAGACTTCCCATCACCTCCTTGAGGCCGATGAGCCTGAGCTTGAAGGGCTCCACTTGAGCCGGAGGGTGGTGACCCCCCTGCCCGTGGCCAGGCAGGGCCATCTGCAGCTGGAGAGGTTGTAACTCGGGGAAAGCAGAGGAAAGGTAAGCCCGCTCCCCAGCTCTGGGGAAGGAGGAGGGGTGGGCCAATCTTAGTCTTAATTGCTGAGAAGTCCAGGGACCTCAGAGGAGGCATCTCAGTTGGTTTGGGTTCTTATAACAAAAATTCCAGAGGTGGGAACACTTGCAGATAACAGAAGCATTCTTCTCAGGCTTCTGGAAGTCTAAGATCGGGGTGCTGGCAGATTCTGAATCTGCTGAGGCCTCCCCTTCTAGTTCACAGAGGGTTGTCTTCCTGCTGTGTCTCCACATGGAGGAAGGGGTTGGGGAGCTCTCTGGGGTCTCCTCTTGTAAAGGCACTTGTCCCACTCGTGAGGCTCCACCCTCGAGACCTAATCACCTCCCAAAGGCCCCATCCCCCAGCACCATCCCACTGAGGGTTAGGGGGATAACTGAGTCCAGGACAAGAGGGGTTCTTGTTCTCTCCTCTATTTGAGACCCCAGAAGGTAGCCGCCAGTGATCCTAGCACAGGTTTTTGTTCCAAACACAGCAAAGTTGAGTGAGGTCAACCCACAGAACTCTGACCCCGCTGATGGGAAGGCCCCAGGTGGAGAAGACAGGGTGCCCTGGGACACAGGGAGAGTAGGGTCCCGAATCTTCCCCACAACACCCCTGTGCAGACCCCTGGATAGGAGGGGAAGGAAGGGCAGCCTCGAGGAGCTGACCACTTCTCTCCAGGAGAAAGCTGAGAACTGCCTGAAGGGATCTGGTAAATCGTCAGGTCTGAATGAGCTCAACACCAGGCTAAATAATACCAGGTTATTTAGCTACCTTTTTCTCTCCTAATCAATAGATGGGTAGTGGTGAACAATGCTGGATTAGTTATAAATAAGATGATTTTGTGTTTCTGTCCACATGAAATGCAGTATGTCAATTCTGGGAAAGTTTCACAAATGAGCATGCTGTGGGTCCCTGTGTTTTCTCCCTGACCAGGTACAACCGCCAGTAGGGAAGAGGGCTCTCTCAGGAAAAGAGCCAGAATTCCGGAGTCCCAGGAGGCTCATTTTTTCTGGGGTTACAGCCAAAGGCTCCACTCTGTGACCAGAGCTCTGGGGAGGGGGCCATTTAATCCCCATGTGCCCTGCAACCCTCCGTGTGCCAGGCCCTGTACGAGGCGTAAAAGGGTAGCATAGGGTACCCGTGAGGGGCCCACCAGCTGGGGGAAGGTAAGGGCTTTGATCTGGGGACCCTGAAATACAGGGGTGGTCTTGCCATTCACGGGAGAGTGCAGCCCATTGGCAGATTTACTTGGATTTATCGCTTGTACGTGCTTTTCCATTGTCGTTCCTTTCTCTCTCTTTTTTTATCCGATTTGATGGCACTACTCGCCACCGCTCTCTCCTGATTAACTTGGCCACATTGCGGTACATTTTCACTCCCCTCTTGCCCACTTTCTGTCCTGGGCACCCTCCTGTCGCCCCCAGCCCATCTCCACCCCTGTCCTCCACCCTCTGTCCAGGGGCTGAGCTGGACACAGCTTCAGGCTTCCCCGCTCCGGGTGTCGCACTAGCTTCTGGGGATGGGGGACCCGATGGAAACTCGCGGGAGGTGCCTGTGCGCAGCACGTGGCCCCTCACCTCCCACCCGCAGCTCCCAGAGGTGGCTGGAGCCCCTGGGGAAAGACCTCAGCTCCTGCCAGCGTGTCCCTCCGCACCCCAGCCACAGCTCCGTCCTGTGCCCGGGCTCCGGTCCCTCCTCTTCTCGTCTGGGCCAGGGGGCAGCAGATAGTCACGGACCCCAGGGACCCTGTGATTTCCCTGCTTGTCCCAACCGCAGTGTGCCCTCTGCCTCCCGCAGGGACGGGCTGAGAAACCTCCCCTTCTTGGGGAAACGTCAGACAAATATTTCTCTAAAATGATGGAAAAACAGATTCTAAGTCTTCCTCCCGAAGATATCCAATTCCTCCGCTTCTGCTGTGACCCTCAATTGCTTCTCTACCCTCTTGTCCCCAGACGAGGCCTGGGAATGACTTACTTCCCCCTTTCACAGCCCCCCACTCATTCCCGGGCTTGCTGGGTAATTTATTACTTGGTTTCAAGATTATTATTAGAGTTTCCTTTGCACTGCATCTCTTCTCTCTCAAGAACCTCAGACATCTGCAGACGCTCTGCCGTCGGCCACTCAGACGGAGCCTCGTGGTGAAGACACGCCGGGCCACGGTTTCTTCGCTTTACCATCTTCTGTCCCCATCCGGATAGGTTTCTTCGATCATAACACTTTTAATTTAACAGTTATAACAACTGTTCTGGATCAGTGAGAGGAAACTACTGTTTATAACCTCTTAGGAAGACACTCGGGATATCAGTGTGGAGAACTCGAGCCCAAGGCAGCCTGTCTCCTACCTTGATTTTTGGCTGCTGCTGCTGCTAAGTCACTTCAGTCGTGTCCAACCCTGTGCGACCCCATAGTTGGCAGCCCACCAGGCTCCGCCATCCCTGGGATTGGCTACCCAGGTGGAAAACCTCAACTCTGTCCATAGATTGTTGCAATTATCAGACTGTCGGAACTGGACGTTTGGCCCAGAAATTATGAAGCAATTTCTCTCTGAAAACCAGAGCTGCCCTGCCTGTTGCCTTTGATATGTAGAATTTCCTCAACAGCTGGAAGGTGGAATTATCTTTCAATTTGGGAGATAATAGTGAATGGATTCTTAATCCATTGTTTGGTAGTATTTGGTTCTGGGGTTAAAAAAAAAACAGCATTATGCTCTGTTTCAGCCTTTGGATGCAGTTTTGGAGAATTCCCAATACTAGATAATCAATTTCATAATGTCAATGTGTAATAAAATCACCAAGTATAAGAAAAGAAAAATTCTGACTGTCCAATGAGTTTGAGCCACAGTTTGATCTAAGGGGGAAAAAAAACACCATTTGAGCTTGAAGTTTAAACATCATATTTCAACCCCCAAATGCCAAGTTCAGGCTATTCAAGAACCGAATACTTGACTGAGACTTGTTTCTGGAGTAAGCTCCCCAGAAAAGGTCTGTGGATGTTCCTTGGGAATGTCCAAGGTCAAGCAGAGTGGTTCTAACTTCATCCCCCATCCCGGAATTCCGCGAGCCTTCTCGCTCAGCCTCCTGAGCATTTCAGTGGGGAGGAGCTGTGTCCTGTGTGCTCTCTGCCCAAAGGACAGGTGTGTGGGCACTGCCCGGAGGGTGCTCACCGCTCTCACTCCTTGGATGGGAGGCCCAGGGCTGACCAGCCCCTTCTGTGAACCAAGAGGGTCTGCACTGCACCAGGTGCGATCCGCTGTGTTCAGGTGCCACGTGATCCCAGGGCTTGTCACCAAGCATGCTTTTACACTGATTGCAGGTTGCAAGGTAAATATTAACTGGATTAAAAATCTGCTCTGCGGTAGCATTGACCGGCTGTGAGGAGATGTAGATGGCCCGAGGGGGCTGTGAGTACTTCCTGGGCAGAGATCACACCCTCCTGCCCTCAGTGGGTCTGTCCACCCAGAAAGCCCCGTAGCAGCTGCTCTGCACACACGCTGGAAACTTTCCGAACAGTGGCTGCAAGGTCCAGCAATGCCATGGTGGCAAATGAGGCCAGGAGTTTATTCAATGTCCTTCTCTATTACCTTTGCAGCCGAGCATACAAGTTCCCCAGCAGAATTACTGCTGGAATCCTTCCTCATGGTGTTAAGATTGAAGGGTGTGACTCTGAACAGTGGTCGCTTACATCACTAGTTTTAGATTTCAGTAGAACACTTGAGGTGTATTTGCTTTGTAAAAATCATTTGACTAGAGCAAAACAGTGTGTGTGTGTGCCATGTTGCTTCAGTCATGCCCTGCTCTCTGCGACCCCATGGACTGCAGCCTACCAGGCTCCTCTGTCCATGGGATTCTCCAGGCAAGAATACTGGAGTGGGGTGCCAGGCCCTTCTCCAGGGAATCTTCCCAACCCAGGGATCAAAACTGTGTCTCCTGCACGGCAGGCAGATTCTTTACCACTTCAGCCACCAGGGAAGCCCTCAACATAACAGTGCCAACTGCAGACTGGCACTTGCCCCCTGCCTCTACAGAGACTAAATCAAGAGTCGCTGCAGCTGCTGACCTTCAACACTTCCTAAGAGTTGGGGGTGGACATCAGGAAAGAGGCACCCTGTGCTCTGGGAGAAACCGCCAGAACAGGTCTTCAGGGAGTTAGAGATTTTCAGGAGATGAGTTTGTGAGCCCAATTCTTGCATCTCCTCATACCTAGAAAAGCGCTAAGGTCATTGGCAGTGGCATCTGCTCCTCGTGACTAGGGGCCAGCCTCTGTTACAGCGCATTCTCGACTGCGCCCCCTTCACTAAAATAATGTACATACTGACCTTCCCCCTTGCCTCTTTGGAGCAGTTTCTCAGAGCTATGCTGTTTCCCAGGCTATTGCCTCACTTTGCCCCGAATAAAACTTAACTGGCAACTCTCACACTGTGCATTTTATCCAGTGTGCACTTTTTTTTCAGTCGACAACAGGGTATGCAAGTGTGGCCGTGATACATAATACCAGGTGCCAGAAAATAATGTGGAGGAGGGTGAATGACACCAAGTGAATATTATGGAGACAGCGCCTTGTGACACTGTGCAAGCTTCAAGAATGCAAGGGATTAGTCTAAAATCCTGATTATTTTCACAGTTCCCATTCGTGAGAAGGGCACAAATGAAATCGTATCATTGCCCCTTTTCCTCTGACACTTCCGTTTTGTGACTGCTGGAACCCACCTGGGGGTCTAAGGACCACACAGTTGCTGAGCTGCAAAACGGCTGCATAACCCACACGCCCTCTGGTCACCTGCCTCTCAGTCTCACCTTTGACTGGAGCCATCCCAGCTCAGCCAGCTGGCACCACAGCCTGCTGGACCCCAGTCTGCCAGGAGCCACACTGGCCCTGGGATTCCCAAGGCCCCCTCTGCTTCTTGTGACTCGGCAGAGCCAGCTCCATCTTTGCACATCAGAAAACCAGACATGCTTACTTATCTCTTCCCGGCCTTCCATTGTGGCATCACTGGCTATTTTCTCTTGTACCAATCTCCACTTGTAACTAAATGGGCAGAGCTAACGACATCCACTCAGGAGCCCCACGTTCTACTCAACCAACTTTCCCCAGTTGAGTCCAGAGCAAAAACTACAAAAGGTTTTGTACTTTAATACGTGTGCCTGTTAAGTTGCTTCATTCGTGTCCTACTGTTTGCAATCCTATGGACTGTAGCCTGCTAGGGTCCTTTGTCCACAGGGTTCTCCAGGCAAGAATATTAGAGTGGGTTGCCACACCTTCCTCCAGGGGATCTTCCCTGACTCAGACTTTGAACCTGCACGTCTTATGTGTCCTGAATTGGCCGGTGGGTTCTTTACCACTAGCGCCACCTGGGAAGCCCACTTTAATACATACAAGCATTTATTTCGATATCGCAGTACTTCTGTATATAGAAAAAAATGACAAAATATTTATTTATTCTAAAAACTGTATTTGCCCAGATTCTTTGGAAGCCTCCTCCGTGGCATACAGAATATTAAGTTTCTCCTTTTGCATTACAAATAAAATTGGAAACCTATTTCTTATATTAAAATATTCCCAGAAAAAAAAAAGTGTGCTCCCTTGCAAATCTTAAGCAAGCAAGGCATTGCCAAAATCATTAGAATAATGTAGAAAAGGCCAGAAATGCTTTCCCAACACCCTTCTTCTCTCACTTTTTCTATTCTCAGGAACCCCCCTAAGCTCTGTTACTCTCCAGTTCTTGACCCTGACCCTGCCATGGTCAAGCCCACCCAGAGATGAGTCTCTAGCTGATGCCTGCCACCCAGGCTCTGAGCAGGAAGAGATGGGTTGCAGAGGGAGCAGGAAGGCCCCTTCCGGATGAGGTCATGGGACCAGCATGACATCAGCTAGGGAAGAAGAGGAGGAGGGGAGGGGAGCGAGGGAAAGGAAGATGTAGACACGAGTAAGGCAGTGAGGGAAGCCAGGGACGGGCCCCAGCCTGGGTAGCTCTCCCTGGGGACCGCCAGCAACCTGGAAACCCGGCGAGGCGTCCCAAAGGCAACTCAGGAGTGGGAGAAGCTCAGGGCCCATGTTTCTGGAGCCTGCCCGAACTCTTTATGACACGTTATCTGGTATGTCAAAAAAAAAAAAAAAAGTTTTATTCCATAAGAAAGAAAAACTTTGGCTGAATTGTTTGAATTATTAAGGCTCAGTCCAGCAGTTTCCAAGGGCTTTTGAACTTAGATTCTTTTACGGTTTTATAATCTTGTTCTTTTGGAAGCCTCTCTGAATTTTCTCCCAGTATAGAAGAATAACGGTTCACCATTCCAAGATGTTTTTATGACAAGGTGATTTCCTCCCGGAGTTGGAGGTAAATTATGAGGTTGAAAATCTTGTTGCATCATGAAAGCACTAATATTTCATATTCATATAGAGTGCTTTACAATTTTCCGACTCCATTTCGTACTTTTTCTCATTTCATTCTCCCAAACACGTGGGGGAGGGTGGGAAGCTTAATCTTCCTTGGCTCCAGAGATAAGAAATCCAGAGACAAGGCAGCGAGGGCTTTGCTAGGACCCCTCAGGAAAAGGGCTTCTGTTTCGGGGTCACTGCTCTGCCCACGTGCCACCCCGCCCTGCCCCCCACTTCCCAGCATGTGTCTCCATCACGGGGCTGCAAGTTTAAAGGTCTTCATCTTATGTTACAGATGAGGACACGGGGGCTGGACACCCAGGAGCCCACCACAGTGTGTGCACACTATGCGTGTGCATATACACCATGGGTGTGTACACCCAGGGCGTGTAGAGTCACATGGAGAGTCCCCAGCTCTGAGCCCCCACGCCTCCTTGCCTCTCGGCTTCTTGTACATCCCGCCATTCTGAACACCCCTTCTCCAGGGAGCAGCGGTGTGTCTGGAAAGAGTCATTTGTCTTCTTACAGCTGGAGATCAATATGGAACCTGGAAATCATCTTGGTTCTTTTCCTGTCTTTGTTCCAATGCCTTAAAATAGAGGCCCATCCATGCTGTGATTCAGTTATGAAAAGTCCAGCCTCTCTGTGGTTAGGGAGTAGAAGCTAAGTTTAAAATACTTACACACGTTTCCAAGGCAACCTGTAAACAAAAGTACCCGCTCCCTAGCCAGGCTCCAAGTTTCCACCCACTGCTGGGGGCTTCAGGTATCAGAGAGAAGGGGAGGAGAATCCTAGGAGCTGAGCGGGTCCTTGGGGCCAACCTGAAAGTTGGTGCCATTTTCCTCATTCCCTTATGTTAGCTTATTTTTGTCCCCAAACTTATGATCCATAAGTGCTTCAACATTCTACTCTAGTTTCTAAAATAAAATGAATTGGGTCTTTGCAAAATCAGTAAACTGTTTGCAGAAGCAACATTTTTTTTTAACAGTGCAGGGGGAAAAAAAAGAGCATGGTTGTGAAGAGCATTAAGAACTCCCATTACTTGAGTTTAGACTGTAAGAAAAATGACTGGATATAAGACTAGATTAGAGAAAAAGATGTAATATTCTATTACTGGGTTTATAGCTAAATATAAAACCAGAGTACACTGCTCCCAGGCACTTGCCCTTGTCCATTCAAACCACTAATAAATGGTGAATTCCCTTAGTTTAAAGATTGTGACTCTCACCTTTAAGCTTTCATAGCTGTAGGAAGGGAGAAAATTAGAGCTATGTAGCCTCATCTATTATTTTCCAAAAGGGAAAAAAAAAATCCTTGAAATGTCTTGCAGAGAAGAGGGGAATTTCTTTCACGGGCATGACATATGTCAATGTTTGCTCCCTCACCCAGGGAGAGCCTTATTTTGGAAAGATGGCAGCAGGTGGGTGGACCTTGGAGAAGACTGCAGCAGAGTGGGCTCCATCCTAGGAGGCAGAGGTCTGGGCCGTGGAGACCCAGAGCTCCTTGCTTGTTGCAAACAAGACCTTCAGTGAAACCAAACAAATGAGACCGCCAAGAATTTTTTTTTTTCTCTTGTTCCTAACTTTCCCATAAAAAGATTCAGGTAAATGTAGCATGACGAGCCAATTTAAGCCAATTTCAAAGTTATTTGAGTAATTGGTTATTAAGATAACAGTCTCAAATTTCAATTCAGCAATTATTGTCTTAAAGACACAGACTCTGGCATCAGGAGAAAAGTTGGTGTTTTAAAGGGAAAGAGCCCCGGTTTTTCTGGAGGATGTGCCTGTGGACAGGGGGTTCACACTGAGAACGTTTTCCTTGTCTCGAGAAGGGGCTCAAATGTCTACATGAGGAAGCATCCAGAATACAACAGAACTGTGCTCCCAAACAAAGACCAAAACCATACCCTTGTCTTGGTCTTCATGCAGATCCAAGGCCCTGCCGAGTCTCTCTCGCAAGTACACACACGTGTGCACACTAGCACACGTGTGCACACTAGCACACGTGTGCACACTAGCACACGTGGGCATGTGTCCTCACCCCAAGTTGATCCCCGCAGAGGGACTTCTCCCTGCCCCGGCACAGCCGCAAGCAGTCTCCCGCTGGGAAAGATGGCCTTGGCAGAGGTTCCTGGTGGAAGGCCAAGTTGCCTTTCTAATGATGGGTGGAATTACCTCCAAAAAGCCTTACAGTAAAGAAATACAAAATGCTCAGCTGATTCCAGCTAATCAAACCCCTAGGATGAATGCCTTCAACCAATTATTATAAGCTACTAGATAATCAGTGAGCCCAACCTGCAAGGGACTTACCTTTAGGCACTGGTGGCTGATAGTTTTTGCCAAAACAAACACAAATACTTGATCCTGGAAAGACTAGGGAAGCTAGACATCAAAGATGCAGTGACCCTTTAGGGATGGTAAACGGTAGTAAGAGCTACTTCTGCCTGAAAGTTGGTCTCAGGCATCTGCTGGGTACCAGGCAAGGCGTTTTAGATGAATCGACTCATCTACTTCTTGCAGAGATCCTAGAGAGCAGGGAGTTTTAAGCAGGGAAACTGAGGATGAGAACGCTTATACAGCCTGTCCAAGGTCCTGGAGGTAGAAGGGTGCCTGGGCGCTGGAAGACAGTCACCACTCTAAACACCTATGGTCACTAGACAAGACTGTCACTAGAGTAGAGAGCAGTGGATGCCCTTTTTCTCCAGGAAGCCAACCTTAGGAGCCTGTTCCCAAGGCCAAGCAGGCTAATCTGCTCAGAGCTTCACCATCCACTCATCCACCAAAGGTACAGACACTCACTGGGAGCTCACAGTGAACTCCCAAGTCTACTTTGAATTAAACATAAATGCCCACAAAAGGAGAAGTATTTCCAAAATAAACAATTTCAATTAGCCTGTGCAATTTTGAAAGGCACTGCTAATCTCTGAGGACAGGGGAGACTGGCTCCCCCATCACAGTGGGGTTCTCCACGCCTCTCACTGAAGGACGCAGGTCTCAACTCCTGGGGCCTCGTACATCCCTGTCGTCACACCGCACCCTTCTGAGAGGACTCCCAGCCCAGGCGCAGCCCTCCAGGTGCAAGGTGGGCCGCCCTGAAGAATGAAAGCATCTCCATGCAGAAAGGCACAGGGCTGCCCATGGGCACCCCCTCTACAAACAAGTCTCTGCAGTCGCCGCTGAGCAGTGCAGGCTTCAGCAAGCGGATCAAGGGACATGAGAGCAGGCAAAGGGCCCTTCCTGCCTTCTTTGCACCTGCCACAGCAGCTGACACCTACTACATTTGTCATCAGAGAAAATTCTTTTCAGGTGGGCAGCTGAAAAAAGGGAGCCATTTCCAGCAAATCCCAAACCGTGCAAACAGATGTTATTCGCCGGTTACACTCTCTCGTCATCCGTCCTAATGCAATCCTTAGGAGTTTCTTCCCTGATCTACTCATTCCCAGACAGGGACCCCCACCCCCGCAGTGTGGATTTTAAGACAGATATTTCCTGAGGAACGGCCGTGAGTGGATTTGAGGGCAGGTTGAATGACATGGCCTCGGGTCAGCTGGGCAAAGGGATGAAAGATTTCAGCGGTTCAGACAGAGGCAGACGGAGCGGCCGGTCTTACAGCTTACATCTCCTTTTAAAAAAGGATATTACATAGCAGAATGTCCCTCCAGTATCATCTATTTACTCTATTAATTTTGAAAATTTTTCAACCCTTTGTTCAAGTCAAAGGATTATGGAGGAGGTCAATCAGTGTAGTATGCGCACACACAAACACACTCACAAACACACTCTCACACACACACACTCACTCACTCTCACCCACTCACACACACTCACTCATATCCCCACACGCACACTCACTCAAACACACACACACACTCACATACACTCTCATGCACACATACTCACCCTCAGACACACACATACACACACACCCACATACACCCTCACACACACACACTGACACACACACTCACATAAACCCTCACACACACACACACATACATACAGTCACATACACCCTCACACACACACTTACACACGTACACTGACACACTCACATACACCCTCACAAACACACACACACATACACTGACATACACACTCATATACACCCTTACACACATGCATTTAATTTTTTGCTGTCATTTCCAAAAGAAGAGAAATTCATCCCAGAGCAGAGATGTCTAGGGGAGAACTGGGGACCCCAGGAAGCGTGGAGGAGCTAGCCAGGCCCTCTGGAGCCTTGAGCCCAGGCCTGTCGATGCCCAGCTTCTGAGTTGAGCAGGATCAGCACGGTGCCCACGGGGCGGTGCCCAGAGCTCAGGCCACCCTCCACCGAGGGCAGGAGGGAGCCTGCCGGCCTGGCCTCTCCAGGCTCCTCCCTGACCTTTCAGAACTCTCTCCGCTCCTCAGCCTGGCCCAGGGGGCTCCCTCCACCCACCTCGGGGCTCCCCCTGAGGCCCCAGGAGAGGGTGAGGAGCCCATCAGGGCACCAGCAGATGCTGGCGAGCCTGCGTTAAGCCCAGAACTGATTCACCATTGGCAACGCTGGCAGTAATCGGGAAGAACCACAGATCAATCAGAAACAGCAACAGATCACGACACCATCCTGTTACTGCAGGCCTGTATTATTTCACTAATTCCAAGACAACCTGGACTCATGTTTTGTTTTAATTAATTTTCTAGAATTTTGAATTACCTGGAGAGTCACATGCATATGTAAGAAATGACACTGGAAGATCCCATACGTCCATCCCCAGCTTCCCCATGGTATCACCCAGAAAAGCTACAGCATCACAGCCAGGAAAGCGGCACGGCTCCCCGCTACGTGTGGACTCGTTTCTTGTGCATGTGGGTGCTTAGTCTGCACAGTTTCACCACATCTGTGAATCCACCACCACGGCCAGGGCCCAGCTGCCATCACTCCCTCCCTCAGGCTGCCCTTTCACATCCTATCTCTTGGGCCACCCCCACCCCCAACCTCCACTTCCCACCCACTGCTGACCACTCATCTATTCTCACTTTTGGAATTTTGTCATTTCAAGAGTGTTAAGTATCAAACAGCAAATAATAGCATAAATATCATAAGCAGCAATGCATCTATACATGTACCAAACCAAAACAAAAAGAATGTTTTATAAACAGAATGAGACAGCATCTAACCTTCAGAGATGGGCGTATTTTTCACTCAGCAGAATTCTTTGGAGATCCATCCAAGTGTCAGTGAACATCAGTCATTTGTTCCCTTTCCTTATGAGTCATGCTCCCTGGAATGGATGTACCACAGTTGGGCTAACCATTCACTTTCTGAAGGATGTATGAATGCATATGGTTTACACCGCACTGCTGCTTCTAAGTGGAGTGGAGCCTGGGGTGCGGCTCTGTGCCCGCCACGCCTGGACCCGAGCTTCCTGGACCCCAGACTCATCTTTCAGCACGCACATATGATGGAATGTTTTTTCAAACAGGCCAGCATGATGTCACTGCCTCTAATTCATAAATTGTCTTCACATCTCTGGCTCACGATGCAAGAGAAGAAAAACCCCAAATGGAACACATCGAGTAATATGATCAGAAGGCTTAACCCTGGTTACTTTAAAGTATGGAGAAAGTGGATTGTCAACTTCTTATTAAAAACATTTACTGTCTCCATGGAGAATTCAAAAAAAAAAAAATAAACTAGGGCAAAGGAAGGACACATGATGTAAGGTTTGGTACAAAGGAGTTAATATCCCGTAAATTAGAACTCCTGGAATAGTTTAATTGTGAAATGGGCAGGTGATCCTGTGAGCATGTAGTCCAGCACAGCAAACGGGGCCTTTAATATTAGTCCAAAAAATCATCCTCTTTTTCCCAGCCTCTCAGTGCCTTTAGACTAATTCTCGGCATTAGTGTATTTGGCTCCAAGTTGGGTATGTGCTCGGCCTGACAGCGCTGGGAAGTGCCAAGGCATCAAATTTGCAGCTCACCGGAGAACGCTTCGCTGGTTCACCATTTGTTTAAAGTTAGACAATCTCCTTCTAATTGGATTCAATTACGAGTGGTTGACAGTCTTTATGGGACAACAACAGGCGTCCGGTGGCCTCCAGCAGGGTGACACAAGGTATCACTGGGTCTCCTGGATCTGAGCTTTCCCACTCCTGGGATTAAGGATGCGATGTTCTCTTGGTCTGCATCCCAGATCTATGGTCTGCTGTCTGCCGACACCCCTTCTGTGTTATGGAAACACCAGCAGAAGACCATGGCAGTGTCCTCCCGTCCAGAGACCAGGTGACAAGATACAAAGCCAGGAAAATGTGGGTATCAGAAAGGGAACGAGTGTGGCCCATTAATGGGACTCTCTCATGGAAACCAAAAACTGAGCCTCTAAGACACAGAAAGCTCTCTTCAAGGCAAAAGCAGCTTCTGGCGTTTCTTCTGTTCTCATGGCTTATTTCTGATCTCATTAGACCTGACCCTGGCTGACGCCAGTGGTGGAGATGACAGGAGCAGGACCCACCCAAGGCAACGGAGTGCATTTTCAGAATTAATGTCAACTTGCCCTTTTGAAAACCACAGGAAACGTGGACCCAGAGTGAGCGGGAGTGTATGGCTCCACCACTCAGCAAGACCCACCCAGTGGATGGACTCTCTGCTGGGTCCTCTCTGGGAGGAAGGTTGGAAGAGACATGGGTCTTCCCTGAGGCTCTGCTCCCTGCCTGCAGAGAGGCCAGTGCTGGCCATCCCTGGCAGAGGGGAGAGTCCCCTGACCACGGCTGTGGGAGGGCCCCAGACTCCACCACCCACCAGGCAAAGTGACAGATTCTCAAGAGCTCGGGGCCAGGAAGAAGGGGCTCAATTCCCTGACCCCTGGCCTGTGTCCCTGGGAACCAAGCTTCGTACACTGCTGAGAAGGTGATGAGATGGAGCTCCGAGCCAGAAAGGGCCTCTGGAAAGCCTCCTGTTGAGAAGGTGGGCCTGGTTACAGCCAGGAGTAATAACTGGGCAATTCTACCAGGGCTGCGCCAGGCCAGTGAGGCCTCATTCCTGCATGAGGGCCCCGGATTACAAGGGCTTGGGCCGAGTTCCCCCAGTTCAAGACCAACAGCATCAAACTATGGAGTCCTCGACCTTGATCCATTTAGACACTCTTCATGCATAGCCTTGGCTTCAAGGATGTGGGTGTCTGTGAAATGCAAATGGGGCCATGGAGATACCAAAGTCAACCCCCGGGGGTGTGGGGTGAGGACACCTGGTCCCCTTAAAGCGAGGGTCCCCACGGGCAGTTCTGCAGAAAGAGGGACCTGGCTTGGCTGATAGAGTCTTCCCAGGCCGCTGGCTATGGCCAGAGCAGGAAACTGCCCCTTCCCGCCCTCCCCGCCCAGAGGCCACGGGAAAGGCCCAGCGGGAGCGATACGGTCCCCTAGGATGGCATGGTCAGAGGGATGCGGTCCAGTGGAGGCACATGGTCACATGAGAGGGACGCCCGTGGTGGCCGTCACAGCTCGGGAGCCCGAGACCCGGGCACGTTGTCCGCGCCCCCAGCCGGCAGGGTCGGCCTGCCCTGATCATCGCGGTCACCACCAGGAGCAGACGGGTTCCCTGCCGTCAGAGCGGCTTCTGGCCTGGTTAACACTTCCGGCTCCAGCCTCAGACCCTGCTTCTGGGGCCATCAGATGCTCTGAAACCATCCCGGGGTGGCGGGGGGTGTAAGTACCCAGCCGAGCTGTCTCCATCTGCCCCACGGGACAGCTGCCTGTGCCTGGAGCCTTTGCAGACCAACTCCCTCCCTGACGGGCAGCATCCAGCGGGCACTTCTCCTCTGAGGGGCAGAAGGGGCCAAAGGACCCATCCAGGGCCCATAGGGGCTTCCCACGTCCCTGGAGGGACCACCGGAAGGGGCGTCGCCTATTCCAGCCAAGGTAGGAAGGCCGCCCCCCGGCCCCCAAGAGGAAGCCGGGAAGAGACCCTGAAGGTGGTGGCCTCAGAGGACACAGGTGGGCCCAGCTGGGCCGCCTCTGGTCCGGATGCCCTGGACCCCCAGGGGCCTTGCATGGAATCCTAAGAGCAAGAAATGCTAACAGAGGCCAGAGGCTTTGGGGCGTCAAGTCTGAGCGTGGCCCAGGGGTGGGGGCTGTGCCTTCACCGGGCCCTGGGGAGGGCCAGCAGGGCCCACTTGGCCGTGCGCCCCCCACCATCACCCCCTGCCCCAAGGACACGCAGCGTGGCCCTCCCCTCCCTGCAGCAAGACGTCCCTGCCCTCCCCTCTCAGGTGACCTTCCAGAAATGCAGCCCACAGGTCATGGGGCACAGGGTCCCTGGAGGTCCAATCCTCCATTCTCCCAAAGCTGTCCCTCCTTTAATAGAGATAGAAAGTGTTAAAACGTGTGCTATTTAAAGAATAAGACGTCTGGCGTCTCCAGCCGCAGACACTCCACTGTTTCTTCCAGCCTGCCACGCTGTCTGACGAGGTCGCGGTGACCTTGATGGCTGCCCACTGCCATCACAGCAGGAGCTCCGGCACCCTCGTTCACACCCCCGATAGCTCAGGCCTCCACCCCGGCCATGGCGCAGGAGAAGAGGGCCCAGCGCAGGAAGGCAGCGCCTGGAGGTTCCCCTGTCGCGGTGCTCGGGGCTCCGGGGCTGCAGGGCTAACGAGGCCCCAGGTGGTCTGAGGAGTCAGCGCCCGTGATGAGGGACCCCTCAGTCCCCCGGGTCTCCCAGGTGTGTGGGGACCCAGGTGCCAGCCCCAGGGAAAAGGGAAAATTGCAAAATTTGCTGCTGCTAAATCAACCCCATTAAAAATGGCAATTACCCAGCTTTCAGGGGAGGCGACAACTCCCAGGGCTGGTTAATGAGAAAACCTCATCTGTTCTTGGCCATTCCTTCCCCAAGCACCACTTGGCCTCCTCAGGTCACCCGTGGGCACAGGTGGAGCAGAGCCCCGTGAGAGAGGACACACCTCGTGCACGAATGTCAGGGTTTACAGACACCCTGGGGGAACCTCCTTGCAGGACCATGTCATCTCCAGGGGATGATTCCTGCTCCACGATTAAAGGTCATTTTCTATGGCCTGAGAAGAATGTACAGAGTGACCAAAGCACCAGTTCTGGGGTTCATCCTGGGCCGGCTCTGAGACCAAGGCCTCAGTCTCCTCACCTGTGAAAAGGGGTTATCATAGAGCTGAGCCCATGGAGCTGAGAGGCAACTCCCCTCCCAGCACCCAGCACAGGGTGAGACCACAAAAGGTGCTCTTTCTTTCTGCATCTGGGTGCCCCGTGGGGTCCACATTGTACCCACTACACATGCTGTGAATAGCTTAGGACCAATACTTATACTCTTGCCTTTATCTGTCTCACCGTCATGTTCAGTTGAGTTCAACTCTTTGCAACCCCATGGACTGAAGCCTACCAGCTCCTCTGTCCATGGGATTCTCCAGGCAAGAATACTGGAGTGGGTTGCCATGCCCTCCTCCAGGGGATCTTCCCGACCCAGAGACTGAATCCACGTCTCTCGTGTTTCCTGCATTGGCAGGTTAATTGTTTACCACTGCACCACCTGAGAAGTCTTTATTTTTATCTGTCATTTATTCAGTCCACAAACATTTATGGTGGCCCAAAAGATAATTTCTTCTTCACGAAGTGTGTAGTCCCGTGTGAAGGCCTTGAATCAAGAAATGAAGTAAAAGCTAAACAATGTGGTTTTAGTTTTTGATTTTTTTTTTTCCTTTTTTCAGGTTAGCAGAAAAGGCAGCCTCTGATGATGGTTAGAGTCTGGCAAAGTGAATTCAGGTCCCCATGTTACTTGACATCATAAACTGGGCAAATACTTGGCTGGAATATTGTACGGTAATATATAAAGTCATAAAAATTGATATATTATTTGCTGCATGACAGATTCTGACCCTGTAGGTTTATTCCACTTCAGATGAGAGGGCAGAAAACTGCCTAACTGTACAAAAAACGGAATTTGGATCCTCGCTGGGAGGTGCAGCAGAAGGCCTCAGGGAGTAGGGACTGACAGGCTAGGGTCCTGACCTTCACTCGGCAACCATGATCATGGGTGTGATGCACTCAGCTGTTGCAGGTTCAACTCCGTCCCCTAAGAGATATGCTGATGTCCTAAACCCCAGTACCGCTTAACCTGACTTTGCTTGGAAACAGGACTTTGGCAGTTGTAGTTACATTGAGATGAGGTGGTCAGGATGGACCTTAATCCTATATGACTAGTGTCCTTAGAAGGAAAAGAGGCCCTCTTACAGAAGACCACCACACGAGGTCACAGACACAGGGAGAAGACGGCCATGTGATTCGGGAGACTGGGGGGATACGCCTACAAGCCAAGGATTGTTGGCAAACAAGCAAGCCAGAGAAGGCAGGAAGGATCCTTCCTGTGGGTTTCAGAGGGGACGAGGCCCTGCTGACACCTCGATTAGCCTGCTGCCCTCCAGAACCATGGCAGAATACATGGCTGTTTACTTACTCAACAGACGTTTATTAATGTGTGGTACCCATTTGTTACAGTGCCTCTAAGGAAGTAATACAGACACTCAATCTCAGATTCTTTGTCTGTAAAAGAAGAATACATTGCCCTTTATTGTGAAAGAGACTCTTTAAGCTTTTAGTCCCTGAACGAAACTGCCTTGTCCTGGAGAGAGAACACTGCTAGCAAATTTCAAAGTAGACCAGGAGGGACCAAAGCTTCTCTTAGGAAAAGGAAGCCAGGCCTGAGTCTGTTAACCTGTCATTGGCATGTTCCCTTTGAACCACTGGGTTGGCTCCATCCCTGGTTCAGGAAGATCTCCTGGAGAAGGGAAAGGCTACCACTCCAGTATTCTGGCCTGGAGAATTCCAGGGACTGTGTAGATCATGGGGTTGCAAAGAGCCGGACACGACTGACCGACTTTCGCTCACTCACTCACTTCTCTCACTGCATGGAGAGGGTGCCTCTGTAAGGCACACAGAGAACGCAGGACACGCGGAACACCTCCCAGGCCTAGGAGGCGTAAGGAGGCAATGAGAACGTCTTTGGGCACACCTGTTTCATTTATTTTTAAAATGAACTGACTTTAGAACAGCTTTAGAGCCACAGAACCATTGAGCAGATAATAGGGTTTCTGCATGCCTTGCACCCAATTTTCCCTAGAGTTAATATCTTACATTAGTCTGGTCCATGTGTTATAATTAATAAACCAGTGTTGAAACACTAGTATTATTTTTTAATTACTCAGCTCTGAGGTTCTTTCTTGTTTTTTTCTTTTTTTTTTTTTTTAATGGCCTTGCCATGTGGCTTGTGGGATATTAGTTCTGGACCAGGGATTGAACCTGGGTTCTGGCAGTGAAAGCGCTGAGCCCTAAGCACTGGACAGCCAGGGAATTCCTGAAACCTTGTTATTAACTAAAGTCCATACTGGCTTCCCTTGTGCCTCAGCAGGCAAAGAATCCGCCTGCAACGTGGAAGACCTGGGTTCAATCCCTGAGTTGGGAAGATCCCCTGGAGAAGGGAAAGGCTACCCACTCTAGTATTCTGGCCTGGAGAATTCCACAGACTATAAAGTCCATGGGGTCACAGAGAGTTGGACACGACTGAGTGACTTTCACTTCACTTCTCTTCAATATTTCATACTATATTCAAATTTCCTTGGATTTTACTTAATGCCCTTTTCTGTCCCAGGATTCTATCCATGATTCCACATAGCATTTAATCTTCCTGTCTCCTGAGACTCCTCCGGGCTGGGACGGTTTCTCAGACGCCCCCTTGTATCTGATGAACTTGAGTGTTCGGAGGAGTGCCAGTCAAGTGTTTTCTATAATGTCCCTCAACGGAGCTTTGCTTGATGTCTTCCTCTAATTATTATATTGGGGTCATGTGCCTTTAGGAGGAAGATCACAGAGGTAAAGTTGTCATCTCATCCTATCAAGGGTGCAAGGTGTCAGCATGCCCTGTCCTGTTGATGGTGGCCTTGGTCACTTGGCTAAGGTCCTGGTTGCTGGCTGTCCCCACTGCCAGTTGTCCTTCTGCCCTGCACTCTCCTCCCTGGAAGTCACCACAGGCAGCCAGCACTCAAGGGCTGGGGGACACTCCACCTCCCTGAAGGCAGAGCAGCTGCAGAAGTATTTGGAAATGTTTAACATTGGAGATTCTCTGTTATGCCCCTATTTATTTATTCCATCACTTATTTATATGAGTACAGACTAAATGGATATCTATTGTATACTTTATTATAATAAGATACTGCTTATTTATTTTGTTGCTTTGGCTATTAGGAACTCATTCTGGCTGGTGCCTGTGTCTCTTTACACAAACGAGATATCCTTATAGATTTATTGAGGAATCAGTTCAGTTCAGTTGCTCAGTCGTGTCTGACTCTTTGCGACCCCATGAATCGCAGCATGCCAGGCCTCCCTGTCTATCACCAACTCCCGGAGTTTACCCAAACTCATGTCCACTGAGTCAGTGATGCCATCCAGCCATCTCATCCTCTGTTGTCCCCTTCTCCTCCTGCCCCCCAATCCCTCCCAGCATCAGGGTCTTTTCCAATGAGTCAAGTCTTCACATGAGGTGGCCAAAGTATTGGAGTTTCAGCCTCAGAATCAGTCCTTCCAATGAACACCTAGGACTGATCTCCTTTAGGATGGACTGGTTGGACCTCCTTGCAGTCCAAGGGACTCTCAAGAGTCTTCTCCAACACCACAGTTCAAAAGCATCAATTCTTTGGTGCTCAGCTTTCTTCACAGTCCAACTCTCACATCCATACATGACTACTGGAAAAACTATAGCCTTGACTAGACGGACATTTTTGGCAAAGTAATGTCCCTGCTTTTCAATATGCTATCTAGGTTGGTCATAACTTTCCTTCCAAAGAGTAAGCGTCTTTTAATTTCATGGCTGCAGTCACCATCTGCAGTGATTTTGGAGCCCCCAAAAATAAAGTCTGACACTGTTTCCACTGTTTCCCCATCTATTTCCCATGAAGTGATGGGACCAGATGCCATGATCTTCGTTTTCTGAATGTTGAGCTTTAAGCCAACTTTTTCACTCTCCTCTTTCACTTTCATCAAGAGGCTTTTTAGTTCCTCTTCACTTTCTATCATAAGGGTGGTGTCATCTGCATATCTGAGGTTATTGATATTTCTCCCAGCAATCTTGATTTCAGTCTGTGCTTCTTTCAGCCTAGCATTTCTCATGATGTACTCTGCATATAAGTTAAATAAGCAGGGTGACAATATACAGCCTTGACATACTCCTTTTCCTATTTGGAACCAGTCTGTTGTTCCATGTCCAGTTCTAACTATTGCTTCCTGACCTGCATATAGGTTTCTCAAGAGGCAGGTCAGATGGTCTGGTATTCCCATCTCTTTTAGAATTTTCCACTGTTTATCGTGATCCACACAGTCAAAGGCTTTGGCATAGTCAATAAAGCAGCAATGGATGTTTTTCTGGAACTCTCTTGCTGTATTGATGATCCAGCAGATGTTGGCAATTTGATCTCTGGTTCCTCTGCATTTCCTAAAACCAGCTTGAACATCTGGAAGTTCATGGTTCACGTATTGCTGAAGCCTGGCTTGGAGAATTTTGAGCACTACTTTCCTAGCGTGTGAGATGAGTGCAATTGTGCGGTAGTTTGAGCATTCTTTGGCATTGCCTTTCTTTGGGATTGGAATGAAAACTGACCTTTTCCAGTCCTGTGGCCACTGCTGAGTTTTCCAAATTTGTTGGCATATTGAGTGCAGGACAGCATCATCTTTTAGGATTTGAAATAGCTCAACTGGAATTCCATCACCTCCACTAGCTTTGTTCGTAGTGATGCTTTCTAAGGCCTACTTGACTTCACATTCCAGGATGTCTGGCTCTAGGTGAGTGATCATATACCATCATGATTATCTGGGTTGTGAAGATCTTCTTTGTACAATTCTTCTGTGAATTCTTGCCATATCTTCTGCTTCTGTTAGGTCCATACCATTTCTGTCCTTTATCGAGCCCATCTTTGCATGAAATGTTCCCTTGGTATCTCTCATTTTCTTGAAGAGATCTCTAGTCTTTCCCATTCTGTTGTTTTCCTCTATTTCTTTGCATTGATTGCTGAGGAAGGCTTTCTTATCTCTCCTTGCTATTCTTTGGAACTCTGTGCTTTTCACTTCTCTTCTTTTCACAGCTATTTGTAAGGCCTCCTCAGACAGCCATTTTGCTTTTTTGCATTTCTTTTCCATGGGGATGGTCTTGATCCCTGTCTCCTGTACAATGTCATGAACCTCAGTCCACAGTTCATCAGGTACTCTGTCTATCAGATCTAGTCCCTTAAATCTATTTCTCACTTCCACTATATAATCAAAAGAGATTTGATTTAGGTCATACCTGAATGGTCAAGTGGTTTTCCCTACTTTCTTCAATTTAAATCTGAATTTGGCAATAAGGAGTTCATGATCTGAGCCACAGTCAGCACCCAGTCTTGTTTTTGCTGACTGTATAGAGTTTCTCCATCTTTGGCTGAAAAGAATATAATCAATCTGATTTTGGTGTTGACCATCTGGTGATGTCCATGTGTAGAGTCTTCTCTTGTGTTGTTGGAAGAGGGTGTTTGCTATGACCAGTGCATTCTCCTGGCAAAACTCTATTAGCCTTTGCCCTGCTTTATTCCATATTCCAAGGCCAAATTTAATAATCCATATAAAATAAACTGCACATATTTTGTGTATACAATTGGACGAACTTTACCTATTAATACATCTTTAAATCATCGCCACAGTTAAGGGAACAGACATACCTATCACCTCCAAGTTTTCTTGTGTACTTTTGTGTGTTTTTTTTTTAATTGGTATGTAATTGACATATAACATTATGTTATTAGTACTTTAGATGTACAACATGGTGATTCAACATTGTGAAATAATCAATGTCCCTTTATTTCTGTTTTGGGTTTTTTTTTTTAGTGACAAGAACACTTTACGTGATCTCTATAAATTTTAAAACACATAATACAGTATTGCTGACTGTGTTTTCTTTAATCTTTTATTTTTAATTTATGGTGTTATATATGTTTATAATTGATAGCAAATAATAATTAGTGTATTATATACATATATGTATAAATACATGGGCTTCCCGGACGGCCCAGCTGGTAAAGAACTCCCCTGCAAGGCAGAAGAGCCCGATTCAGTTCCTGGGTCGGGAAGATCCACTGGAGAAGGGATAGGCTACCCACTCCAGCATCCTTATGCTTCCCTGGTGGTTCAGACAGTAAAAAATCTGCCTGCAACGAAACAACCTGGATTCAGTCCCTGGATTGGGAAGATCCCCTGGAGAAGGAAATGGTTATTCACTCCAATATCCTGCCCTGGAGAATTCCATGGACAGAGGAGCCTGGTGGGCTACAGTCCATGGGGTCACGAAGAGTTGGACACCACTGAGCGACTTTCACATACATACGTACATAAATACCTGTTGGGTATATTTATACATAAAGGGGTGTCTTTTTTGTCTATTGAATTCAGACCCATTTATGCTCCACGCATGCGAGGAGTCTGTTTTTAAATGGGTCTGAATTCAATAGTTTTACTAGGTTTGGGAACGACTGTCTTAGAGGGCCACAAACTGTCCCCTACAGTTATCATCTTATAAGTTCACGTCCCATCTTCTCTTTGTAATCCTGGTGCATTTGGGCTACCCAGCTTGGTCTCCTAAATGCCATGCTCTGATTTACTGGGAAATATCGAGCTTTTGCAAATGCTGCATGATGCCCTGTCTCAGGACCCAGACACAGGATGGCAGACACAGGTGTTATCTTTTCCAATTGGTTGCTTTTAAAGATGGGAAACTGAGAGCTGGGGTGCAGGGGAAGCAGGCACGGGGAAGAGGGAGGGAGCCAGCATCACAGAGGGAGTGTCGACTCTGGACCAGACTGCAGTCACACCTGGTAGATGCCGGAAAGGGTGCCTGGGTCCTACTCCAGCCTTGCGCCTGGGAACAAGAGAGGCTCCACCTCGAGCCTTAACGTCCTCGGGTATAAAACTGAAGACAGGCCTGGTCCTGGGTACAGCTTCACCAGTGGGGGCATTCTCCATCAATTACACAGTGCTCCTCTCACATAAAGATTATCTTCATCATTACAGTCAATCAGTCCAGTTCAGTTCATTCGCTCAGTTGTGTCCGACTCTGTGCAACCCCATGGACTACAGCACACCAGGCCTCCCTGTCCATCACCGACTCCTGAAGCTTACTCAAACTCGTGCCCATTGAGTCGGTGATGCCGTCCAACCATCTCATCCTCTGTTGTCCCCTTCTTCTCCCGTCTTCAATCATTCCCAGCATCAGAGTCTTTTCCAATGAGTCAGTCCTTTGCATCAGGTGGCCAAAGTACTGGAGTTTCCCAGCCTCAGCATCAGTCCTTTCAATGAATATTGAGCAGTTATTAAGACAATATCATCCTGCCTGGGTGTATGTGCCCAGAAACTGGCAAGAGTGTATATAAAACCCATGATGTTTATCTCTGGGAGAGCTTCTGGGGGCTAAGAGAGGGAGGGGGTCTCAGCATTGTGCACCCTTTCATGGTGTTAGAACATTTTTACCAGATGTACGTAGCTTTTACAATCATAAGAAGAGAGGAAGACGTTGCATGTAAGCAACTAGATCAAGGCTCATTTGAAAGCATGGACTCACCCCCAGCTCAGTGCTGTTCACTGTGCTGAGACCCCAAAACCGGGGTGGGTGAGCAGACAGAGACCATCCTCAGCAAGCCCTGCTCTGTGAAACACCAATGCGCCTGCTTTGAGCAAGCGTGCGGACACCGCCTCCTCTGACCCGTGCTGCGGATCACATCCCGGGGGGATCCTCCATCGGTCCCCGTGTTCACCTGTCTTCAGCTGCCCCTCAGATGGGTGGGGCTGCGTTCATCACAGCTCAGTGCCCGGCACCGACTTGCCATTGTTCATGCCAGATCTCACCTTTGTTTCATGTAATTAAACATCTGTCTCTTCTCCTCCTATTTCTACTCTCTCTCCACCCCCAGTCCCAAAAGGGTCCATTCCAGCGTGTTCTGTCTGTGTGCATTTTACAGGTACCTAGCTTTATACATTGTTTTGTGAGTGGATATGATTTTAATTTATATGGTGATATGATGGACATGAGTTAGAGTAGGCTCCAGGCGTTGGTGATGGACAGGGAAGCCTGGTGTGCTGCAGTCCATGGGGTCGCAGAGTCAGACACGACTGAGCGACTGGACTGAACTGACGGTGTTACAGATTGCACTCTGCTTCTTAGGTATTTCACTACATGGCATATTTTAAATACTTGTCCATCTTGCTTTTTGTGAGTCTGTCCATTCCTTGTCACCCACAGTACATTTATCCAATACCTTAGAGATGCTCACCTCCCCTGCCCCCTTGCTAAGGCAGAAGAGCCTGTAAGGAAAGTGTCCCCTGCAGTGGATGGGGCCACCCTGAGCCACCGGACATGCAGATCTGATTTCGCTACTTATCGCTGGATCACTGCCCTGAATGTCTGCACAAGTTTAAAAGTGAGGCCTGGCTCCAAACACTGGACAGGGTCAAGCAACCTACACCTTTGGAAGCTCACAAAGGCTGCCCACACAGGAGCATCCGCTTTCATGAAACAAACTTTCCACCTTCTTCGGCCTGAACCCAGGGCCTCCGAAGCCCACCCTGCCACCAAGCAGGGGTCTGACCTGTGCTCTGGGAAGCATGTGCCCTGGCGCTGTGCTGTGAGCCTTTCAAGGACTGGGCTCCAAGCCCGAACGTGCAGCTTCACCATAGTCTTCTCCCAACGGAGAAGCCTTTGGGTGCTTTCGTGGTGTTCCAGAACTTTCCCTTTGAACCTGGCCCTCTGGCAGTGATGGCAGGAGGTGGCACAGGAAAAACAAGCACCTTCAGCAAGGACATGGCACGAACGCGCTAGTCCATCACCTAGAAAGGCAGGTCCAGTTCTTGCCGCACAAGCAGTATGACTCGCCTGCCAGTGTGGAACCCCGCTTTCGACCGATGCTGTGCGGGTGAAATGGCAGTCTTTTCCTTCCTTGGAATGCACTGGGCTCTGGCTCCGGGGGTCCAAGGCTCCCCTCGCCTTTTGCAACAGTGGAGAAACAAAGAAATGGACAGCTGGTGGTGCGTGCCTTGGAGGCGAGACCCGGACCCCAGTCCACCTGGGATTTCGGTCAGACCAGCGGTTGGAGCACCTCTTCACTCCTGCCTCAGATGCACTGAGAGTCCTCAAGGCTCCTCTCGTGGCCTCTGGGCAGCTGCGCCCCAGCGAGGAAGCCATCGTGGCATCAGCTCAAGGGCTGGAGACGCCGTGGGACACCCAGCTTGGAGCTGGCCTTGCCGCCTGCCCTCTCCGACCCCTGACCTGCTCTCTGTGGCTCCCTGCACCCCCTCCGCCCGTGAGCCCCAGGACGGTGGTGCCTCCATTCTTGCTACAGAGATGTTGCTGTTCAGTCGCTCAGTCATGTCTGACTCTTCGTGACCCCATGGACTGCAGCACGCAAGGCCGCCCTGTCCGTAATTACCATCTCCTGAAGTTTGCTCAAATTCTTATCCATTTAGTCAGTGAGGGGTGCTCTATGTTTCCCTGGAATAGAATGAAACAGAACCATGCCTGATATTATGGAATAAATAAGAATCATCCCGTGGGTCCCAGTTTAAACTGGAGCAGTGAAGGGGCCAATAGGCAGAACCCAGCTCAAGCCAAATGCCCTCGGTGTCCAGGGTTTGTGGAAGGCCTGCAGCAAACCCTGATGGGACAAACTTGGCTCAGAGTGCCGGCCCCTGGGACAGGGTGACCTGGTGCAGCTTGGCCGTCCTCAGCTTGAGAAGGGAGTCACCAGGTCAGGCCCACGTGGACCTTGTGACCGCAGACGGCCTGCTTTCAGGCCCATGTTAGCCTGCCTCCTCTTGCAGAAATCACGCAGGCTTTTCAGAACCCTAGCGAGCATCAACTTAGACATTACATCTTTCCATTCTCTTCTGAGGCTAAAGGCCACATGGACCCCCATGAAGGGCATCGAAGGAAGGGGCCCTGATCCCCAGAATACCTGATCCCGGCAAGGCGCTTTGAAGTACTCATTGAACTAATTTTTATTTGACCTGCGCGGACCGATCCAGCGTAGCCCACACCCGTTCCCAGATGCTTGTCAGGAGGAGTAAATTGTGCCCTCGATGGAGCAGAGCTGTAGGTCAGCGGGGAAGATGAGGGTCCTCTGCCTTCGCCCGTGCTCCTCGGGGCGCTGGAAGAGAGAGGGCGGCCGTCACTCGCACTCCAGGCGCTGTGGCAATCATTACAGGTCTGCAGTGGAGCAGAAAAACGCTGTAATAAACAGGTCCCGCTGCCTCCCGTCACTCCATCCATCCTCCCCTACAAGTGCTCGGCCCTTCTGGCCTCGCCGAGCGTTAAATCCCCGTCCAGCTGTTTGACCCTATTACGGCAACGTGACAGGCACCCTGTCACTCGAAATGCCTGCAACAGTCGGATGCACCGAATCTATCTTCCCGACAGGTAAACCTATGGATAATTTATTTTTATGCGCTTTCAAAGGATGTTGACAGCAGTCAGGAAGGTCCAGCATGCCCTCGGTGCATGCAGGGGACTGGGTCCGGTGGCGCCAGCGGTCACTGTTAATGAGCGCAAGGCTGGAGGGGCATCCAGCTCCACGTGTGTCCAGACCTGGGGTCCCCAGCACCTCCGAGGTCCAATTCCATGCATGCTTATGGTCCTGACCCAGAGGCAGATGGGGAGCCCCTAGTTTCATCCAGCGAAGGCATCTAGCAGAAAGGAGGCTGGGATGGGAGCGACACCGCACACAGCGGGACAAAGCTTGTTCCTAGGGCTGCACTGAACTGGCGTGTGTGGGTCTCCATTTACACAGCCACCTGGCTTGACCTCTCGCATCAGCTGCTCTGCCAGGTCACTACCTGGAAGAGTGGTCCCAAGATTTCAGAGAGAAGGCTTCAAGGCTGGCAGAAGCCTCTCAAACTCCGCCATCGCAAATGCCACACAAAAAGTCAGCACGCGCTGAAAATACCGTCGTTTGCAAGAAGGTTCCCTGCGTTCCCTTCCTCCCATGGCACAGGGGCGCCCGGACAGGCAATGACTTCTAAGTCGCCCTCGGACTGCTGTTTGACCATGTCCCTTCACAATGGGTGCCATTTCAGCCTCCAGAATCCAATCAATGTGTCAGTTAAATTGCTGCTCATCTGTCGAGATTAAGCGGCCGACTATTACCTCAGATTTAGTAGAAGATGTGGGTCCTGGCACATTTCGCTGAAGCCATTAGTAACACCTGGAATCATTCACATTAGTTTAAGATCTGGCACCATAAATTCCCAGCCATTAATGATTATTCTGACTCCTCAGGATAAATGGCTTAACGTTTTTGATAATGAAAATATACATTCTGCCGTAGTCCCTTCTTAAACCCACATTACCTTTGTAATGTACTTCATGGCTGATTGTAACGGACGGCGCCATAACTCTCACAAGGATTTTTAGTGGGCTGTAAAGTGTTGAAGATCTGTTGTACTATTCATTTTTTTTAAGAAAATTAATGAGATATTTGTTTAGCTGTTTGCATTCGGAAATGTAATTAACCATCTTCGCTGACGTGCTCGGCGTGGAGCAGGAAAGCATCTTGGTGGGTGTCATTTCCTCCTCTCCCCCTAGAAGCACCCTCTCACCCTAGAAGAACGCCGGGCATGGTCTACACAAAGGCAAGAGAAGCAACTAACTTCTCTTGGATATTGTCAAAAATAACAGAAAAATATCATTGCGAGAGCCGAGAGTGTCAGCTTAGTTATCGCTGAGAGAGATTATTTAAATATCTCAAATAAATCTTTTCATTCTCGGCACATTCATCTCTTTTAAGTGCTCATTAAGGTGGGGTGTGACAGTCCTGGAAAATGAAACACTAATTCTTTTTTCTCTGAAGCCTGAGTGTACCGCTCCCAAGGGCAGCCGTAGTTTAGGGGGATTATAGAGCTAGTGCAGAGAGGGGCTCCTCGTCCGCATTTCATTCCAAAAAGTGATGGGGGGGTAGGTGTTTGTTTGATGCCACGATTCTTCCGGCTCGTATCGTGTGATCTATCAGATCTGAAGAAAACGGATGTCAGTTTGTGGTGTTTGATAAACGCTCCCCGGAACGGGGCTGCACCGACCTCACCTCGCTGCGGTTCAGCATAATTTGCAGTCAGCTTGTCTTTGCTTGATTTAGAAGAAGTTTTCCAAAGACAGAAACTGAAGGATGGGGCTGCAGCTGCAGCGCCGTGCCCTGCTTTTCCAGCAGCAGGATCCTGCCTCCCTCCCTCCTTCTTTCTTTTCTTTCTTTCTTCCTTATTCCCTGCCTCTCTCTCTTTCTTTCTTAGTAATAAAGAAACTATATCTAAAATTGTATCCTAGCCTTCGTCTACAAAGCCTAATAAACACGTGCATTTGGGTCACAGTGCTGGAGTCATTCACAGAGAGGAACTCCGGATTCTCCTGAACAATAAAGGTTCATAAAACAGTGCCCGCCAACTCCTTAATGAACTCGGAAATGGTTATTGATTCACGTTAGGCCGAATTGGCTGAAATTCAAGTGAAGATTTCTCATACCATATCAGAAAGCGATGCTTGGGCACCAAAGGCGCCAGCTGGCACCCCAAGGCAGGCAGAGCCCCTCTCCCGGTATAGATGGCACCCCTGCCTGGCTGCTCTCCCATTCCAGCTTCTCAAGCCTTTCCCTATCCAGGCTCATCACAGCCCCCCAAACACTCTGTGGAATACAGGCGGGGAGCCCCACTGGCTTCCATGCCAGGCTGGAGCACACACCACCCAGCACAGGCGCTGGCTACAGAGGGCAGAAAGAAGGAAACACGCTCTCAGCCGAAAGGGTGGCCCGGAGCAGGTAAAGGGCACAGAGCTGCACCTGGCGGCAAAAGGAAAGGACAGAAAGGGGACAGGAGGACGAGTTAAAATAGAGACCGGAAAGAGGCAACGCCTACAGGAAAACCTGAAAAAGAGCACCCTAGCGCTGGCAGGAGGAATATAAAGACAGGAAAAAGCCAGACAGGAGAGCTTTAATCCAGGAATCTAAAAGCCATTAAAGCTTCATGAGGAAGGTGATTTGAACGAGGACTGAAATTCGGGACCCTGGTGGGAACTGTACAAATAAGGTCTTATTGAAACATTAAACCTGGAGCGCGCGAGGGCCGCCGGTGGGCGCACAATAAATAATAATTGATAATAATGATGACACTGAAATTTAATTCCACATTCCCTGGGACATTCCCCGGGTCTTCGCTGCGAACATCCTCGGGGTCCCTGCTCTGGCCTCTTCCACCCAGGGGGCAGCCTGCATCCCCGTAAGCCTCATCTACCCTGCTGGAGCCCAAGGAAGGGCACTGGGCACTGAGGCTCAGCAGGGCAGCCTCCACCCACAGCTCCGTCCTCTGGGCAGCAGATGGGGGCAGGCAGGGTGATGTGCAGACCAGCCCCCGGCCACCATGCGACTGAACCGGTGGCCCCTAAGCGAAGGTTGCTCACGGCTGTGGGGAGAGGTTGCAGAGGCCAGCCCATCTCTAAGGGGAAACGCTCTATACGCTTCTCCCTGAGTCTCCTAAGGACAGGCGCCACACCCGGCTGGGCCTCGATGAGGAGAAGGGGCAGCAAGTAACACTTGGAAAGACAAAAGAGGTCCTGGCGAGGCTAGCTCGGAGACCACTCTGTGTCCACAGGGAAGGAGCTGAAAAGCTGAACAAGGAAGGGAAAGGAAAGGAACATGGAGGCTGTGGAAACAGGGGGTGGAGGAGGTGATGCTCGGATTCCAGAAGCTGCTCTTTGTGTTGTTCTGAGAACAAGGGGAGCGTCTGAGCACCCACTTGACACCAAGGGATTTTTAAACAAAACGAAAATGGCTAATGACATAAGGAAGGGTTGAGTGCAGAGGGGCTGAGAACACGCTGCACCCTCCATGCTCTCTTCTACCACAACGGAGCTTTTTTTTAAGTATAGAATTTGCTTTGGGAGGCAAATTTAAACACCTACTAAGCAGCAGGCTCACTGACTGTGTTTAAGGTGTGTGTATACACATAAGTACATATCCATGCACAGATACAAATAAGCACACCTGTGCACACAGAGACACACGGACACACACACGTGATGCGTGTCGACCTCCCCACACACATTCTTCTTGGATCTTGTGTGCACCCCACACGTCTGTGCGACACATTTTTCCCTGTATTTCGTGTTCGCATCACACCCACGGTTTCTGAGCATTTACATAGACACACGCACACACGCGTGGCCACATGCACACACGTGGGTCTGCATCCCAGCGATGTACAGAGGGGCTTTCCCTCCAGGTGCTCCTTCACTGATCTCTGGAAAATGTTGAGGAAGAAACCGTCCGGATTTGGAGCTGTGTTAACTCAAATGAATAATGCTTTCAGCAGCAGGCCATCTTTTTAGACAAGCGTGCCCTAGAATTTTTGGAGGGTGCAGAGAATTTGTAGAAATAATGATTACGAGCAAGGAAACGACGTGGGGGGATGGTTCCATCTCTACTAATAAGTGCCTCCTAATAGCTCAAAAAATCCTCTGTCAGGACCCTGCCTCTTTCGCAATGCAAATGGGCGAGTACCGCCTGCAAAGGCGCTGCACGCGATACGCAGACAAGGGTAATATCTAGTCTGTGTCATTCTGGATGATATGGAAACAGCCAAAAGCGTCCTGGCTGTGGGTAATTATGGAAGAATGACAGCTTGATAATAAGTTCTCATTTAGGAATCTCTCCTAACGCGGGAGGGATGGGGCCGGCTTTACACACTGCGATTCTGGAGTTGCAGCGCTCTCTGCATGAGTGAGCAGGTCTTAAAGGGATGGGGGGCCGTGCTATGGACACGGGGGGCAGGCCTGCATGTGGAGATTTCAGACTCAACGCCGCTCACATCGTGACCCTCGCAAACTCATCAGTGTCTTAGGGATACGCGAGGAGGCAACCACCTGCCCAGGTGGGAGGAGCGATTTCAGCTGTTCTTAGGAGCTCTGGCCAGGATGGGACCGGGCCTCGACGCTAACTCGGTGCCCACCAGGCAGCCAAAGCCCTGCCTCTCCCGCCCTCATTTCCCTCACAGTGGCCCTTCACCAGAGTCCCTGCTGCTTCCAGGGTGAAAACAAACCCAAAGGAGAGATGGTGAGAATCTGTCAAGTTTCCAGTAGATTCGGGTTTGAAGCCTGGCGTTATTGATGCGGATTATTAATTGCCAAAAATGAGGAGGAGGAATATTTAAAGATGGGGGTGACAGGCTGAATGGCCGCCTGGCTGTGGGGAAGCCCACCGAGGCAGGGCCGCGCGGCACGCCCTTGGCTTTGCAGAGGAGCCCACGGCCAGGACTGGCCCCAGTCCTCTGTCCACGGGGACGGCTGTTCTCCAGAAGCCCTAGCACCAGCACAGGAGTCCCCCTGAGTTGCCCCTGGCCACAGGGCGACCCCCGACTGCAGACCTCCCTGACGGCAGGATGGCCAACCAGGCAGGGGGCAGGCTGTGTGGAGAGTGCCCCCCATTCTGGAACCTCCCACTCACACTGGGCTCTGCAACCTCTGCCCTGGGAACCAGCTGCTCGCTGCGCCTGACACGCAGACCTGGTCCCCAAGGCCTCTGCCTCCCCTCTAGGGCTCCCGGGAGGCAGGCGCAGTCGCCGCGTCTTCGGCATCTTCTAAGGCAGAGACTGCATCAGAGGCTCGTTGGTTCCATGCAACCTGGCTCTTGCGGCGGCTGTTCTCAGTCAGTGTGCTTGGTCTCATGTTTTAAAGGGAAATTGTATTGTCAGCCATTGCTCCTCTAACCACCCCGTTCGTATCTGCTATCCACAGAGTTATACCCAGACCCTTAAACTGGAGGTGGGAAGAAATAAAACCAAGGCCTTGAGTGCACACCATTAACACAGACAAGGCATGAGACCAAGGGTCTCACCCAGAGCGGCACATGGGTGGTCTTTTCCTATTTTTTTGCTTTATTTAGTAGTTACGCGGAGATGGAATCAAAACAACAGGATGTCATGAATCGGCCCTTCATTTGGAGCATTTCAGTAAAAACATCAATAGCAACAGCGCAACCCAGCACGAAGGGGGTAGTATTACCATCTCCAACTTGACGCACGAGGAAACAGAGTGGCCAGCACTCAGGGGTGTCTGTGCCCTGGGCATCGGGGCTAACAGGTCCCAGGCAGGGACCGGAGCCCTGAGCCCCGCCACTGCCTGGCTCTGTCTGCGCAGAGATCAGGGGTGATTGGACACTACGCTGGAGTCATGAGTGCAGGCGTGGGGCAGCATCCCAGATCCCCTACTCAGTGAGGAGGACCGGCCCTGCGCCGGGCCCAGGTGCCCTGACACCCTCTCGCGAGGGTCCTGCTTCCTGCTGCCCTCCAGCCACAGAGAAGCAGCTCAGCAGGGGCCCCCCTCCTGGACTTGAGCTCCCCTTGCCTCCCCGGGTGAAAATAACTACGTGAAAGACAAAGAAATTGACCCAAGGCCTGGGTGAGCTGGATTCATTTGCATTCCACCTTCCCAGTTACCCTGCAGTGGAGCGTGACTTGGAAAAAAGGACCCAGAACTGGCGTGAAAGGTTCATCCACATTTGCCTGGACCCCCAAGATCGTTAACTACTGCAGTTATTTTGTGAGCTGCCCCTGATGCAGAGCAATGATTTTCTTTTATAGAAAATAAATATTCTATATGCAGAGCAACAGTGTTTGGTTAATATAAAACATTTTTTTAATAAAGATAACCAAATAGTTAAAAGAGGATCCTTAGATATTTGACCTGGCCTTCGCTAGTAATTATTCTAATTATTCTTCTATTATTTAGGCCGCGAGCCAAAGGTCCCCGAGTGCATAGAAAGTTAATAGCGGACTTGAAGTGAGAAGGGGAAGGCGGGCCAGCATATGTTCATTAGAGTCTGCTCTCACTTAAGGGTTTTGCATCAAGCAGGCTGTGGGCACCAATAATTTATCTTGAAGCCTATTTACTCCATGCAACAGGGAAATAATAAATTGTCCTAATTTCTCTCCCCGGCCCAGAAGTGGCTGCCTCGTGCCTTCCTTCTCTGCAACCCCTTTGGGGTCAGTCTGTTGTTGGGACAGCAGGTTAGGGAGGAGCCTGGATCACGCTTTGGGAGGAACATCTCCAAGGTGCCCTGTGGGTTCTGGGTAGCCTATGTTGCAGTTCATCAGTGGAAGGTGGTCCCAAGATGCTGCTGCTCCTGTGGTGGGTGGAAGAAGCTGGTGAAAGGGACCGGGGAGACCCTTGCAGGGAAGGGGTTCACGCATTCATCCTACACCCTCAGGCATGCCAAAATCTCCCCCACAGCTCTAGGACTCACGTTAGCCACGATGCACAGTACTCAGGAAGGTCATTCCCCACAAAATCTTATTTCAGCAAATTTCATGCCTGCTCCAAAACGTGGCCCTGGGTTCTAGGGTGTGCAGTCCAAGACTCATTAGACCCCAAACCCAGAGGGCTGTGCACAGAAATGAGCACAGCCTGCCTTTCCAGCTTCAAGTTGAATGTTTTCAGAGCCTTGGCCAAGCTTGGCAGTGCCATTTTGAAAGTGCTCAGAGCCGCCTGCAGGCTCATCCCACAGTCCCTGTCCCCCTCGAGCAATTCTCCCTGAGGTTCTGGCTAAAAGGCGATGTGCTCCTTGGAGGGGTCAGCAGAGTGACATCTGGGGCCCACGGAGTGTAAACCAGCCGCACATTCTCTACCTGTCACCCAAGCCCAGAAGGAGAGGAGTGCTGAGAGGCCAGGCTGTCGGGAATCGTGGAGAGAAAAGGGCGGGGCCCGGCCTGGGATGGGCAGGACATAGCAGGAGTCAGGGGCCAGGAAAGGGCCCAGCTCCCCACGCTTCTCCCCACAGCCACACCCAGGCCCTCAGCCACAAGCCTTCCCGTGGCCATGACCTAGCTCTTCAGCCAAACTGCCGAGCAGAACACGGCAATGGGCTATGGACTGGGCAGGCGGCTGGCGATCACTGTGGGCAGACCCTGTTACAGGGATGGAAGCCCCCAACCGCCTCCCTGAGAAACCGTGGTGTTTGTTAGTGATATACACGCTCTTCACACCAGGAAGCCACAAACCCAGCCCCAGATCCATACGTGGCTACGGCAGGCTGGCCAGGCAGAATCTGGAGACTTCTCAGCGCATCTCTCCACACGATCCTGGAAAGGGTCACCTTCCTGGGTGAGATGGGGCTTTCCTGGGGGCTTAGACAGTGAAAAATCCACCTGCCAATTCAGGAGACCCGGGCTCAACCCTTGGGTCGGGAAGATACCCTGGAATTGGAAATGGTGATCCACTCCAGTATTCTTGCCTGGAGAATCACATGGTCAGAGGAGCCTGGGGGGCTACAAAGAGTCAGACAAGACCTAGCGGCTAACATTAGGTAAGATGACAAGGAGCAAGGGAAGCACCTGGGGTGGGGACAGCCAGAGGGCCCAAGAGGGTCACCTAAGGGCTGGGAGGCAGGGATGCACAGCTCAACTCTCGGGTACCCTTCCTCAGCGAGCACCTGTCCGATCCTATATGGATGCAACTTCCACTTTCCAGGGTCCAGTGGGCCAAAGGGAGAGGAAATTTACATCGGGACCACAGACTGCAAAAAAAATTTTTTTTCTAAAAGTTTCCATGTGATGGTAACTTAAACATTTACAAGTATTTCTTCCACTGAGATGCTTTAGTTGCCCGTGTTTGGAGGTGGACGGGCAAGGGGAGGGATCTGAGAAGCACCGGTAGGAGCTAGTACAGAGCTGGCACAGTGAAGGCTTTGGCCACCAGCCCGAGATTGTGGAGGGAAGACCACCCGGTTCCTAGTGTCATGAAACTGGGTCCAAAGCTTTCCGCCTTCTTTTCTCGGATTCATGGGCTCCTTGGATAACTTCCACGGGGGTGCTGGTGCAGGCAAACCTTGAGCTGGTAACTGTAGGAAGTGTGGGGACCCCCTCCCCACACAGATGCACTTTGCTGTGGTCTCACGCACTGAGGTTCACATTTATTCATTTTGAGCAGTTGTAGTTCAGATGGCCTGTCCACACCAGCTCTGCCCGGGATGTCTTCTTTAATCAAAATTCTGCTCCAAACAGCCCTGCTGATCAAGTGAAGTGGCCTTTCCACATGCTATTGACGATCTGTCTCTGGCATTATCTCCTGAGTTTCCCTTTATTTTCTCTCCCAGCCCAGAGAGTCTCTGCTCTGAACCATAGCTTCTGGACGCATCTGCACCCTTTATATCTAACTCCCAGCCCTCGTTGCATTTTGCAAAAGCAACATAAAAACTTAAAACCCAGGAAGAAGAAAAAGTACTTAAATGACTCACCTCTTCTCCTGGTGTGACTCATACGCAGGAGAAGTGAGGTCCACGGGGAAATGTGATGTTATTTCTCGAGGCAGCTGGCCTTGGAGATGAAGGCAGCTGCGCGCAGACCTGCGAACAATAAGAGAAGGTGTCGTTTTAGGGGACGGACAGCCCTGGATGGAACTTTATGGATGCAGATACTGTCTGAAAATAAAGGAAAGGAAACTCACGGGTGCAAAAGTAGATATTTGTGAACAGGCTCCTGAACTGACCTCAGCGAATAGATAGAACCCTCCGGCTCCCCACCAGGAACTGTGTTATTTACTTCATCTAGGTAGATTTTGGAGCTAGTCTGAGAACGTGGGTTGCACTCGGTAAATGTTTATGGATGAGTCAATGGGCTGACAGTTTTCTCTTCTGAAAAATGCAGAAGTTCCGACGGGTCTCTAAGGACACTGCAGGTTGGAATTCTAATCTACACCAAAGAGGCAGGGCCGGGTCTGAGAGCCTCCCCAGCCAGCCTTAGCTGAAGAGAAATGGGGCTGCCCTGCTCCCCAGTTAGCGGCCTGCTCCCCCGGTTTCTGCAGCCCAGGGCGGGGTGCTGAAGAGCATGGGGAACAGAGCTGGCGAGCCTCAGAAACCAGCCAGAAGAGGCAGAAGGTCAGAAGGAGGCTGGCAAGACCAGGAGAAAGCGCCACTAAATCTAAGAGCACCTGGGAACGCAGAGCAGGTCACGGGCAAGTCCTGAGTCCAGGACCCCAGAGGATTCCAGGAAGTCAACGTGCCTCACACTGGGAACGTTTCTCGAGTGAAGCGGGGAGCAGTATGGCATTTGGGATCATATCAAGCTCCACGAGGAGTGAAGATTTCAAAGGGAGACTCGAGATCTGAAGATTGAAATCAACCGCTGTACGATCAGTTCAGTCCCGTGGGCTACACTTTCATTTGTCTCACCCCTCCCCCCCAAATTACACATATATATCTGCATGTAAATAGCAAGATTTTAGATCAGTGGTTTTTGTGGCATCCATCATGGAACTGGAGCTCAGATGTTTGCAAGGCCGTTTATGGGTCTGTTTATTTGTATTCCACCTCATGCCAAGAAGGAATTTGAGAAGAATCTAACTCACAGGGCCAGGGATGGAGCTCAAAATGCTCAGTTATCAAAATAAGATCCCACTTAGAGACAGCGTCCAGATAGGAGAAATTGCAGGCTTTTCTGCCTGCACCCTCTGGGCAGAATGTACATGCATTTTAACTTGTGATAAAGTTGAACAATGTTTTCATAATAAATGTAACCACTCCGGTGGGTGACGGAGCAGCGGTGCTGATAAGCGGCCTTCAGCTCGGACTGCATACTAAGTCTCTCTGCCATAAAAAGAAGCCAAGTGCTGTGGCCAGTGAGGTAAGTGCACACTGTTTAGATAACACTTATCGCCCTGGTTGCGCGAAGCCTTTCCTCGTGCCATCCCTGATGGACACCATAACCATGTGCCTATTTCCACGCTGGAACCCTGGAAACCTCAGCTGGCACAGTGGAGGGGAACTCTGATAAAAACTAACAGGCTCCTGCACTCAGGCCTCTAACAGGAGATTTATGGACCCCTGCACATCGAGAGGGTCTGTGCCATTGGAAAGTTTACTGTAAAATGGAAGAGGAAGGGAGAGGGATAAAGCAGGAGCTTGGGATTCACATACACTCGCCACTACACAGAAGGCAGATGAGCCACAGGGACCTACTGTGTAGCGCAGGGAGCTCTACTCGACATTCTGTGATAAGCTGTATGAGAACAGAACGTGAGAGAAACAAGTACTCGTATGTGCGTATGTATAACTCAGTTGCTTGAAACTAACACAACATTTTAAATCAACTCTGCATTGCAAACCAACTTTTAATAAAGTTGGAAATAAAACCGGCACTTCCCTGGTGCTCCAGGGGCTAAGACTCCATGCTCCCAACGCAGGGGCCCCAGGTTTGATCCCTGACCGGGGAACTAGATCCCACATGCCACAGCTGAGTTCACATGCTGCAGCTAAAGATCCTGCGTGCCTTAACAAGACCCAGTGCAGCCAAATACATTATTTAAAAATTAATAATGACATTAATAAAATTAAAACAGGAAGGTCACTTGAAAAGACTCCCCTAGAATCCTCTTTGAATAAGCTATGATGGTAACCTACTTAGTCAAGAATACTGGAGCTGGTAGCCATTACCTTCTCCAGGGGATCCTCCTGACCCAGGGATTGAACCCAGGTCTCCTGCAGAGCAGGCACATTCTTTACCATCTGAGCCACCTGGGAAGACCAATTAATTTTAAAAATTAAAAATAATATTGATAAATTTCAAATAAAGAAATATGATTTCATGATAAAATTAAAAAGAACATGGAGAAGAAAAACAGAATTTTAAATTCTAGCTATAAGAAGATGCAGGGGCAAGTGCAGAGTATTTATGGTGATTATTCCCAAATAATTGAAGCAGAATAGCAGATGAATTGAATTTATTCCTTTGTAGTAGATTTTCTAAAACTTTACATTGTTCTATTGCAGAAAATTACTAGTTCGGTGTGATAAGCTCCATATAAGAAGCCTATAGACTTGAGTTCATGAGTTCATATACACTCATGAACAAGCTATTTTAGCAAAACCAAGACTAGGGCAAGTCTTTCAGCCTGAGAATATTCAAATCTCTTCCAGGTGGTTCTATGCTTTTAGCTTTTTCCTCTTTCATTATTAATGGGGAACCCAGCCAGACATGGGGATTAACTTTAAAATACACCTGTCCATCATGAATAAATACTTGAGCCCTGAAACCACTCTTCAGTGATGTTCCACCCCTTCCTTCCTGAGTCAGCGAATAGATACAGAGCTCCCCACCCACGCCCCAAAATGACGCTGTCTTAAGGGCATCAGGAACAGTGCTGGCTCCCTACACGGCCCCTACAGTCACCCTGACCCATTGGCAAGTCAGTGCTGCTACTTAGGACCAAGGAGGTATACAAGTCACTGCTTCTTCTAATCCCAATGCACTGACAAGGATGAGACAAAGCCCTCAGTGGCCATCCCTCGGTGGGGGGGGGGATGATGCTCTGAGAAAGAAGGTGGATCAGGGTCAATGCTACAGCGAACAGCCCACCCCACTAGTCACAGCGCCCATAACACTCTTCACTAATAAGATCCAGGCTTGGGATGTGTTCAATCACGTCCGACTCTGTGACCCATGGACTGTAGCCCACCAGGCTCCTCTGTCCACGGGATTCTCCAGGCAAGAATACTGGAGTGGGTTGCCATGCCCTCCTCCAGGCTTGGGATGAGCAGTGGTTAATAGGTAAGCATATTGAGGTGAATGTTTTTCTTTAAATTTCTCTTTGCCTCATTTTTTTTGTACACCGTGCTTGATTTATAGTGAGAGAATTCACAAAACAGATGAGGAAACTGAGGTTCCGAGCAGGTCGGTGACCCCTGTGCTAACTGGCAGAGCAGATCTGGAGGTTCTGGAAAGCTCCGGGTGTTCTGCCATGGACCCCAGGCCTCCTGCTGGTCCCTGGAGAGTGGCAGTGGTCTTGAGTGGAGGGCATGGGGGTGGGCTTTCACTCCCGTCAGCTTGTGGGCTCCCAGAAACCCAGTCCCCACAGACAGAGGGGGCTGCTCACACTGCCGAGCAATCAAGCCAATATTTGGGCATCTTCCCTGTTAGATTATATCTCTCCCACAAGAGAGCAGGGTGCATTTACAATGTGGACGAGAAGGAACAGTCTGCCGTGCGGAGCCTCATTGCAGGACTAGATGGTCAGCGCACTGACTGATGTTCAGAGTTTGTCTCTAAGACCATAAGGTGCCATTGATGATCTCGGACTGAAAGGGGATTTGGCAGGGAGGTGGGAGCTGATCCTGGCATCAGTGGCTCACTTTGCTGTCCTTTCTTCCCTGAGCTTGTTCCCAACTGAGAATGCAAACCATTGCCCCAACTCATCCCAGTCACATTGTCTCCAAGACCTTCCAGGGTCTTCCACCATGCACAAGATGGTGGTTGCCAGCAAGTTCCAGCCCCCAGTCTTGCCACCCCAGAGGGCAGAGCAAGCCTGTGTGCCATTAATTCTACAGAGCTGAGAAATGGATCATGACAAGGGTAGGCCGGATGGAAAGGTTCTGACGGTGGTCACGGCCGTTGTCTCCGGTGCAGAGTAGACCTCTGGACAGGTCTTCATCTAAGAGCTACCCTCCCTGCACCCTCACCTACCACCCCGGTGGGTGGTGGAAGATGTGGGGTCTTCCCCACACTGCATTTCAACCATCAGTCTATCTGCTTAGGCATTAAACTGGGCAATTACGGTTGCCAAGCAACCATAACTTCTGCATATGTGCCTCCTGTGGTTTTGTATGCCAACCACAATGTTATGATAACAGATTTTTTTTTCCAACCAAGATCCTTCTTTATATGTAAATTTATGCTAGGGTTGTGTATTTAAACATTAGTTTCGATGAGTAATGAGCCTCAGGTTTGGCTGGGCCTTTTCCCCACCAGGTTTATAAAATCAAGCTCAGAAGTTCTGGGATCATGGAGATGGTGTAAAACAAGGCAAAAGTGGTGACTTCTAAAGGAAGCAATTCCTTCCTGGGGACAAGCTCAGAAAGAGACGCATTCGTATGACTCTGGCTCTGGATGCATCTACTCTTTTACGGTGAAATCTCAGGGACACCTGAGCCCCCGATGACCCAGGCCTGTGGAGGAGAGTGGCTGCCTCCTGCCACGTCTTCCCCATCCCTTCACCTTCCTTGCATAGCTAACGTTCTCCCAGGGGCTCCCTGGTGCTTGGGTGCAGGAGAGATACTCAGCCATAGACATTGCTTAGACCCAAACTTGCCCTGCTCTCTAGGACACATGGTCTACAAAGGAAGATGTCCAAGTAGCTGTTTTACTCCTGGGGCAATGGGAGAAGTTCCTGCTGGTCTCAGGGAGGTTCTGAGCCCTCTTTGCTGAGGAAGTGTACCCCAAACTCTGAAGGCAGGCTGAGCTACCCAAGGCCACCACAGGCCAGTCGTGAACCACCAGGAAGCCTGGGGACAAGGGGATGGCTCTGACTTCTTCCAAAAAGTCCAGACCTGCTCCCAGTTGGTACGATGGTTACTGATGCTTTCAGAACTTCCATTTCCTCGCCTGTAGATGGTGACCATCCTCGCCCCTGTTTCTCAGAGCTACTGCGACATTAGATAGGAGAAGGTCCATGGACTCCAAAGGTCGCCTCTTCTTCCCACTTTCCTTCTTTTGAACTTCAGCCATGTAGGGGTTGGAGGGCCTGGACCAAGTGCAGCCTGCACTGCAGATACTCAGTAAGTGTTTCCAGGTTTGAGGAGGGAGCCAGAGCTTTCAAGTGAAAAATAAATAGCTAAAAGGAAGGGAGACAGCATGTTTACAGGAAGGAAACACTTCTGAGCCGAACTGTACTATTTGGCTCCACTGTTTTCCTTTGTCGAAGTATTTGAATGGCCTGGCAAGGGAAGGGAGGGGGCTGAGGGCCCCACAGCCAGCTGGGAGGACATAAATATTGATGAGCACATCAGTTTCACATTAGCTTTTGATGAAATGTTTCATGGGCCGAACCAGCTTCCCAGATTAAGAAAATCCCATCCACGCCCACACACACCACTTCTTTTCTCTCCAAACTTTGGTTTGCATCTCAGAGACAGGGATGTAATTGGCTTTGAAAAATCAGTCTTTTTTCATCTTTTTGTCCCTCCCCTTTGTCAGGGGGTGAGCCCCTCACTTCTCAAGCAATCTGGGTGCAGAGAAATTCACAGACTCCACAGACTAAAATTCAAGGATAGTAAAAGACACGGGCTTCTCATGTGAAAGTTTATCATCTGCACGTAATTATCAAAGTCCAGGATTACCATTTGGAGAGAATTGTTCAAAAACATCTGCTCCTCAAAATCTAAGCATCACTAGAATGTCCGTCCTCTAGAATGTCTAAGGCGAGCCTTAAAGGAAACCCAAGAGAGCAGGGGGCTTCTCCCTCCCAAGGCAGAGGATTGGAGCAATTAGCACTCGCTGCCTCTGGCGTGCCCTCTGCGACTCTTCCTGGCGTCAGGGCCGATGGAGCCCAGCCTCGCCCTGGATGTTCAGCTGTTGAAACTCGTGGTGACAAACGCAACATTCCAAAGAAAACCAAACCAAATTTTCTGATTGGAAAGATGTGTGGGCAACTCACTAGAGCTCTCATGTTCCGACTCATGCAAATACTGGGCGGAGAGGCCCTGCCAACCCAGGGGAGGCAAAGGGATCTGGACAAATCCATGGGGATTTGGAAAAGAGCTGATGCTGGGAAACACTGAAGGCAGGTTGAGAAAATGATTGACCGAGGATGAGATGGTGGACGGCATCGTCAACTCAACAGACACGAGTTTGAGCAAACTCTGGGAGCTGGTGAAGGACAGGGAAGCCCGGCAAGCTGCAGTCCATGGGATCGAAAAGAGTCAGACAGAGCTGAGAGACTGAAGAACAGCAACAGGGATTTGGAGGTGGGTGGCTCAAAGAGGGAAATAACACTGATGCAGGTGGAAAACTCAGGGGGAACCAAGTCCACGTGGACAAGTAATGATTGTGAGTCTGGAACCAGCAACCTGTTAAGAGGAAATGAAGCCAGGGCTCCACCAAAAAACTGCTCCACCCATCCTGGCTGGGGGCTGTTTCTAAAAAAAGTCCAAAGCTGCCAGCAAAGAGGTCTCTTGCCGCTCCAATAAACCGGCCAACTCAGCCTGAATCAAGTAGATCATACAAGGGCTGACCGCCACACACGGCGACAGGAAATACTTGCCAAAACAAAGGCAGGAGAATGTGCCCGAACGGCCCGGCTGTTATGATACTGAACTTGGCTCATTCTTCTGGATACAAACTGTGGATCTAATCTCTTTGGGCAAAGCTGCCATCTAGTTCCTGAAATGGTAGGATGGACTGATTGAAACAGATATGTTTTTGACTAGAGATCACCTGTCAGAGGAGAAAAGAGGCTTCTGGAAGTCACCTGTAAACCCAGGCATCAGGAAATTTTGGCTTTAGTTTCCTAACAGCATTAGAGAATGGAAAACCCATGCCAGACACCATGCATGATCCAACAAGACTGAAATCGGCAGTGGTTGGCGTGGTGATTTTTTTCTTTCCAGTGACACAATGTGACCACATATGGAACACGCCTAATAAATTATTTTAAGAATAGGCATCGACTACTTAAAGCATTAACTTGCTTTATAGACTTATTGAAGTAAACATACCTTGTTTCCATTTCAGAAAATAGAAAAAGGAAAACTGATGGTGAGAGATAGTTTTAGCTTTTTCTTAAGCAGGCATTTGGAGTTGAAATTCATAACTCTTAGGGTTATGAGCTGTGCACAGAAATTAACATTTCCTCTGTTGGCTGATCCCACACATCACTGAGCCCTGACTGCGTCCTTGCCTGGTCCTGGGGAGGGGGTTAGCCTAGGCTGCCCAAGGGCAGGGTTTAGAGTCCCCCAGCCCTTCCACAGGGCTGTGTGTTCTCATTACACAGGAAAACCATCAACAACCAAAGGAATGCAATAAAGGACTTATCAAATAGTGCAGGGGAGCTTCACAGCAGTTTTCTTCCAAACAGATGGAAATTCTCCAGGGCGTTTGCTTCTGGTCCATCATTGATTTTCCTGTCCCTTCAAGAAGGTGTTATTTGATTGCTGTGGGAAGAACAAGAGGGTTGGAAAGAAGTCCATTTCATCCTCTCTGAAGAGCAGAGCCCTCTTTGAGGGCTGATTTGCTCACAGGTTCTAGGGTATTAGATGTTTCCATTGGCAAAGTTGACTTTCTGTCAAAATCCAATGCCTGCGACATCAAGTTGCTTCAATAAACAATTATCTAAAATAATCTATGCTTGTACCTAGCATTTCCGATGGAGATTATCAAATACTCGAACTTTTTTTTTTTTGCCAATATTTTCATCCCTTGCTGGTCATAGACTTAAAAGCTTGAAATGGAATTCCGTGTCCTACCAATTTTTTTCTCATTTATGTTCAGAAAATATTGATTTTTTTTAAAACTAGAGTTTTAATGGAGCTTGAAATTAACATGGCTTTTATTTCTCTGTTCTGACCCCAACATCATTGATGATGTCACTGTGTCTCCCAGAAAAATCACTGGCCAACGACTAGTGTTTAGCTTTGGGACACCAGGGAGAAATCAATGGCATCCTATTTGCTCATTCAATGGTCCTTCTTACCTGAAAGAAATGATCCTATTTCAGAGAAGCAGTTGGCTTCAGACCACAAGAAGTTTTCCCACACCAAGTTGGCATGACCTTCTCAAAAGACAGCACGAGGTTGCAGATGGAAACTAAGGGTGTGGCCAGGAAATCTGTACTTTTCAGAAGGGTCACAGGTATCTCTGATGTGCAGCCAGAGCTTCTGACCATGGTCCACGGGGCATTGTTACAGCACTTTCTACAAATTGCAACCTTCTCAAGGATGCATTGGACGTCCAATGGGTGACCCTCTTTGGGAGAGGATGAGGAGTAAGTGGAGCTAAGTCCAGGGCAGACAGGAAAAGAGGTAATTAAAATCCAGGTGGGTCCTGAGCTGTAGGAGGAAACAGAGTGACTACTGCTATCTCCAAGTTGCAGGGGCCTTGGCTGGGAGAGGCAAGAGCTGGGCTTTGCGGCTGAGTGAAGTCCCAACTCCCTGGAGGAAAAGTGGCCCCACTGCCCTGGGCATCATGCTGGACTAGCCTGGCAGCTCCCTCCTCGGGGCCGGAGGACAGAACAGAGAACACGGGGCTCTGTGCTCACCTTGCTTCTGCAGGCAGTGGACCCTTGAAAAGAAGACGGGGGCTTCTGCAGCTGCTGGACCACCAAGGGAAGGGAGGGTGTTTGGGAAGATGCTCTGGAGACGCGCCCCTGCTCCCAGAACACATCCAACCTCCCCACCACGCCTGGAAGCCCACCCTGCCTTCCTGGGTCAGGCCCCTACACCCCGCCCCCGCACCGATCTGCTGACCTCTGTGGCTCCTCAGACGCGCTGGCTGTATCTTCTCACCTTCAGCCATCCAGAGGTGCCGCCCGATTGCCCTTCCTCCAGGACCCTGCCCCACCCCCCACATCCTCCAGACACTCCGATCTCCAGGCTAACATTGTGCAACTCCAGGTTCCAGTTTCAAAGCCAACTTCCCGGGAAACCCTTTCCTGAGCCCAGGCCCCTGGATCTCAGACACACGGAGCTGGGGTCCTGGTTCCAGCCCAGCACCCCCAGACATATGTGCCTGAATGGCCAGAGAGCAGATGTTTCCAGAAGAAGGCAGGGCCAGAGAGAGGGCAGAGGGGAGACTGAGGCCACGCATCTGTGAGTAGCAGAAGCAGTTACATCACAAGGATCTCACAGCGGTGGACATTCCCACATCCACAGTCTTGGTTTCACAAGAGCCTGCATGGAGCTCAGTCCTGTCCTGCAGGATTGACGACCCCCTAGTGCTGGGCCTCAGAGGCTGAGACCCACCCAGAAGGAATGAGGGATCAGGTTGAGTCAGGCAGGCTGCCCAGGCTGGGAGGGTGAGGATCAGGGTGCCCCTGAGCGCGAGAGGCAGGCCGCCGTGGACAGCACAGTTAGCGCCGACCAGCTCCTCTCCTAGAGAAGCTCCTCTCCTAGAGAAACTCCTCTGAAGGCTGGTGGGGCCGACGGTAGGGCAGGAAGAGGAAGAGGAACTTGGAGCCAGGGAGGAGGCCTGTCTAGCCCGCCTCATCTGGTTCCTCAGACAGGCTGGGCGGGTCTGCAGCACAGGGGTGGGGGGTTTGGGAGGGGCTGGCAGCTTTTATGCATCAGGCAGATGTGAGGTTGTGGGGTCCCCTCTTCAAGGACAGCCCAAATCTGGAGAAATACCGCCCCAGAATGGAACAATTTCAAGGACGATTAAATCCAGAATGTAAGCCACCACCCAGGTTGCTCCCACCCACCTTGCGTCGTGTGGGGAGGAGCCAGAATCCTCGAGCAGGGGCCTGTGGGCTTCTGCTACAGGGCTCTGCCAGCACGCGGCCCTACCCACCCAGAAGGGCGGTCCCTGTCCCCTGGACACCAGCAGCGGCCCACCGTTCCACCAGATCACCCATCTCACCAGGACAGGGCAGCAAAGTCAGCTTTCTTCGGGGAGTCCTATGACTACAGCTGCAAGTCGGGAAATCTGGGTTCGATCCCTGGGTTAGGAAAACCCACTCCAGTATTCTTGACTAGAAAATTTCCATGAACCAAGGAACCTGGAAGGCTATAGTCCCTGGGGGTCGCAAAGAGTCAGACACGACTGAGCAACATCACTTTTTCTTTCTTTACCAGCTGAGCCACAAGGGAAGCCCCTCTTTCTTTCTATGACTAAGGCAGCATACTCTTGTGGGTAACAGATGACCAGGACTTGGAAATGGGTGCTGTGATGACCCCCGTGCGGCTAGTGCTGCTCTCACTCACACGCGGTGCCAGGAAAAACCATATTCCCATTTTGTGGGTCAGAAAACAGAGGGCTTGGGTCTGGGCTGTGTGACCAGAGGCACAGCATGGCGGCCTGGGGGCCTGTCTGGTGGTAGGAGCTGCAGCCAGGGCCCCTGCAGAACAGTTACCGTGCAGTCGGGGTGGGGGGCAAAGACAGTGGTCTCAGGGAGCTCTCGGCCTTTCCGGAAGGACCTGCCCAGACTCCGTGGAAAAGTTGGAAGGACAGAGGAGCCGTGGCTGGGTCTGGCTCCAGGGTGTCCCCCAACAGGCCCCACAGGGCCCCACTCTGTCCTGAGGCCCTACCGGCCACTGCGGGCTGCTCCCATCACTGGGAACTATCTCTCCTTGAGCCTGGATTTCCCGTGCTACGTGGACAAGACACTCAGATGGGCTGAGGCCCCGTGGACTCCCAGCTGCCGCCTGCCTTCTGTCAGGCTGTCAGGCCTGAGCCAGAGGCGACCCAACCATGACCATGAACTTGCAGCCTCCCCTGGCGCCTCTGCGTCTCTGGAGCCCAGGCTTCTGCTTGGACAGGCCTTTCAGGCTGCGCTTGTCTCAAGGGAAGGCCCATGGGTCTGGGGTTGCCTGTGCCTGGAAGGGGCTTCTCACCTTCTGGCAGAGTCTGGAGCCAGACATTGGCCGCTGCACTCAGGCTCAGGTGGAGACTGGCGTGCATGCGTGTGTGTGTGTGTGTGTGTGTGCGTGCGCATATGCATGTGCATGCATGCGTGTGTGTGTGAGTTTGTGTATGTGTGTGTGTGCATGTGTGAGTGCATGTGTGTGCACGCATGTGCATGTGTGTGCATGTGTGTGCGTGCGTGCGCATGCGTCTGTATGTGCGCGTGTGTGTGGGAGACCACCTCACAGGCCCCCAGGGCACAGCCAGGCTTTGCCTTCAGAAGAAACAAGCAAGTAGCAAGGGGACGCCTGGGACCCATCCCCTCCCAGAAGACCTAAAGGCAGGGTGCAAGAGGCCTTTCCCAGCACTGGTTTCTGCCCCGGGGTCTCTTCTGAGAAAGATCCCCGTGAGGAGGTCTAGCTGGAGTAGCGTCACTTTGGCAGACATCCTGGGGGAAGCAGGGAACCACGAACCATCAAGCGTGGGGAGCGGGAGGTCGGGGCTGAGGGTGGCCCTCGGTTCGCGTGCTCAGCGGCCCCCCAAGCCTCTCCCACATTCTGAGTGCAGCTTCCAGGGTGCTCACAGCATGGAGCCTTCTTTCAAAGGGCTGTGTCTCTCAGGGACAGCAAACGGATCTCACCTCCCGGCCAGTGCCATCACTGGGTGGGGTCCCCGGAGCCGCGGGGGACTCTGCACTGCACTGTGTTCTGCTGGAGGCGGCGCCTCCAGGTCGGGTTGGAAGGCGCACCCCAGAGAGCTGAGGGCAGGGAAGAGAGTCTGTGCCCGGGAAGGTGGGCGCACAGCCCTCTTGGGGAGGGACGTCTTCTTGCTGTCTTGGGATGAGAATCAGGGTGGTGGCTTCAAACGGCTGAGGGGTTGATGGGTCACAGCTGCTCTGCCCAGGCCGGGGCCTTTGGAAGGAACTTGGGCATGAGCTGGACTCCACGGGCTCACAGAAGACCCTGCTTTGGACTTGGGTTCCAGCATCCTGGGCAGGTGGGAGGTGGGCTGCTGCAATGATTCCCATTGCTTGCCTGAGAGGTCGCCGGACTTCTCGGGCACAGTTTGTTAAATTTGCAAACGTCCTCTGGGAACTGTCGAGACGAAAGGTCTATAAACGTAATGTCCAGATTACGAGGAGAATAATGGCTGATATTCCATTCGCCTTGTGCCTGCTGACCTCAGCCTCCACAGGGGGTTTTGGGGAGGGGGAGGGTGGTCTGCTGGGCAGGCACAGCCTTCACCCCTGAGGCAGGGACCCAGGCGGGGGCTGCAGGGACTCCACTCCCACCGGGGTCCCCCATCACCACTTGCAGAGGGGACCCACTGATGGAGAGAAAGGACTGGGTCCCAGGAGAACAGAACAAGGCTCTCCAGAAAGTCTGGATCGCCAAGAAAGAGTTCTAGCCGGGCCCTCATATTGTCCAGAGGTTCAGGAATTAATCGTCAGTAAGCTTCTTTCCTGTTTGATCACTTTCAATTTGCCTTGATTCATGGACCTAACATTCCAGGTTCCTATGCAATATTGCTCTTTCCAGCACTGGACCTTGCTTCCATCACCAGTCACATCCACAACTGGATGTTGTTTTTGCTTTAGCTCCGTCTCTTCATTCTTTCTGGAGTTATTTCTCCACTGACCTCCAGTAGCATATTGGGCACCTACAGACCTGAGGAGTTCATCTTTCAGTGCCCTATCTTTTTGCCTTTTCAGACTGTTCATGGGGTTCTCAAGGCAGGAATACTGAAGTGGTTTGCCGTTCCCTCCACACACACAGAAGCCCTCCCCTCCCACTGTGAGGCTTTCTAAGCTGGCACTCCCCTCCAGAGTCGCTGCAGGAACACACACCTCTTAGCCTTTGCTGGAGCTGCCAGATTCCCTGTGAGTCATCAGATTATCCATGGGTCTAGACGGGCCAGCCCGGGACGGGATGTTTCGGGACGTAGGGTCTCCTGGTCATGCCTCCCACCTCCTTCCCCAGTCCACACTGAGAGGGTTTTGCAGGGGAGCCCATGAAGCAGATAATCAGTGGAGGGAAAATGTGATAACTTCACCCAAGCAATTTACCCTTGCAAGGCCAGGCAAAGTCCGAGCTGTGTGAGTGAATGCTTTTCCAACTAAGCAGAAAATTTGTTAAGTCGCTGAATGTCCTTGACTATGCAGTACTTATATAAAATATGCATATCAGCGGAGATGTTTTCCCTGACAACGTTCTGAGAAATTACATTAAATTTCAGAATTATCCCCTGTCTCCCCACGTCGCCCACAGAGACTGGCACCAACAGCCCTGCTAAGTGGAGGCAAAGCTGCTGCTGTGTTACCGCTGCCTTCACGAGAGCCGGGGATCAAATATTTTTTCACAGTTTTATGTGGATAGTTTCATGAAAATTGATCAGGTCTAAAAAGTCACCATCCAAACGAAGCTAAGGTTAAAGATAATTTATACACGGTATTCCTAATTTTATTCCGAGCCCTTTTATTACTAGGTAGGCCTTTATGACTTTAAAGAAAATGTCAGTGGCGGCAATGACATCGTACTGAATAATCTCGTTATGAGGGAAAAGGCATTTAAAACTGTTCCGCGGCAGCCGCAGTGCTGGGTTCTGCTGAACGCACACTTTTCCTCCACGCAGCTCTCCAAAATTCCTTGCTGCAGTTTCCAAGACTTTCCATGATCATTAGTGTAGCACTCGCAGGTACCTATCTATCTTCTCCCCAAGCCTTTTTATTTCCCCCGGATTCTTCCTGTAGACTGAAGGGTCTTTTTTTTTTTTTTTGTGAGGTCTCATTTTTCTGTCCATCAGCAGGAAACTGAAACCCAAAGCTGTTGTTGATCTGATTCCAAACGCAGTCTGAGTCCCGCAGGAGACAGACAGACAGACATCTCCTCGGGGGCAGGCTGAGTGTCAGAGCGGTCACCCCACACTGCTCCGCTGGCCTCCTGGGGACCCGGCTCAGCATCCGTCTGTGTCTGAACTTCCACCCTTCCAGAGGCAGCCGGGCTGGTTCCACCCTGCCGGGCCGCACTCTCCTGCAATAACCGTACCTCCTCATCTGACTGATAAGAGAAATGTGCCCTTGATTGAATTTTGCACAGAAGAGTCAGTAAAAGGGCCGCGTCCCAGCCAAGCGGAAGGCTGGGGTCGTCACACCTGAGAGCCACAGCCTCTGCCTCCGTCACGTCGTTCAGACCCGACATCGCCACGGAGGCTGCGGGCATGACCGTGGCACCCGGGCTCTGGGGCTCATCCCAGGCTCATGCACCCGGCTTCATGCTGGCAGGAAACACTTAACCTACCAGTTGGCTTCTTCGGGGCAGCCTTCCGCCTGGTCACCCGCGCTGCGTACATGCAGCCATGTCGGAAGGTAAGCATCCTGAGTCGGGTCCCGTGACTTCACACAAAACTCTTCCGTCGAGTCACCTGAGTGAGTGAGTGAAGTCACTCAGTTGTGCCCGACTCTTCGTGATCCCATGGACTGTAGCCTACCAGGCTCCTCTGTCCGTGGAATTTTCCAGGCAAGAGTACTGGAGTGTGTGGCCATTTCCTTCTCCAAGGAATCTTCCCAGCCCAGAGATTGAACCCAGGTCTCCTGCATTGCAGGCAAACGCTTTACCATCTGAGCCACCAGGGAAGTCCAAGTCACCTAAAGGTCATCACAAAATCAAAGGCACCCACAGCTCCACAGCTTCCTGCTCACGCTGCCCCAGGCCTGTTTCATCCTGAGCACCCTTCCCCACGTGATGCTGTTGCCGCGTCTCACAGACGGGGCAGGGGGCGGGCCTGCAGGGGTCCAGGGCTGGGCTGTCTGACGCCAGGCCCACCGCCTCCTGCTGAAGTCAGGCTAATGACAAGCCGCTCAGGGCCCCTCGAGGAGGAGGGGGGCATGCACACGAGGTGGGCTCTGAGCTGAGCCCCCCGCAAGAGCGGTGAGTCAGGGGCTCAGCAGCCACTCCTCCGGCAGCAGGCCTGGCTGTGTCGCCGAGAGCCGCCACCACAGGGGAGGCGAGGGGACCGCCCGGGTGATCGCCCATGGGCTGCAGCCCCGCCGTCGGAGCCGCCACGGCACCCCTGCCCGCACAGACCAGCACTGCTGTCTCTTTGCCGAGTCACGGCCACTTCCATCTCAGCGCCCCTTCCGTGAGTCCCCCAGCATTCCACCTCTACAGAAGGGACACCCGCTAGGGCGCAAGGCTCTGGGCATCAGAGCAGCTGTAGGGAACACACACCTCGCCACCACCCCCCCACGCACACACCCGCCATACACACCACACACATTCTACATAACACCCACATCACGCACACTCTACACAACATGCATCTCACACACACACACACATACACTCACACACTCACCCGCTGTACACACCACACACTCTCTACACACCACACATCTCACACACACACACATACACTCACACACTCACCAGCTGTACACACCACACACACACACTCTACGCAATACACAGGTTACAAATGCTCACATACACACACAGTCACCCGCTATACGCACCACACACGTTCTACATAATACACACACCACACACTCTCTACACACCACACACACCACACACACACACACCACACAAGTCACACACACACATATACACTCACACACTCACCCGCTATGCACACCACACACACACACTCTACATAATACCCATGTCACAAACACACACACACACACACACTCACCCTGGAATGGCTGGTGCAGAAGCTTCTATCAGAAAAGTCTAAAGCTTAATTTCAGCATGTCTATATATATATTTTTTTGCTTTTTATTTTATACTGGAGTGTAATTGGTGAACAATGTCATGTTAGTTTCAGGAATACAGCAAAGTGATTCAGTTATCCACAAACGTGTGCCAATTCCTTTTCAGATTCTGTTCCCGTTTGGGCTGCTCCTAAATGGGCACAGAGTACCCTGTGCTATACAGCGCTTGCACGCATGCTCAGTCCCTCATCATGTCCAGCTCTTTGCGACGCCAAGGACTGGAGCCCAGCAGGCTCCTCTGTCCATAGGATTCTCTAGGCAAGAACACTGGAGAGGGTCGCCATGTCCTCCTCCAGGGGGTCTTCCTGCCTCGGGGACTGAACACACATCGCCTGCATCGCCTGCATTTCAGGTGGATTCTTTACCCACTGAACCACCTGGGAAGCCCACTGCATGTATTTTTTAAGTGAAAGCAATACAGATTTTTTAAGCTTTATTCAGATATGAAAAGCAAAAGTCGCTCAGTCGCATCCCACTCTTTGTGACCCCATAGACGGTAGCCCATCAGGCTCCTCTGTCCACGGAATTCTCCAGGCAAGAATACTGGGGTGGGTAGCCGTTCCCTTCTCCAGGGGATCTTCCCAACCCAGAATCAAACCCAGCTCTCCCGTATTGCAGGCGGATTCTTTTTACCTTCTGAGCCACCAGGGATAGTATTCAGATACAGCTGATACACAGAATTTCTCACACTTAACATATACATCTTAGTGAGTTTGCTTTCTTTAAAACAGTTTATTTCATGTTTGCATGTGGTGGAGGGCAGGCAGGGTTTGGTCCAGGCAGAAGATTGCAAGGTTCTGGACGGAGGCCGCGGCTCTGGTCTCCCTACAGGCCAGATTGCCCCTGGGGTGCACCCTGTTGGGGACCCCTGTGCTGGAATGGGTGGAACCCTGCTCCAGATCTGCTCGGCCTCTCAGAGGAAGGCAGCAGGCTGAGGGGGTGTGCCCTGCGGGTACCCAGGAGTTCAGCTGGAAGCTAGTTTCTAGTAAATGCCAACAGTATGTCTCTGGCTGAGCAGGAGCCGCAGGCCGGCCCGGCAGGCTTGTGGCTCCTGCTTGGGGAAGCACAGGTTTTCTTAGGAAAACCACACACTGGTTGTTAATTTCCTTTTCCTTGAGAAAGCGGAAGATCAATTAGAGGCAGAAAGCGATTCCACTAGAGCTGCTCTCCAGGATTTATTCCATAGGCTTCCTCCCTCCGTCCCCAGCTGGCTCGGACAGAAATGGGTTTTGCTTCATCAGAGCTGTGCTGTGAAGTCCCTATTAGACTATTGATCGCCTCCACGAGGCTGACTCTTCAACGTATCCACAGATGCTGTGCAGGCTAGCAAAGACTCGGAACTTCAAGCCGAATAAAAAGGGAAGGAAATGAACTGATGCTTCGGAACCTGGCAGGAAATTTGAATTGAAATCCCTTTCTGGAGGGGGCCCTGGAAGCAAGCTCTGAAAAACCACCCAGCCCAGTTAGATTCTCCTGGCATCCTGCCCTACTCAGTCTGGTTCCACCTGGTCTATCCTCAGTGTCTCCATCCACAGGTGCCCCCAAGGATACCCCCTACGGGGCCCTGGGCTATACTCCTCTCCCCTGTCCAGCTGAGAAGTGGAGGGGAGGGTCTGATTCTTCGCGATCAGGGGGCTTCCTTCTACCCTCTTCCACTGACGAGAAGGGTCCTCAGACCAAGGATGCCAACATTGAAGCATCCCCTCTACAGGGAAGAAGTGGAGACATGCTCAGCCCATGTGACCCAGTGGCTTCTCAGAGTCACCCGCGCTTGGGGCAATTTGTGAGGAGCCCGGGAAGACTGGCTGGCATCTCCATCTCCAAAGCAAGGGCCCTCTGGTGAGGCTGGAGCCCTCGGCCAGTGGTGCCACCCTGCCCCTTAGAGCTGCAGCAGCGCCCATGATGACACCAAGAGCATGCCTTCTTCCACAGGACCCACTCTGCCCTGAGCATCTGGGCTGCAGGGAGGGAGTATACAATTACTAAACAGCACGTGAGCTGCAGCGGCTTCACAAACAGGAGCTTATTTAGACCAAGAGGAGTTTTATAAGGACAGGTTTCTTCCTATTTAACTCAGGAGAAAAACAGACTTGGGAAGAGCATTTAGTAAGAAAGTCAAAGTGCCAAAGCTGGCAAGTGGCGGAGGCAGGAGGGAAGCCTGGCCCAGGGACACTGAGGATCCCCAGCTGAGCGTCCTGATGGGAAGCCATGGATGACGGCAGACAGACAAATAAGGACATCATTGTAGGTCCTCAAACCTTTGCTCTAGCCCCCAGCAGAGCCCTGCACCCAGGAGCTCAAGAAACAAACCCTTCTCCAGGGTCTAGGTCAAGAGGCTGGACCAGCGGGTACCAGATAGGGATGACCAGCTGAAGACGACAGGCAGCCACTTTGCTGGACAGGACGTGGGGGGCCCAGCAGCCTGCAGGCCAGCCTCACCTGAGGACTCCCTGTGGGCCTTCCAGAGGCCTGGTCCTAAACAAGGGCAGTGCTCTCTTCTGCGCTGGAGAGATCTGGAATTATTTTATTGGGTTCTGCAGAGAGGCAGAGGGGGTATGTGAATGACTCATCATGTCAGTGAAGAATGCTTTAATCAACATCTATTCATTTTATCCAAAGGGCTGGAAAGCCGTCTGAGCATTCCTTGGGCCATTGTCCGGAAAGAAGCTCTACATCCCAAAACGTGAGGCTCTGAGATAGTTCAGAACTTGCTTATGGGAACCGAGCAACCGAGTACATCAGGAAAGAGGCTTCAGCCAGGCGGCCCCACTGCGTCCACTGTCAGGAGCCCCAAGCCAGGGTGTTGCGTGCAGAGAACAGTGCAGCTGTCTTAGGGGAAGACCAGCTCACAAGGTCAAGGGCATCCTCAAACTGCCTTCACAGAATTCGGTGGAATTGCAAAGGTTGGTAGGGCCTCCTTGGTGGCTCAGTGGTAAAGAATCCATCTGCCAATGCAGGAGAGGCAGCTTCGACCCCTGGGTCAGGAAGATCCCCTGGTAAACGAGATGGCAACCCATTCCAGTACTCTTGCCTGGAAAATCCCATGGACAGAGAAGCCTGGCAGGCTACCTTCTATGGGGTCACAAAGAGTCAGACACAACTGAGCGACTGAACAACAATAGGCATTAATCCACCTGCAACTGGCCCCCTGGCACAGGAGGGCCTGCCAAGTGGGGGCTCCTCGGCAGAATGAGTCGGGGACAGCTGCACAGTGGCAGGGGGCCCTTTGTTATAGCCCCTTCACTCTTCTACGTGACAGCATGCAGCTCTCCAAGAGGGGAGCATAGTACCAAGTTTGCGGACAAAAATTTCCAAGTCTGCACAGCAACAGTGCCTCTTCCCCATGGGGAACCCTTGAACAAGCTCACAGAAGAAATTCAACCCACTGACAAAGGAAGCTGCACCAAACTCATCTCAAATGGGAAGGGAAGGACTTTTCTCATCCAAGCATCATCTCATCACCAAACTTGAAATGGCTACTATGCACTAAAGAGCTATGGTTCATCATTAAATTAATCAAATGTTTATTTCCTTTAAAGTTATAAAAGTGAATAACCACCAAATGTACTAAGTTATCCTCCATTAGGTCTGAGGTGAGGTTTATTTCATATTATTAAAACAATTTAATAATATTTATTTTCTTGGGGCTCTAAAATCACTGCAGGCAGTGACTGCAGCCATGAAATTAAGAGAGGCTTGCTCCTTAGAAGAAAAGCTATGACAAACCCAGACAGTGTATTTTAAAGCAGAGACGACTTTGCTGACAAAGGTCCATATAGTCAAAGCTATGGTTTTTCCAATAGTCATGTACAGATGTGAGCGTTGGACCAAACAGGCGGAGCACTGAAGAATTGAAGCTTTCAACCTTCGGTGTTGTGGAAGACTCTTGAGAGTCTGTTGGACAGCAAGGAGATCAAACCAATCACTCCCAAAGGAAATCAACCTCAAATATTCGTTGGAAGGACTGATACTGAAGCTGAAGCTCCAATCTTTTGGCTACCTGATGCAAAGAGCTGCCTCACTGGAAAAGACCCCGATACTGGGAAAGACTGAGGGCAAGAGGAGAAGGAGATGACAGGACAAGCTGGCTGGGTGGCATCACCAATTCAACGGACATGAGTTTGAGCAAACTCTGGGAGACAGTGAAGGACAGGAAAGCCTGGCATGCCACAGTCCACGGGGTCTCAAGAGTCAGACAGGACGGAACAGCTGAACAACAGCAACAGTCGAAACAGTCGGGGAAACCTGACTAAAGCCTAGTATCTGACCTCTTACGTCAGGGTTCAATTTCCCCAGCAAGATACAGGATTGTGTTTATGCCCTCGCTCTTAGACGTGTGCTCCAGTATTTGGGGGGATTCAGAAGGCACACATGCATGCACGCGCACACACGAAGATGTGGCCCCAGGCGAAGGGTGGACAAAGCTCTTTGTTCTCTTCTTTAAAGTTGTCTGCTACCTTGACATTGTATTTTTAGGTGAAAATTGGAGAGAAGTTGCACAGTTCAGAACTGGACTTCAGAAGGACAGGTTCAGAGTAGAGGCCACCCCATGGGCAGCATCTATATTGAAGGATCTTGGTTTTGTCCTTTCAAAGGAAACTTCACATGGCCATGTGTCCCTGTTCTAACAACAGAAAAAGTGTGCTGGGATGCCCACGTCTCATCCCAATGGAGCTTCATCACAGCAGAGACCATTCCTGGGGAGCTGAGTGGGAGGCCGAGGGTTCTCTGTGACCGTCAACAGCAGCTTCAACATGAAGGCATTCAGTGGTCTTGGGTGGGGGGCATATGGAATTTGACTCTTGGGGTCACACCACAAATGTCCAACCAAAGACAGAACTTTTCAACATCCCAAGACCACTCCAACTCTAAGTTTTGTTTTAAAGTTCTTAGTGATTCAGCTTTGGAAAATACCTACTAACCATAACCTTCCATATTCTGGACTAAATCTTATTTAGTTCACAGCAGTGATGGCAGATTTGGTGTTTTGAAGAGGAGATAATAGCTATTATGTCTTACACTTGCTTGACTGATAACCCTAAGGACATTTTTAAGCTGACAAGAGTACATATGGCTATTTTGATATATGTTAGAACCCATGTTTGCTACTTTAAGTTTTAATTCTATTTTGTGGCAGAATTGTAACCTAATGTTCTTATCTTGTATTTCTGAATCACAAGAAGTAAATGGGGAGTGTGCTTTAGAGATCTGAAAACTTAAAATAAAAAAGTATTCTTGCAACACGCTCAGCAAGCGGTTAAGTAAAAAGAGAAATGAGAACAACATCAGAGCAGACAGAAGAAACCAGCTAAAGTCTAGGGCATGAGACACGAAGGCGTGCTTTAACCTTGGGGGATCCCACATCCAGGAAGCCAGCCTAAGGTGACCACAGCAGTCAGGTATGTACCTCATCTGCAGTCTCAAAGCCGTCCGTGCTCCCCAACCCTGCTTGAATTCCCAGGTGGGCCTGTACAAATAGTGATGGGCGCATTGTCCTGGAAAATGGAGATGCTGGGATCCAGGTAATTCCCACGTCCTCCAGCACAAGCAGGCGGTCCCGCCCTCCTCTCCGGTCAGCACCGCGGTCTACAGCGTGGGCGCCCGGAGCTGTCTAGCTGATGCCTCACTCTGGACCTGGCACCTGCACAGCAGACCTATGTCCTCCCTCCCTGCCCGCACACATGGTCAGGGTCTGTCTCCTCTTCCTTTGCGTCCTGCCCGCCTTTTCCACCCCCTTAACTCTCCTCCCCCAGCTCTGCTGCACTTTTCCACTGTATCTTAGGTTAGAAACACCTCCTGCCATGACCCAAACCCTTAGCAACACTGATGCAGGAGATTCAGCCCTTGGGAGTCAATCGGAGGAGGAACAGAGCCTCCTGTTCAGAGATGCGAGAGAATGGAGGTGTGTAGTCTCTTTAATGCCTCCGGTCCAATCCTGGAAACACTTCTTGTTCAGTTGGATCAGCCCGGATCAGGAACATGAGACGTGCCTAGACTTCACTGTGCATCTCTCAGCTGCCTCTGGTTTTACCGGGGGAAAACTAAGGTTTCTGCAGGTAGGATACTTGAAGGTTTTCCCACCTGAGAAACTGCGAAGGAAACAGAATCGCCGCATCTTCAGGCTGCTTTGCACTTTGGTAGAATAAGTGCAAATAAAACTACTATGATGCATGGGGTTTGGTTACAAAAATACAAAGGAATCTTCTTGTTTCTTGAATACCGAAACCCTCACGAAAATCCGTGGAAGGAACTTTTGCTGGGGCATTGATGTTTTCAAACTCTGCTAATTTTTAAAATTTCCTCTGTAAGAAACTCTCTTGGTTTTGCATGGCCTTTCCCCGCAATAATTCATCAAGCATCTTCTTTTAGGAGGCAGAGATCCCGTTCACTGTGTTCCTTTAGACTCATCAGAAATACTGACTAACTAATGAGTGAAGCAGCTTCGGGTAAAACATCTCTATTAAATTCTCTTGGCCTTTTTAAGATCAAAACCAGAAGAAGAAGAAACTTTTCTTCCTCTAAATGCAAATCTCCCCTGCAACACTGTACCTAATCTACTACAACTAATTATTCTGTGGGAGCTGATGAAATGTTACCTCCGCATTTTTCGTTCCTTGTATACAATTATTGTAACAGCGGTGAATAAATCAATATTCCCAATCCAACTGTAAAAAACAATCAAGAAAAGCAGTGCTTCTCAGGGAAAAAAAAAAAAACACCAAATAATATTTATTAACTCTGTCTCAATCCACAACAGAACCAAATACCGTTCAGGCATTTTCTGCAAGTGTAATAAGCAAACTCGGATACATGATGAAGGTGGCACATGCCGATAATTTCACCATTTTACACTGCAGAGTAATTGAAGGATTTAATGAGAAACAAACCAATAAAAATAAATAGACCATGTTAGAGGAGGAGAAACTGATCTGAAATGGAAGTTGCTCCATTGTGAGTTTAGGGGGGTTTTGCATGGTTTGACCAAGGGAAATAAACAATATCAGGACAACTAGCTCCCATCCACTTTTTCAAAGAAAAAAAATTGTATTTTGTTTCTCTGGATGGACATCCTGGCCACAGTAACCATTAGTTGTTGAATGAGAATGTGCATCCAGGCTTGAGGAATTCAAAGATAAACACAGTATAGTCCTTGTCCAAAGAGCTCATGATCAAGGTCAACAGTAGGAAATATATCCCAAGGGTGTTTGGGGCCACTGAGCTCCATCCCCTAAAGCATGAGGCACAAACCTACCCCTCCCAAGAAGCCCAATGGGGACAGTCCCACCTCATGTTACTGGCCAGAGAGCCGCAGTTCCCAACAGTGGGCTCCAGACCTTGGCGAGCCTGGCCTAAGAGGCCGCCCCACCTGGGCAGTCATCAGGAAGCGCTGTCCAGCCAGCACACCCTTGGCTGCAGAAGCATCAGGAGTCTTCATCCCCTGGGCATCAGACCCAGGAGAAGGACCAGGGACATGGAAGCCCCACTGAAGAAAAGCGGTGCCCACAACGCAGTCTGAGCACCCGCAGCTGAGCAGGCAGAATTAACCTCATTCCTGGCCCAGCTCCAAGCTGGGGGATTCAAGGATAAACGCAGCAGAGTCCCTGCTCAAAGACCTCAGGGTCAAGATCAAGGGTTGCAAATATATCCTCAGGGTGTTTGGGGCCATTGAGCTCTGTCCCCCACACCGTCAAGCAGAAAGGCTGGAAATGCTGCTGAGAGAAGCAACACCAGACCAGGTGAGAAAGGGCATGCCCAGGAAGACAAACATATTCTGCCCACGGCCTCAGGGGTGAGGGACTGAAGGGCAGAGATAAAGACCCACCCAGAGAGGTGAGCCTAGGCAGACGGTGGCGGCCCCTAGTCTCAGGTTTCACGCTGGAATTGGACAGCAGCTCGGGGCCTCCCACGGGATCACCAACAGCCAGGCGGAAGGTGGCCTCACCGCAGCTGCCTGGAAGTCAGAGCTCGTGTTACAGGAGCCGAAGCCAAGGAGGGCAAAGGGGATCCTCGCCCTGGGGAGCCGGGTGGGCCCGACCTGGGGCTGTGAGCTCCGTACCTTCCAAGCAGCTCGCTGTTTTCTCCAGGAACCCTCCCAGCGAGTAAAACATCTATAGCAGAGGCACACGGGACAGAGTATTCCCAGCTTCCTAAAGCCTGGGAGCAGGCGGGGTGATGCCCAACAAGTGTGTGGGGGTCACGGGTGGGTAGTGGGCGGCGGGGGGAGCTGAGAGTCAAGGAGGAAGGGGAGGATTCCTCCACCAGGCACGTCCCCTCCCCACTGGAGGCTTCTCAGTGCAGGCCCAGGAGCTGGCTGGAGACCCTCTGCAGAGACTGCACAGAGCAGTCTTCACACCTCGACATCTTCACACAGGCCACGTTGTCTGAGCAGCTCTGGGTGTGAAGGTGGCGTCCCTCGTATCCGTAGGTGGGCCCAGCATGGGATGCGTCTCCTCTGGGCTCCTAGTCTCCTAGCACCAGGCACACCGCCCTCTCCAAGTCCACTTCCTGTCCACGGTGATTCAGTGCTGCCGAATAGGGGCCCATGGACTTCACTAGGGAACCTGCAATCAAGGAAGAAGAGAAGCCAGCTCCTTCTCCACGCTTGCTGGTGCTCAAGTCGAGCTCTGAGCAGGGCTGAGCACACAAGTCACAGCTGGCAGTGACCTTTGACCTTGTCATGTTGTCACGTGAGTCGGTCAAGATGACAGCTTTGATGAACTTGAGGAGACTGTGTCTGAATGCGGAGAAGGCAGCCATGAAATCACAGCCATGGGTGCTGACATTCACCTGGGCACTGTTGTGCAGGAAATCCGACAGGGGCACATTTTCAGTTCACTTCAGTCATGTTCGACTCTGCGACCCCACGGACGGCAACACACCAGGCCTCCCTGTCTATCACCAACTCCCAGAGTTTACTCAAAATCATGTCTGTTGAGTTGGTGATGCCCTCCAACCATCTCATCCTCTGTCGTCCCCTTCTCCTCCCGCCTTCAATCTTTCCCAGCATCAGGGTCTTTTCCAATGAGTCAGTTCTTCCCTTCAGGTGGCCAAAGTATTGGAGTTTCAGCTTCGGCATCAGTCCTTCTAATGAATACTCAGGACTGATCTCCTTTAGGATGGACTGGATGGATTTCCTTGCAGTCCAAGGGACTCTCAAGAAACTTCTCCAACACCATAGTTCAAAAGCATCAATTCTTCGGAGCTCAGCTTTCTTTATAGTCCAACTTTTACATCCATACATGACCACTGGAAAAACCATAGCCTTGACTAGATGGACCTTTGTTGGCAAAGTAATGTCTCTGCTTTTGAATGTGCTATCTAGGTTAGTCATAGCTTTTCTTCCAAGGAGTAAGCATCTTTTAATTTCATGGCTGCAGTCACCATCGGCAGTGATTTTGGAGCAAAAATATAAAGTCAGCCACTGTTTCCACTGTTTCCACATCTATTTGCCATGAGATGATGGCACCGGCTGCCATGATCTTAGTTTTCTGAATGTTGAGCTTTAAGCCAACTTTTTCACTCTCCTGTTTCACTTTCATCCAGAGGCTCTTTAGTTCTTCATTTTCTGCCATAAGGGTGGTGTCATCTGCATATCTGAGGTTATTGATATTTCTCCCGGCAATCTTGATTCCAGCTTGTGCTTCATCCAGCCCAGTGTTTCTCATGAAACGCTCATGGCAAATTTTATCAGGATGAAAATTGTTATTATTACTGCCCGAAAGTTCGACTTTTCCCCATGGCGCCAGAACTGGTTTCCCTTTAATTACCCGCTCACCATGGCTGTTATCACAGGCCCCACCGTCAGCTGAGTCCTGTGCCACCTTTGCCAGTGTGACTCACTTCGAAAAGAAGAACCAGGCCAGCACCCGGCATGGCAGGTCTGTTAATGAAGGGGCCATGGCTCTCTCACATGCTGGGTCTCAACACTAGAATTTAAGTGGAAGTAATTCCCAAGCGCAATCACAGTTTACATATCAGTTATTGTATAAAGAAAAACTGTGAGGCTGCAGTAGGCTACAGGCAATTAACTTTGAGGTCCTTGTCTGGGCCTTGTGGGAAGGGGACCAGCCCGGCTGTTTTTTTCCGCACATGTTGATGGCAAGAAGCAAGGTTTTGCTGGAGGCCTCAGCCACAAGTGTTGAAGATTTTTTAAAATGAGACAAGGAACAGACCCCAGGACAAGATAAATGCAGAACGAGCATTTTGTTTTTTTACTGTGTCTCAGCAGCCTGGTCCCAGGCCTTGAGCTTGGCACATGGTGAGTCAGGTGGATGAGGGCTGAGTGAGGACTGATGAGGGAGTGGGTCTGAGTCAGGGGTCAGGGACTAGCGTGGGCTGGGGGAGGGGAGGCCCATGGCCCGGCAGGGGGCTGGGGGGTGCTGCACACAGATGGATAAATCCAGCTTGGCCTGAGAGCATGGGTGCAACAGAGAACTCAAGGGGCACACACGCACAGGCACATCCCCACTCTCACACAAATCCACGGTCGTACACGGACACACACATGCACTACCCATCGGCAGCCCACCGGCGCTCCTAGGCTCAGGAGTGAAGCAGGAGTGGAAGCCCCATTGCAATGGGGCTGGGAGGGAGCAGAAGGCGAGTCAGGGAGCATCCGTGTTGGCCAGGAAAGAGAGACACAAAACACAGTGCTGACTGGGGGCTGGACGGAGGCCTGGTCAGGTCCCTGTGCTGCAGGAGTCTCTGAGCCTAGGCCCTGGAGCAGCAGGCAGGAACCGACGGGGCCAGGAGAGCGTCCAAGCAAGGTGGGCGGCGGGCAGGACTCGGGAGAAGTGGACCCCATGGCACAGGCGGGCAGGGAGGAGGAGGGCTCGGCCTCCCTCTGGTCCAGTGACTGAGGGCAGCTCGACCTAAGAAGGCGGGAAAGTCAGAAAACAGGGGCGGGGCGGGGAAAAGCGGGAGGGACAAAGCCTCCACAAAGGGCGCCTATTCCGCAGATTAGACCTTACATACAGATTCGACTAAGCGATGTTTCTAAGGTCTCAGAGCAAAACATAGTAGCCTACACTCACCTCAGATTAAAGTTTGCAGAGCGTTTTCACCCTCAGATCTAACGTGGCCTTTTATAAACATCCTTAAAGAAGGAGAAGGAAATGGCAACCCACTCCAGTATTCTTGCCTGGAGAATTCCAGGGACAGAGGAGCCTGATGGGCTGCAGTCCATGGGGCCATAAAGAGTCGGACACAACTGCGTGACTAACACACAACACTTTTAAAGAAGGTAGATACTACCTTTAGCAAGGAAAAGAAAATTCTGAGTTCATGGCACTGAAAGCAAATCTTTTTTGCTCCTGACTTGAATTATCAGGTTTCCTTGGTTGCCTGTAACAAAAACCCATTCATCTAAAAGGGGGGCTTTCTGGGTCTTGTTACTGGAAAGAGAAGAAGTGTTGATGGACTTGGAGGCAGCTGGAGCCAAGATCCTCTACCATCTCCCCGTTCAGCTTGCCTCACACCATGCCAGCCTCCTCTCTCCAACCGGTCCAGGAGGGCGTTGTGGCCACAGGATGCTCTGTTGCAATTCTTGTTGCAGTTTTATGACAAATGGAAAGAGAAGCCTCTCACATAAGGCTATCAGAAAAGTCCTAGGGAAGTTCTCAGTTTGGACTGAGCATCCATTTATTCCTTCAGACAGGAAGTGAGTTCAGCCATTCTTTCATTCAAACATTGACTGAGTATACCCAGTATGCCAGACATATGCCTGGCGGTGGGCACAGGGGATTGAACCAGACAGAGAAGGTCTCTGCTCTGAAGCAGATTCCAGACTAAAGAGGGGGAGATCAGCAATTCAGAATGGACAAAAACAGCAGCAGCAAGAAAACCCAAATGTGGGCACCCATGTCTCTGATACAATTAGACCCAGTCCAGTAGCCTGGGAGGAGGTGGCTGTTCCCATTTCTGAGCAACAGACTAGAACATCTGTGGTAGGTTGGGGATGTAGGGAGAGATCTGGGGAGCATTTCCCATAAGCAGCAGGATGTGATATCCTAACTAAAAGGAAGAAGGGCTGTTGGGCAAACAATAATGTGGAATTATATAATCTGCTTGTATAATAATTTTTTATTACTAAAATGTGAGTACCTAAGGGATGAGCCACTGGGAAGGCTTTTGTTCTTCCAGATGCTGAGAATTCAAAGCATCCTTCTTCCATACCAAAGATGCTTACAAAGGTCTGAAAATGGCCTAAGGACAGGCTGGTCTTCAGCCCGACTCCACCTCTGCCTCTCGGAGCTCCCCATCCAGGGAGCTCCCTAGAGGTCTCACCCTCGAGAGGCTTAGAGACATTTTCATTTACCTTCATGACCCCCACGTGTCTGGTACAGCGCTGGGCACACAGAACACCCTCATTCATTTAGTCGATGTTTAATTCATTATAGTTTACTACAGTCAGCTGCATTCAACTCTCATGATATAAAATCCTATGTGAAGACATCTTGAGACTTGTTTGTGAGCTTCTATGCATCCAATGATCTTTCTTTCTAGCATAATTTAACAAGACTCCAATTTTAAGGCGGAGACGATGTGTTTTGAGGGCCATCAAAGAAAGGCGTACAGCGCAGGAAACTGGAAAGGCCTCTGTTGAAAGGACAGCACGAACTCTGAGCCTCCAGCCTGTGCCTCTCCCACACATCCTCTGACAGGTTGCTAAGCACGCTCACTGCAGCTCAACCCAGCCTGCCACTGACATTCCTCAACTTGACCCTCTATTGTATTCACGAATCTTCTGTGGTCAAATCCGGACCCCACTGTGGAGCAGCAGCTCAACCAGAATTAGCCTCGAGAGCTCAGAAGTAATGGGAGCGGTGACCCAGCTGACTGTCAGCTGCCGGAGGTCTGGGGCATAGGGAGCTGCACTTAGACGAGGAATGTAGGTCATCACCACTGAGATGTCTCCAACCCACTCTTTCAAGCCTCATATGTTGCCTAGCGTGTTTGTACGGAAGAGTTCCTCTCCTTCTGTCATGTTTTACAGTCTCAGATACCAGCCAATGCTCGGGCAGAGCACTGAAGTCCATGCATCCCGGGGCACACAGATACGTTTGGAAGCACAAAGGTGGATGGAGACGATGCACCATGGGCAAGGGAGGGTGGCACAGACAGACATGTCTCCAGAGAAGACGTACAGACAACCAAGAGGCACGCAAAAAGATGCTCAGCGTTGCTACTTACTAGAGGAATGCAAATCAGAACTGCAGTGAGGTATCACCCCACGTTGGTCAGAATGGCCATCATCAGAAACCCTACAACAATAAATGCTGGAGACGTGTGGAGAAAGGGGAACCCTCCTACACCGTTGTGGGAATGTAACTGATAGAGCCACTAGGGAGACATATGGAGATTCCTCAGAAAACAAAGAGAGCTATCGTACGACCCAGTAATCCCAGAGAAAACCAGCTTCCATGAGTTGCAGCCCTGTTGACAATAGCCAGGACACGGGAACAACCTTAATACCCATCAAAGATGGATAAAGAAGTGGCACATATACCCAATGGACTATGACAGCCCTAAAAAGGAGCCCAGTCATGGCATTTGCAGAGACACGGGTGGGCCTGGAGACTCCATACAAATGAAGTAAGTCAGAAACAGAAAAAAAAACCACAAAGATTGTATATTAACATGTGTATTTCGAATCTAGGAAAATGCTACAGATGGTCCTATCTGCAAAGCAGGAATAGCGACACAGACAGAGAGAACAAACCCATGGACACCAAGGGGATAAAGAGAGGGTGGAATGGATTGAGAGAGTGGGATTGACATATATACACTACTAAGTAAAAACAGATAACTGAAGAGAACCTATTTTATAGCACAGGGGTTGTATCTACTCAGTGCTCTATGATGACCTAAATGGGAAGGAAATCTAATACAGAGGGGATACACATGGTAGCTCAGAGGGTAAATCATCTGCCTGCAATGCGGGAGACCTGGGTTCGATCCCCGGGTGGGGAAGATCCCCTGGAGAAGGGAATGGCTATCCACTCCAGTATTCTTGCCTGGAAAACCCCATGAATGGAGAAGCCTGGTGGGCTACAGTCCATGGAGTCACAAAGAGTCGGACACGAGCGAGCAACTTCACTTTCACTTTTCACTTTATACATATATGGATTGCTGTTTGCTATATACAGAAGAGAACAACACAACATTGTCAAATAGCAACACTTCAATAAAAATTTTTAAGGAAAACACCAAAAGAGGTTGAAGAGCCAAATACACATATCTCAGTGCCAATGTAGGCAGGGGTCCATTGCTCTAAGTAGTAGGTACCAGGCCTGGGTGGTGAACAGGGAGGCCTCTACCTCCAACCAGGGAGGGGGAAGGCAGGGGGCCCCTGCTGCTGGCAGAGCTGGATGCGTGAGGGGGCCCAGCTCGCTCCACTGCGTGTTGGGTCACGCCAGCCCCTCGGCTGTCTCCTTCACACCTCCCTCCCCACACCTCCTCTGAGAGCCAGCCTTGATGTGTGAGCCACCACGGAGGCTCAGTTGATTAGCAGAAATGCAATATGCAGAATGGCTTTGTCATTGGGAGTCAATGAGTGGCTCCAGGTGCCTCCCCCGACGTGCTGTCAGACCTGCTATTCAAGGTGACTGATAACCGCGCACCGTCTCCAGACGCCCTGCTTGATCTGTTCCCCGTCACACGGGCCATACTTGGGCCAGAGTCTCGTGCCCCTGGGGGGACATGGCTTTGATTTTCTGGAATCTTACCAGAATAATAATCATATTTGTAAAATCATAAAAATCTCAGAGAGGTGGGAAATTCTAAATGGTGAGGGTTTGATGGGAGGATTTAGGACACCCATTCAGTGGCTAAAAATTCAGTAACTAGCTAGAATTTTTTTGAAAGTGGCACATCTTTGTCACCTTTTAATTATATAATGAAGACAAATATGTGCAGAACTTTGTGTCTTAGATTATTTGTTAACTGCGAAGTTGCTGTTTCAGAAACAAAAATATAAAAACTTCATGTTATCAGAATTAATTATGCCAAAGACAGTCAACAGTAGCCATGAGGAATGAATAAATCCAGAGTCACAAGGACAGATTCTCACTCTTTGAAGCACCAAAAACACGAGCATCTCTCAAAGCATCATAGAATGAGTTCATAAGCACCTAATAACTTAAAAATAAATGTAGTCAAATACATGGAAATGAAGAGATGTAGAAATAAGTTGAAATCAGATCAGATGACAGATAAACGGACCTTCTAAGAGTCTCAGTTTTAGAAAATATGACATTAACTTCATCTTTGTAATACACTGTATCCACTAAATCTAGTATGTGGAGCTGTGAGTGGTTCAGAGGTGACCAACAAAATGGGCAAAATGTACCCAAAGATACGCGCCTTAGAGTGAGAACACAGGTCTACAGATTGCGATGTGGAGGAGAGGGAACTGGGAACCACATCCACACCTGCCTGGTTGAGTGAGAGCATGTGAGCATGTGTGGGGGTCAGGCCACCTGCTTCATTGTGTTCTTTCTTGAGCATGAACTTCAGATAAAGTGAAATAAAGTCCATGGAAAGATAGGAAACAGAAGTTTGAGCAAACGTGATAGGCAGGCAGCTACGGACTGTGTCACCTCATTGCAGATTACAGAATTTTCTGCAGACCTCTTGGGGCTGGGCTTCCAGCCTGAGGGACTTGGGTTGAAAGGCTGAGACCCCTTTGGAGTCTCAGCCAAGGGCCTGGGCTTGAATTCCGCCCTCCAGTCAAGGACCAAGAAGTCCCAGTCCTTCCTTGTTCTCGGTTACCTTGGCACTAACTCCAGGGGCATCATGTCTAGGTGTCCCTAAGAGGATACATCAAGATGACAGCCCAGAGAAAACCAGCTAGGAGTGGCCCCAGTGAAGGAAAGATGACCCCACAAAAGTGAAAACACTCCTGCCCATGGGACCCTCAGGAGAGACATGCCTGTCTCTGCTTTTAGGGGAAATTTCCTTGCAGAAGAAAGAACAGAGTCTTTGCTAACAAACGAGCACTGCTTGGCCCAAAGTCCACGTGGGGAATAAGAACCTTTAAACACAAGGGCCTGGAGTGCCATGTTAAAATTACACCCAGAAGTGGAGGTCTTTGAAACACAGTCTGGAGGTAAGCCTGTCATCTGGTGACATGAATGGACCTTCATTTAATGGCCAACATGTATCTTCCCTGTTGAATTACTCTTGCCAGGATAAAACTCTGTTAGCTGCCCCATCTATACAGTGTAGCCATCAGCTAAATCCACCACACAGGGGCCCAAGCTCTCCTCTGCTGGGCCTGGCATGCATTCCTTAGAGCCAGGGATGCCTGCCCACGATGGCTCCCAGATATAGGCAGCGTGCCCTTCAGCCTCCTTTGGTGGGAATCCACTGTCTACCTCTGCCTTTGTGCCTCACGACCTTTCCTTGTGTCCTGCAAAGCAGTGGATGCCAATGGTTTAAAATATCACAGAAGGAGCAGAACTATGGTAGAAGAAGGAGAAAACAGAAGCTGCCAGTCTTAAGTGAGAACCTGGACATTTGTAGGAGGGGAACGGCGGTCTGCCCTTCTGTCTGGGCGGCTCACTGGGCAGTTCTCGGACCGGGGTTGCCCAAGATGGCAGACAGCAGGCAGAACGGCCCAGGAGCACGAAGGGCTGAGAGGCAGGGAAAGAGCAGGAGCTTCAGTCAGGGACAGCGGTCCCAGGAGGCAGGAGAAATGAGTGAAGCTTGTCACCTAGCTAACCATAGATGATAAGGGTCAGGACCCCTCTTTCCCTACACCCTACATAATAAGCATCAGACAGGAAATCAGCTGGGCCTGGGAACCTTGGACACAAATCCAGCAGGAGCTGTGTTTCTCATCATAATGCACGTTGAGAGCTAATGCTACCTCCTGAGTCCAATCATCTCCCACAAGGACCTTAGTTCTCAGCTTAAGATGCCTGTGAGACACAGAAGGACAAAATTCACCCTCTGCCCTCTTACGAGGGCTCCACAGGCGAGCACCCAGCTCAGGTCTCCCAAGCTCGCTCTTCTTCAAAACTGACATTCACGTTTCACATTTTTGGATACAATTAGGATTCCAATGCCACTGCAAAATAAACACATGCGGTTTCATGAGGGTCTAGCTTGAATTTGCTTTCACTCATAATTACAAACCAACACTAAAACTATTACATCATAATAATAATAAATAGTGGGAGCTTCCAGTTCAAAATGGGGCGTGTGCATCTTTTTTCCTTCCTGAGAGGGAACTGAAATCTGTATTGAAAAGACATACAGGAAGATTATCAGCAAATAAGAGATTTCAAGAGTTTTGGAAGACCAAAAAAAAAAAAGGATCAAGAAATGGCAGCTACAAAAACAGGGGAAAGCAAAGCTCATAAAATACATGAATTGGCTGCAAAGGAACCAATGTACCAGTGGAGCTCCTACAGACTTAAACACAACATGATGGTAAAGGCTGAAGAGGAAAAGGGGATTCGTTTTCAAACGCCCACTTCTAGGAGCAGAACACCTAACCGCAAGACATTTCTCTACAAGACCTGAAGGTGTTCCTCTAAAGAGTGTAAATGAATTGTTTTGGGGAAACCAAGCAACTGTACAGATACCAGTGACCGCAGATAAGCCCTTCACGTTTTGGCAAGAGTTCCTCCAGTTAACAGCCGACCTCTCTCCCAACGAATATAAAGTGAAGTTGTCAGACACCCAGTGACCTCTTGGTCATCTGTTACATCTTGCTCTAACATAAAATGGGACAATCCAGATAAGTCTGCTAGACAGATGCTCTGCAATTCACTAGAACAAACACAATCATCAAATGAAACCCTACAATACAGAGAATATAAGCCAAGATGAGCAGAAGCCATGATTCTAGAAAAAGTATAGATATTTCCAATTAAATAAGAAAAATTATTGTACAGATATTAATCAATACTCTCAGAGTGATAGAGATCTTGAATCCACAAAACAAGGACAGGAAAGAGCAAAGAACAAGAAGGATTTCTTATAAAGTTTTTTTTTAAAAATGTATTCCCTGAATTGATTTGAAAGCAATAGACTGGAATATAAATTAGAATTTTTTTTCTAAGAAAAATATTTGATAGACTAAAAATAAAGCAAGAAACAGGAATGGTATAAAACTAGTCTAACTTTCAAAAATGACAGTTGTGGAATGAAAGAACATAGAAAATAGAGGAAATTAATAAAACAGTGAACAAAAATTGAAGAAAAATGTCCTAAGTTTGAAGACAGCCATTTTCATAAGATATGAAAACCATCGCCATGAAACCAGAGGACCAATACCTACAGAGGAAAAGGATGCCAGACTGGCAGCAAATATCTCCAGAGTAACGTGGCTTGCTGAAAGCTGGCTGAACAATGCCTTCAGAGTTCTGAAGCTCTATTTTCCACATTCAATTCTATACCCAGTCAAACTAACTCTCAACTATGAAGAAAGAATAAGGACTTTATGAGACTAGAAAGAAGGTTGGCTTGGCTTGGAAATAGCACTCACCCCTTCTCTTGAACTCTGCCAGGTAAGTCGTGTCTGACTCTGTGACCCCAGGGACTGTAGCCCATCAGACCCCTCTGTTCTTGGGAGTCCCCAGGCAAGAATACTGGAGTGGGTTGCCATTTCCTCCTCCACAGGTGGGACTGAGGCTTCTCTCATTGCAGGAGAAGAAGGTGAATTACACATGTGCCCAAGAAGAAGGAGAAATAGAGTTTGGTCATTGGTGAGTAGCCTCTACATGGAACCACAGCACAGGCCACAGAAAACTTCTCTCCCAGGTGACCGAGGTGACCCTTGTCAATGTCTTGAAGAATAAAGACTCACTGTACCTGTAAATGAAGCCCCATCTGGACCCAGACACAGTGATGGTCTGGCTGAAACTCACGCATCCCTTTCCAGACATCTCCCTGGGCTTTATTCTTAAGTTGCCATCAATCAAACGGTTGATGTCTACACTTAGCCGAGCACGGCCATCTGAGAACACGATCCCAGCTACAGTAGTTCCCTTAAAGCTACAACCCTAAATTACCAGAGACCCCAGTAGGGAGGGTCCAAGCTGCTTCCAAATGGGACACCCCTGAGTCGCCCTCCACGCACTAATGCAATAGAGAGAAACAGCAGGAATATTCAACGCGACCATCTTTGCTGGCCTTGGCATTCACCCCATGAGTAGGTATTAATGACATTTTATAAAAGAATAGAATGAGACATCACCTTTGTGCCTCCCTCTACAAAAGTGATTGAAACCAAAACCAAACAATGGGAAAATGTAACTTTGATATTTAGTGCCAAATTGACAACCTACAAATCTCACTCAATGATATTCAATTTAATGACATTTAGGATAAATAGTTTTACCAGTTCCTAGTGTGGATTTTCTAGGATATTTTCCAAATATCAGTTAAAAGTTTCTTAATCTACTGTAGGGTTTTGGTTTTTTTGTTGTTGTTGTAATTGGTATTTCTACCTATAGCTTCTCTAAGGTCAAACCTTTCCTTTATTCCAAACATGAAGAAAGACATCCACAGGTGGTTAGTTTCCTCCACCAATTTAACAAAGAAATAAAATTTAAAAGGGCCCAAGAACACACAGCATAGGATGGATAGGAAGTCTACATAGTAATTAAATATTTATGAATGAAAAAATAGCAATCTCTTTAGAAGGCTGGATCCAAGGCAGTAAAAATGGATTCTATCTAAGTACACATTCTTAAAAGGCATTTACCTGTTTTTTCTTCATAAAGTATTTTTCTTAAAAGGAGTTTTACAGTTTATAAATGGAGAGTTTTCAGAGGAAGAAGAGGGAAAATGAATACCAGAGTTTGGTGTAGTTTATTCAAGTATATTATTCTCCTAGGGCACCAGAAGCCCAGCTTTACTCCTCAGAGCTGGAGGAGACATAGTGGAGATCAGGAAATCGCACCTCTGGGTAAAGTTCACGGCATTGCCATGGCAACCTCTCAGCGCCTCCATCAAGGGCCGGCCTTTGCCTCTCCCACCTGCAAAGCTTCTCTGTTAGGTTGGAGGAGCCCCTGTGACTTGGTTCCTCCCTAGCTCCCTGGCTCTTGAGATGGTTGCGTTGCCTGATAGATTAAATATGACCACAAAGTGTCTCCCCACTTCTCCCAAATCTGGGACTTCTGGGTAATGTGTTTGGACCAATAGACAGCCACAGAAATGGTGTGGCTTGACCTTGGCCTCCAAGACGTTGCAGCCTCCGCTCTCCTTTTTGGAATGCTGCTGCCTTGTGAGGAGCCAGGAGGTAAAAACCGTGAGGAGGGAGAGAGGCCCAGGGCTCCCCTTGCTTGGCGATAGGAGTGCGGCCAGTTCACCCAGACAGCCCCCTGACTGGCTGTACACACGGAAGTGAGGCCAGCTCACATCCCAGGGAGCAGTGACACACATCCCAGCTGAGCCCTGCTGAAGAAGTCAGCCCCAGGCCATGCAACGACTCCTGCCTCCTGGCTCACCTCAGCCAGCCGACCCCCCGAGGCTGGGCTGCAGGCGTCCAGCTGTTGGGGAAACTCTGACCACAGCATAGCGTCCAGCTCCTCCTGGTCCAAAGGTGTGCAGATCTGGACTGCTGGGGGCCTCAGGCCTACACATGGTGGCCAGACCTCCACTGAGCCTCGGCTGTGATGGGGCAGGAAACAGGGCTAGGGAGGCGGGGTCGGGGGCCTGAGAGTTCAGAGACAGAACCCTTCGAAGGGCAGTGGCCAGGCCAGGCTGGTCTGGCAGGAGTGTTGGATCTTCCAGCTTCAGAGCCAGCAAAGTCCTCAGACAACCACAGCAACTCCCTACCACCACCTCTTCTTGAACTCAGCCTCAGACAGTGCTGAAGACCCTCCCATCAAAGACTGGGTCTGTGCCCCCTACCCGGCCCCTCTGAGTAAAAAGCCCTTGCATTCACCAACCCTCCGCCAGCTGCTTGTACAAACCTATGGTGTTTCAGTGAACAATCTCCACCCCCAGGCTGGCATGCCTGGAGCAAATGTCAGTGGGTTAATCGACAGAGACAGTCAAAGGGAGGAATTTGTGTTTATTATAATTAGTATTATCAGGTTTCTGAGCATATATTATCGCATAAACACTAATTTACATAGATGTAGTTGTCTATGTGTGTGATATGAATGTAACATGAGTGTCCCAGGTGGGAAAGAATCCACCTGTGAATACAGGAGACACAAGAGACCTGGGTCCGATCCCTGGGTCTAGAAGATTCCCTGGAGGAGGAAATGGCAACCTGCTCCAGGATTCTTGCCTGGAATATCCCATGGACAGAGGAGCCTGGCAGGCCACAGCCCATGGGGTCGCAAAGAGTTGGACATGACTGAGCGACTGAGCGCAGAGCAGGTATATGGAACGCTGTTCTATTTTAGCTGACATCACTCCATCTGGCCATTTCTCAAGGCCTTTTCTTTGAGGACAGGGCTGCAGATTTCCCACCCTCCCACGGTTTTTTTTTTTGTGTTAATTCCATCCTAGTGCACTGCCTGCAATTTCCAGCTCAAGCTCTTACTTCTTTGTAAAGAGTTCTGTGCAGACCTCTCCAGGGGCAGCAGCAGCCTACATTTCTGCAATTTCCCCCAGTCTTTTTCAGCTGTCTTTCTAGATCACCAACATTTCTCTCCTAGGGTCCCATCTCATCATCATGGTCAAGCTCCTCTCAGGCTGAAAAGGCATCTTTTTAGTCCATCTCCTCTTCCTATTCTTGCCTTCTCTCTCTGCTCCCATAAATAACCCAAGTTCTTAAGAACTTTGTCTTTCTGTTGTCTGCACTTGCCCTCCACGCACTCCTCAACCTGCGTTTACACAATTGTACCAGCGCCAAAGAATTGATGCTTTTGAACTGTGGTGATGGAAAAGACTCTTGAGAGTCCCTTGGACTGCAAGGAGGTCCAACCAGTCCATCCTAAAGGAGATCAGTCCTGGGTGTTCATTTGAAGGACTGATGCTGAGGCTGAAACTCCAGTACTTTGGCCACCTCATGGGAAGAGTTGACTCATCGGAAAAGACCCTGATGCTGGGAGGGATTGGGGGCAGGAGGAGAAGGGGACGACAGAGGATGAGATGGCTGGATGGCATCACTGGCTTGATGAACATAAGTCTGAGTGAACTCCAGGAGGTGGTGTTGGACAGGGAGGCCTGGCGTGCTGCGATTCATGGGGTCGCAGAGTCAGACATGACTGACTGAGCGACTGAACTGAACTGAACTGAACCGTCTTCCCTGGTGGCTCAGCTGGTTAAGAGTCTGCCTGCAATGCGGGAGACCTGGGTTCAACCCCTGGGTTGGGAAGATCCCCTGAGGAAGGGAATGGCTACCCACTCCAATATTCTGGCCTGGAGAATTCCATGGACTGTATAGTTAGTGGGGTTTCAAAGAGTCAGACACGACTGAGTGACTTTCACACTTTCACTCTCTAGTCATTCAGACTGAGATGGAGTGAAGTCAGAGTTGGTAAGAAGATACCTGAGATCAGTCATTATTTTATTATGTGTTATTACATTACTATAGTCTGAAAGGTTTTAACTCCCAAAACTCATGGGTTGAAATCCTATCCCCTCAAGATGACAGTGTTTGGGAGGTACTTGCATCAGAGGTGGAGCCCTCTTGAGTGAGATTAGCGCTTTAAAGCAAGAAGCCCCGTGGAATTCCTCACCCTTCTGCCATGTAAGGACGCAGAGAGGAGGCCCTCACCAAAACCCAGTCGTGCTAACACTCTGACCTGAGGCTTCCAGCCTCCAGAACCATGAGGGATAAACGTCTGCTGTTTATAAGCCACCAAGTCCTAGGTATTGTGTCATAGCAGCCAGAACTGCTAAGACATGTACCAATTGTCATGTCCATAAATGAGTGGGTCTGACTGAGAAATGCTTTGGAGAGATGAAACTTACACATCACCCAGATCACATGTGCTCCAAACCAAAGCACATGGTATTCTACCTGAAACAATAAAGCCTGAAGCAACTGAAAGAGTGTTTTAAGTGTGGGGCAAACTGCCTTCCATAACAAAAATGGGTAAGTACATGGGTTACACCACCGTGGTAAAGGGTGAGCTGAGGAAAGAGGTCCTTTCAAATAACTCCTTCCAGGGATAAAGGACAACTTAAAATCCCATATAATAGGGATTTCCCTGGTGGTTCAGTGGTTAATAATTCTTCCAATGCACAAAATGCAGTTTCAATCCCTGGTCAGGGAGCTAAGATTTGACTCACAGCCAAAAATCCAAAGCATAAGATAGAAACAATAGTGTAACAAATTTAAGAACGACTTTAAAAGTGGTCCACATCAAAAAAAAAAAAAAAAAAGAGTCTTAAAAAGAAAAAAATCCCATGTACTTTTGCTTCTGTGTATCAGGGGGGAAATTCTCCCTTTTGAAACTGTGATCCACTAAAATTAAAGTATCTAAATTACGTTTAAAAAAATTCTTCATGCTCATCACTACCATCAAATAACATACGCAGTTAAGTGATGTTTGACTTTCATCCAAATTTTTTTACAAAATATTTAGAAGTCAAAGCCCTGTTTGAAGCAAGATTGAATTTGAAGACAAGGCTCATTTTACTTATAAGAAACAAGAAAGCTCACCAAGCCCAAGAGTCTTACCCGTATTATCCATTTAGGCCAAAAGGCATAGGCATCTTTAAACATGAACCTCTTCAAGGAAATTAATTAGGAAAGAAGATATTTTTGCTTTATTTTTGCTGTTTATAAATTGAAGATAAATCAACATTTGGGATTAGTTTTATATGTTATTTAGTCACTTAATTGTGTCCAACTCTTTTTGACCCCGTGGACTATAGCCCGCCAGGCTCCTCTGCCCATGGAATTCTCCAGGCAAGAATACTGGAGCGGGTAGCCATTTCCTTCTCCAGGGGATAGACCCCACCCAGGGGTCAAACCCGAGACTTCTGCATTACAGGCAGATTCTTTATCACCTAGGCAACCATGGAAGCCTGAATTACACGTTACAGTTTTACATGTTGTAATTGTTGTTCAGTTGCTTGGTCCTGTCCGACTCTGCGACCCCATGGACTGCAGCACACCAGGCTTCCCTGTCCTTCACTATCTCCCAGAGTTTTCTCAGACTCATGTCCACTGAGTTGATGATGCCGTCCAACCATCTCGTCCTCTGACGCCTGCTCCTCCTACCCTCATATGACCAGTTATCAAGTGGTCATAGTATGAAGTGTGCAGTTATTCATTATTAGCAAATGACTCTTGATTCTTAAACCATTAAGTACTACTGGTTGAGATGAAAACTGACGAAAAATGCCAGTGTGGAGTTTGTGCATAGTTAGACTTAAAATATTCCATGTTTTGGGGTGATTTTTTTCTGATAGTTTTCTGGAGAGACAATGGAGAGTGGATGTATCAATTCCAGATACAAACAAAAGTAATTTCTCTTGTAACATTTAATATAATTGTTGTTACTGTGGGAAAAAAATGTATGATACCACTGACCATTCTGCCCACTCCCCCAAACCACCTCTTTGGTTAAAGAGTGGCCTTCCTGCATCAGGGACCCCTGGGAACACAGGAGCTCAAAAGGGGTGAAAGCAAGCTCAGCCCCGGGTCTTGGAGAGAGCGTCCAGAGGTGTGGCATGGAATGGGTGCTGAGGGCTTGCCCATGGTCAGTGGCATGGAGTAATTCTATTAGGGTGTTAGATTTAAATGCAGAATTAGCTGCTGCCTACGCAGAATTATGTTAAACACGGACCAGACTGAAAATCAATATTCTGCTTAAGTAACTGGCCCTCCAGTAATTTAATGAAGGTAAATTGCATTACACTGAGGCAAGGTGGAGAGGCCCTTCCACGGCAGCCCTTCCATTAGACAGAGGCTGCACAGCTGCGCACCTAAAGAGAAATTCAGCACATACTCATTTCTTTTTTTTCCCCCGAAGTTGGAACTGTGCTCTTTTAGGCTGGATTACCTGTTTACTCCTTTCGTTTAAAACTAGAGTAAATAACTTGCAACCTCGTAATTAGGAAAGAACCAAAGAATCATTATAAGAGAGAGAAGGGACGCTGGTGGAACTGAGGAAAACATGCTTTTTTAAAAAGTCACAAGAAAAACTTGGGCTGAGTGAGTGGGAGCAGGATGAAGTCATTAGTTTTAACCTATATATTAAGAGGACGACAGAGGATGAGATGGCTGGATGGCACACTGACTCGATGGACATGAGTCTGGGTAAACTCTTGGAGTTGGCCACAGACAGGGAGGCCCGGTGTGCTGCAGTCCATGGGGTCCCAAAGAGTTGGACACAACTGAGTGACTGAACTGAACTGATATATTAAAATTTAATGCTAAAGGCTTTAAGTTGACATTGTAATTTATCACATTCAGAATTTGAATAAAGTTCACAAAGCAAATATGAAGATGATTGTTTAAAACATTATGAATGTGTAAAATAAGACTATTTAAAACATATCTTTGCTATATTGGTCATTCACGTGTTTTATGCTATGCTTTGTGGTTGCTTTTCTTCTTACTTTTGGTCTTGGTGTATGTGTGTGAGGGTGTGTGGGGTCAAGTGTGTGTACGCTCACGTCTGTAACAACTAGCGGTTTGCTAAACCCCAAACCCTTCAATATAACAACTGAAACGGACATCTTCTCATTTAAGATTCCACTACAAGAACTTCAAGCTCTCCACACGGCCGGCATGTACTCATTACCACACTCCAACCACAGAACTTTATGCTAAAGATGATTGACAATAGAAAGAAGGCACCTTCACACAATTTCGAAGTTATTGGCAACTCATTTATTTATTATTCGGCTGCAAACTTCATCTATATGAGACACTTCACAGAAGTATGTCCAAAACCGAGAAGTAACATGACAATAATTGTGTGTTGCTTAGGATGGGATAATATGAAAACACAAGAATCATCCCTTTAAAGATGCCAGTTTGGAACTTCTGAAGCCAAATAAGACTTATTAACCATGTGCCTCACTATCTTTGAGAAATTTTAGATGTTTGGAATATATGTGCACTGAGTTAATTGGCATCTATCCGTTGCTTCCTAGTTTTCCCATTTTTCTTCATCTTTTAGTTTGGAAAGGATATGGGATAGCAACAAAGAAAGTCAAAATGAGGCTGATCCCTTTTTTAAAGGTAAGTTTGTTCCAGTAACCAATGCATTATTATTTTAATTTAAAAAAATGTTTTTTTTGGCAGTGCAGCAGGTGGGATCTTGCTTCCCCAGCCAGGGGTCAAGCACAGGCCGCCTGCACTGGAAGAGGGGTGTCTTCACCGCTGGACCACCAGGGCAGCCCTGACAATGAGGCTTGACGTCAACCTGGCCTTGAGTTCCAAACCTTTAGATGCCCACCTTATTCAGTTTTCCATCAGCAACTGAAGAACAGTCAAGGTCAGCTGAGATGTTTCCCAAAACTCTGTGACAGCTACAGGAAGAAGGTTGCTCACGTTCTCAGTTCAATCATGAGTGCATCTTAATGTCTTATTTAGACACCTTGGTCCTAGAAAACTAGTGAGCCTGGACCACAAAAGGTAGCTCAGGTATTTCTCACTAGCGAGCTGAAAAATGCGCTTCGAAGCCCCTGTTTATCACTCAGAATAGTCGTGGCTGGGCTAAGAGAGAAAAGGAACTTTTTTCAAACTCCTGAGTCTATTCTGTAAATACGTATTGTATCATAGGATGATAACATGAACACCAAATATACTTACTGCCAAGATAAGATTTTCAAAATTGTCACTTTATAAGATTTTATAAAAACTCCATAAGCTCTGTAAGGCCCTCAGAAAAGAAAGCATTCTCACAGGCACCATCACAAGTACCACTTCCAGCTTTCTTTTAAGCAAACTCGAAAGGGTCTTCTTAATTCTTTGAGCCACGATCTTCACAGTTTTGTGAGTCACTCCTATTTTACATCCTTTCTAAATGACAGAACATATGGTTTTTATACTCAAAATAGTAATGGAAATTAAGAATATTATCTCAGTGAGATTTGGCAGTGAGGGGGTTAAAATGTTAACATGCAAATGGCAATAATTAGGTTATCCCACTGTGGAAAATGGGAATATTTGTTTGCTAAGATGGGCTGATGTTGTTCCTCTTTATTCTGTCTGTAAGATCATAAGGGTGCTGGTGCATTCTTAATGCTTTTTACAAAAGCGAAAGAGATGGAAGCAATTTAGTGGAAACAAAAAGCGGGAAGAAAAGAAGTCTTTGCTCGATTTTTTACTTTTGTGGATTTTTAAAGTGGAAACTTTTCCAACTCTTTTTAATAATACCAGCTGGCCATTAGAATAATTTTTCAAGTGGTGTGTTGAAACATAAAGCATGTACACTGAATCCAAGATTTCTAGTAGAGCTATTTCTCTAAAAACAAAATAGACAGTTTATAGAAGAACAAATGATTCACAGTCACAGAGAAAAGATGTCTGATGCCACAACTAGTAAAATGATTTTAAATTAAGCATTGAACATTATTTGCATGTACCTGATATTTTTGATAAATAAGAAAAAAGAAAAGGCAACATTTCACAGTGAGCAAGGATCTATCAGGCTGTGGGTGAGGGGAAGTCAGGAACACCCTACTGAAACTATGCTGGCAAGTCCTCTCATCAGAAATGCTATTCTTTGAAACCCACCCCAAAGAAACACTCATGTGTGCAGGGCAAGCTTTACACACAGACACTCAATGCAAGATAGTATCTAATCACAAAGAAAACGCCAAGTGTCCAATAATAAAGAAGCAGCTCCATAAATTATATTAAATCCATTAGCAAGAGCATTTGCTATTTTAAATGTTCACAAAGACTTTTTATGTAAAATAGAGAAAAGTGTAGCCATTCCTTTCTCCAGGGCGTCTTCCCCACTAGGATCCCGCCTGGGTCTCCTGCATCGCAGGCAGATTCTTTACCATTTAAGCCGCCAGGGAAGTCCAAGTGAAAAGGAGAGCATACAAAACCATGTGTGCGGAATAAAGCCAATTATATTGCTTGCAGATTGCAATAGTCCAGATTACCAAAACGTTAACAAAAAGAGGTGCGCTTATGGCTAATTAAAACTTTAAAGTCAGCTTCTCCATTTTCAGAAGTTTTGCAAAGGCATGTACTATTCCTGTGATGTGATTGTTTTAAGAAGAGGCAATTGTTTTATGTAACAGGGAAGGAAAAATGCTTCCTCGGCACTGATGTTGCTAAACTGGCAACAAGCCCTCTGGTATCTTTGTTTTCACTTGCAGCGTGGAAATTAGAGGAAAGTTTCACTCTTTTCCTGTGTGTAGGTGAGGAAAAGGGCACAGGTGAGGGATCGCTGCGCTTTTACGCCTGGGGAGTGTGAGCTGGCTCTGGACCGAGGGTGCACTTGTCACTTTCTTGTCACTTTATATCCCGTCCCACGCGGAGAAGGAGCAGGCCCCCTCTGGCTGCTCTGGGTCCTCTTGCATTGGCCTTGACCTCAACCACAGAGCAGGACACCCTGAAGGCTCCAGCTTCACCCTCCCCAAGCACTACCGCCTCTTGTCCTGCAGTCTTCCACTCCCATGAAAGAGATTCGTATCTGTAACAGCAAAGAACACCTTCATCCTAAACTTCTACCTTTGGCTGGACTTGTGAATTGCAGACTACACACATCTCCAGTTCCTCAGCAAAAGTGAACCAGACCACTGGTGTAGACAAAAGGGGAAAAGCCTCCTCACCTACAGGAGGCCCCTGATCTGGTGGGGACAGAGCAAGGTGGGAGCACTACCCCCCCACCTCCCTCCACCCTCCCCCTGCAGCGGAGGGCCAGCTCAGGTGAGGCTGGACAGGTGTGCTTCCTCCCGCTGCGTGGCCTAAAAAGCCCTCGTTTTAGAGTCAGAAGATATGACTTTGAGAAATATTTCTGCCATTTGTGAATTCTGGGTCCATGGAAAAGTCACCAAGATCCTCAATTTTCATAGCAAAGAGTAAAAACAATACTTTCTTGAAGCTTTTGGGAAAAGGAGGGCTTTGGAGAAAAAAGAGAGGGGGGCCCAGGGGAGGCCAAGACAGGCCCCACATGAGACCCATCAGCACTGATCTTTGTCGGGGAAAGGGGGCTGGACCTCCGGGGAAAATGGCTCCATTTTTACATACAGAATTTGGGGCTGTTTTACAATGTATGTCACTGAGTTCATACACTATCACATTTCAAGTTCTATCAAATTTCATAGAGTCCTCCAAAAAATGTTTTTGGACATCTGGATGTTATGTGGTGCATGTGTGGGTGGGGAGGTCAGAGACACGTTGGAATCGGGGGAGGGGGCAGGGGTCATTCTCTCCCCCACCCCTCAGCTCCTCTAGGTGCTGGGGCCAGGGGTGCCGGGAATTCCTGCAGAGAGACGGAAAGGCACACAGAGCGGCAGAAAGCTGCATGCGTGGAGCCCGTCCCCGGGCAGCTGAACCGCGCGCACAGCCTCCTGCTCTAACAAAGAGACTGCCTGCAGGGCTCGGAGGAGCAGGCCCTGGCGACACACAGCGTCATACATGCTATGGACGCATGTTAACATGCTCGCCAACACAGGGTGACATGTACTTCATTGTCTGCTCCGTAATGCAGTAACTGATCATTTCCCAGGGATTTTTTAACTAAAATTCTATGTTTCCATCAGCTACCTATTTGACATATGGTAGAGTATATTTTTCCGTGTTACTGAGGGAACTCAAACTGGGGCTCTGTGGGGAATTCAAACCCTCAAACCGGGGCTCTGTGATGACCTCGAGTGGAGGAGGGATGGGGAGGGAGGTGGGAGGCAGGTTCAAGGGGGAGGGGACACATGGACCAACCTATGGCTGGTTCATGTTGATGGATGGCAGAGACCAACACAAAACGGTAAAGCAATTATCCCTCACTTAAAAATTAATAAATTTTAAAAAATAAAATTCTATCTTTCACCAATGTCTGCTTGAAATCGGAGTAGAGCTGATTCACAATTTTGTGTTAGTTTCAGGGGTACAGCAAAGTGAATCACTTACACACATACATGTGTCTATTTTTTTTTCAGATTCTTTCCCTGTATAGGTTATCACAGAATAGTAACTAGAAGGCCCTATGCCACGCAGTAGGTCCTTGTTGATCATCTGTCTAAAATTCTGCTTTGAAGAGAAGCGTTTTCCTTGAAGACCACGCGGACCAGCCGGTTCCTCTGCTGCTTCGACTCGCGATCACATCACAGGAGCCTCGCCCTGCGTCTGCGGGCTCCAGCCCCCTCGGCTCGCCCCCTGCTTCCTGTTGGGTTTCTCACCGGGGGTGGCTGTCAAGGCCGAGAGCAGGGCAGCCCGTGAGCCAGCCCAGCTGGACGAATTAAAGTCTCTCCAGTAACTCAAACCAGCGATGACTTCATCTCAAAAATTTCCGAGCAGTGCAGGTCAGAGCATGAGTGTGGACAGAAGGGACAGGGTTCCCAGAGAAGCTAAGCGTGCGCCCAAAGCCACAGCTTGGACGAGAACCGGGGCACATTTGAGAAAATAAGATTTCTAACAGGTCTTCATGGGATACTGTCAACTTCCGGCACAATAATATCTGCATTGTGCCATATCTGAGCACACCAACCAATAAAGCTGTACTGATGTGTGTGTCCCACACCGTAAACTATACTAATATATGTTTAATAGAAGCGTTTTAAAAAGATAAACATCTACGACAAATTAAAGACTATATATATATGCATGACTGTTCCTTACATGAATTAAATCAAGGGCATTTTAAATTTATTTATATGTTTCATTTCCATCTGTAATAAAATCTTTATAAATAGGAAAATACTAATCATTTTTCCTTGTTATTAACAAAATAGGCATTGTTTACTTCTAAGTTTAATTTGTCTCTTCTGACACAGCTTTTAGCCCAATGTATGGAAATATATTGACACATAAAATGAAATGAGAATTTTTAAGACACACGTGAAAGGAACTGTCCTGAAGCTATTAAGTTTTGTGCTTAATTTTTGATTCAAGGTGATTGAAGAAGGCGGGTTGTGGAGTCACTTCAGAGAGACAAAGACCCACAGGCAGCCCAGGGCACCAAGGAGGGCTGGTCCAGGGCAGCCTGGGGTTTGCTTTGTGTTTATTTTGTTTATAGAATGGGAGGGGAGGGCTCACAATTTCCTGATGAAAATTGAAGATAATTAACAAACCCTTCTTATGCTGTTCATACTTAAGAAATAAGCTTCACCAGACACAGGTGATCAAGCAACCTTGTATGGCAAGACCAGGCAACTCCAAGAATCCACTGTCTCCAGTCGTAATGATGGTCAATAATTTACATTCTTTTCAGATGGTAGAATCCCTGCTGCAACTATTATGGGGCGTCAGACCTAAGACACCTGTGAGGACATCCTGGTTTCCAAGCTTCACTCTTTCAGTACACCTTCAAGTCTGTGTCTGGCAGGGAGATGGCTTGACTGAGCTCCTATAGGCCCCGGTTTTATTAAAGACCCTTCTGTCTCCCTAGGTTTTCTCCTTGATTTGCCCTCTGTTGTTTCAGCAAGGTAATGGGTCTCATCATATTCTTTCTTCCTATTCTTCTTGTCAGTGATGAGATGTGCCTTTTAGAGAGAAAGATTAGACTCCATTCTTTGTTTCAGTTTTTCTAAAGAAAGATGTCATGAAGGCCTTGGGTTATATCCTTGCAACATAAACATGAAATTTGGAAAAGGTTGGTTTGGATTTTCCATTGACAAATTATTTTAAATAAGTTGTTTACTATGCTTGGTTTGGACCCCAAAGGACCATGAAAAGGAGAATAGAACCAGTGTTACTTACCAATTTTTAAAATAAAAGTATAAACGTTTGCATACACTGAAAAATAGAACAAGTCATGTGTTGAGAAACTGAATTTTGTCCTAAATCTGCTCGACAGAAAAATGAAGAATACTGTGACTTTTAATCCAACTGAAGGACTGATACAGTGTGGAGTCATTTTAAAGGAAAGAAACTCAAGCCCTATTGTGTATGTCTAAAACACATTAAAAAAAAAAAAAAAAAAAAACCTGTACTTTTCCAAGCATGGTATGGAAAGAATTCTCTGTAGCTTCCCAGAGCACAAGTGGATCAGCTAGTTCACACAAGCCCGACATGTGAACCTCCTAGAAGGCTGCTCTCAAGAAGTGCAAGGCCACATCCACGGGGCACTCTCAAGGCTGCAGGACACGCCTGCAGGAAAAAGCCCAGCCTGCATCCACCCTCAGGCCCAGAGGATGCTAATGCGGGTCCCTCAAAGCTTCACAGAGCCGGGAAGGCCCTGGAGGAAGGGGAAGGGGCACCTTGGCCCTGCCCAAACCCCCATGCCTGGGAGATGGAGAGGGAAGGGCGGGGACCACGGTGAGGCCGGAGGCAGCTCTGGGCTCTGTTTTTCGGGTCTCCTAAGCAGCTTTGGAAAATAGACCAAACCCACCAGAACATTCCCTCCTGGAAATCCCCCACCCCAACCCAGAGTCCCGGAGGACCCAGAGCTGCCAGCCTGCCGCTCTGATCAAGGCCCGGCCGCCAGCAGAGACCAGCGGATCTGACTCACTGGACCGCGGTGCAGCCATGGCCAAACTGACCGGCTCAGGGGCTGGCAGAAGGTCATTAAAAAATTACAACAAACATCTGGTGCATTTTCAGGACACAAAACTTTATCCTATTTTTAATCAAAACCACATTAAAAAATATTTGCTCTGGGACAACCCGGGCCCCCTCAGCCCAAGCCCAAATCCTAGTGATGTACAGAACCCTGGCCCTGGGGGCCGTCTCCTCCCCCGACTTCCCTGAGCTGAGCCCCCTTGTCCAGGCCCCCCTGGCCCCTAAGCTGCACCTGAGACCCCAGCCCCAGATCTCTCCAAGCCCTACTTCCTTCCCAGCAGGCCCGGTGTGTGCATCCGCCCAGCCCCTGGGGATGGGTGGGCCCTCCTTCTGGAGACCCCAGCTTTGGAGCCAGGGAAGGCAGCCCCCCGGCCAGGACCTCAAGCCCAGCCAGCCTGCGGCCAACCACAGGAACAGGTTGCCAGGCCCCGGGCAGGCCTTGCCCACCAGCTCTTCCATGTGAGGCTGGGAGTGGCTGAGATGGAAAGCAACTCTCCTGGGAGTGGTGAGGGAAGGAACTAGAAACAACCACTTAATGTCTCTTTAGAGCCTGGGAGCATTTGTGGAAGCCATCCCCATTACTGTTGAAAAGATGCAAATTTGGTGAAATCATCAGCTGTATGGCTCCAGGCTGTTTCCCGAACACCCTGATTCGGAACAGGAGGGAAGGTATTAGCGTCAGACACCAGCAAGGCCAAGTTCACGTTGCTCAGAGGTAGCCCCTAACCAAACTCCGCCAAGTGCTGCAGAAGAAGGTTTGTTATCTCGGGAAGACAGTTCATCCAATGAAGCCAAAAAAAAAAAAAAAAGGAAGAAACAATCCTTAAGGCTGGTTCCGGGGGAGCAGGAGGGGCGCCCACCTTGCAGAACAGAAAGGGGGCAATCACCGGGGCGCCCTCAACCCCGCTTCCGCAGCGAAGGGGCTCACTTCACTGCAGAGTGAGAGGCAATTAAAAGCAAAGATATTTTCCAGCCCTGTTTTAAGTTCCACATCAAATATTCCTTCAGACATTCAAGAATACACTTATCTACAAACGAAGGGCGTAAGCTATGCTATTGATTTTTGCATAGGATCTGCTCTTTATGAAAAGCATCTGAGTAACTCCAGCAGATACTATGAAATCTCGCCTTCCATTAGAAAGAGCCCAATGAATGAGTTCATGCAAAGAGATAATCCATCCGGTTCCTTGGGCTTGTCTGACCTCTTACCCACCTTCCAGTTGGCAGAAGTTTGGGGGCAAATTAAAACGGTTCAGCCCGGTAGTGGATTTAATGCAGAAGATCATTCTTCGTGCCTGCACCGTAGCAAAGTCCTTTAAGTGATGCGGTTGCAACAGACCTAAAATGCCACAGCCTATAAACGAAATATTTCATCAATTTGCTGAGCATAAATTCTACCTTAAAACTCCAGCCCACCAGGATCAGGACATAAAGTAGCCTTTCAGTTAAGTGCTTTGAGCAGTGTGATACAAGGCGTCTATAAAATATTTTACTGGGTTTTCATGTTTAGTGAATTTGAAGTAAGTTTAATGGGAAAACAAAAACATAGAGAGATTACAAGCCGTCACTTGGTTCCTTTTTTTTTTTTAAGACTGGTCCTGTTGGCTTTTGGTTGCCTTTTCTTTCTCTTTAAACAATTGAGGAAGGCACTGGGAATTGGGGAAGGCAGTTTTTATGTTGCTACCACGTGAAACAGTTGATTCAGCTTATAACTTGGTAAAGAATTAAACTTGAAGTAGGCTCTGCGTGTGTGTCTGTGCGTGCGTGCCCCAGTGTGTGTGTAAGCACGTTTTGTGAGAAGGAATGCATAAAGCCAGGAAAAGCAGGGAGAGCTGTTAGGCTCCAGCTATATTTATGCATTGTGTATTTAGTTTTCTTTCATTTTCCCCTCAGAGGATGGAGAGGGTGCTGTAATTTTCAAAATACTGCAAAAAACATTTCTACAAATTGCTGTGCTTGTCTACCCACATACATTAAGCAGCACAAAATAAGCGAGGGGACCCTTCAACACAAAACACCTTTTTTTTTTTTTTTTGCATTTTCTGTAACAACATAAAAGCTGCTGTTATGACAAGAAGTCTGGTAGTTCACCCTTTCATTTATAATTTAACCACAGCCTATATAACATAATCCAAAAAATATGGGGCATGATTAGTATAAAAATCAAATACAGGGGAGGCTTTTTGAATCCTCCAAGAACAAAACAAAACCAAAAAAGGGAGAGAAGAAGAAAACATGGCAGGCTTCAGAACAGACGCGATATTTCTTTAATACTTCATTTTAAACTACCTAGTTGTGTTTTTAAGCTTCGGTTCCTGTAATTTTGCAAGACGAGGCGTTCCAGTGAGGAAACATATGGTGAGGGAGTTTTCACCCACATAGCGGGAGTGCATCATGCACTTATCTGCTGCTTTAGTGCCACAAAATCCACCACTGAATTTATCCAGTCACCCATTAAAGAAAGAAAAGAATTAAAGGAAAAGGAGGGCTTAAATCCCCTACTGCTACAAGGAGTGAAATATGGTATCAAGTTCAAGTCAGAGGGGTGCTGGAGCTTCCTGACTTTTTACGAGACCAGCAAGTAGCAATTAGGAATCCGAAGCTGAAGAGCGATTTCGGGGCCAGATCAGCGAGCCAGCCCCTCAAGACGGCCCCAGGTCCAACTTCAGCACCGTCACCGCTTAGCTTTCCAAGGTGGCCCCTGTGGAGGGTCAGTTTTGAGTGAGCTAGGTCAGTAGGCATAAAGATTCTGTAGAGATGGGGGAGTGGGTAGATGGGTAGACAAATAGATGAACGCACACTTACTTTTATTTTTAAAGTCTCTTTGTAATTGTCACTTGAAACATAGTTGCCTCTACATTAAAGGATAGCTCTCTTGCAATAATGTTTTGTTTTGTTTTGTTTCTGGGACACAGACTGAGTCAGCCGCTCAGGTAGGGACTGCAGTGGCAATAAAGATCTGGGAGTGACAACCTTTAACATTTGCAAGGAAGATCTAGAAAAGAACTCTAAACACTGAAACGGTTACTTGACAAAGACCCACTCAGTTCCACACAACCCCTGAGTGTGTGTGTGTGCGTGTGTGCGCGTGTGGAGTGTGTCTAAGTGTCCTCTGGGTTCACATGCACGCATGCAAGGAGGTGGGGGTGGGGACCAACGCTTGGCAACAGGAAGCAATGCATCTCATTATTCAAATTACAATCAGATTCCTCCTTAAATCACGCTGGTGTCTCTTATCAGAAATTGTTTCCTATACTATAATCTGCTGCAATAAGTGGACATTAATTAATGCTAAATTACAATGGAATTATGTATTATATCCATATGAATACTGAATGACTCCATTATGAATAATATTATTACAGTAAATATTAAAAGGACCTGCAAGGGGTTTGTCACTGATCGCCAAGTGTTGATAACTCCCTTGGATCTTAAGTTCACATCAACTTTTAAATACACTAGCCAAACAGCGAATCTTTGATGAATGCTGCTTCAAAAAATGTAGCCGAGACTTGATAAGCGAAGCCGAAACACAGCCCACGAACTCCTCCTGGAAGGTCTGATTTATCCGAGTGACAGGAGCGTTCGTTTCCTGGCTTAGAATTCCATTCAAGCTCTATTCTCTCGGTACAGCCGTGTGTGGCTTCCCCGCTCAGCTAATGTTTTAAAAAACCCACGCACAACTTCGCCTGAGTCTTCTCGTTTTGGTGGGTGGTCATTTTGTCTTAGGGAAGAAAATCCTTAACCCTTTCCCACTTCCCACTTAAAAGATTTCAAAATACCCTGGTGGCATTTTTTTTTTTTTGCAAGGCGAAACGGAGTGAGAAAAGTATAAGGTGTTAATCTTGATAATTAGTGCACAAAAGCAATTAGGGGGTCTAAAAAACCTTAAGGCACAGAAAGCGATTTTTTGTTTATTCGCTTACCTTATTAAGTTAAATATCTGTCTGAATTAATCACTAATGAAAGTGAAGAAGGCTCAATAACAATGAGCTTAATGAACAGCCGTGTCAGTTGCATTTCACAGGCTCCCAAATCATCGAAGATTGCAAGCCGACTCACTATTCAAAATTACTTTTCTGCCCAATTTTCTGTTTGTAAAGCAGTAAATTATTTACATTTATTGTGCTTATTTAAGCACTTAAATGACTATGAATGGAGTACAGGCACATTTTAAAAATATAGAACCATTACACAACTCCACTGCTAGAAATTCCCGTTATTTTCCCCTAAAGGCTGCTCCCCCGCCCCTTTTCTAATCTCCCTCTTACAACAATTCATGAAAAACACCATTATTACATTGAACATGTTTTAATAAGTTATTTATTATTTAACATACTTCAAGAGGCAGGGCAATGGAAGTTACCTTACACACACCAAGAACAACCTCTTTCATAACTGTCCATTTGCCTGAGCCGAAGCGCTCCAAGTTGCCCCAAATAAAACCACGCTGTTCATCAGAAACAAACAAACCCTGCTTTCCACCCTGCTCACATCATTCAGGTGGATCCTGGAAGAGGTCACTGAGACCAGGTACTGTCTTGGAAAATGATCATTTAACATATGTACCTCCTTTTACAGTTATTTATTTGAAATCAACAGCCACCATTTTTTTTTTTTAACGTGCAGCTGCTCTTACAAACAAATCACTGTCTTGAGTTGCACTTAACAGCCCAGGGACGGAGCACACAGGAAGCCCTCCCCAGTATGTTCTTTGCACATTTACAGAGCACTCCAGCTATACCACTAGGCAGCCCATTGAGCACTGCCAAACCCAGAGATGGCCCAGATTCATCAAACTGAGGTTAAGAGTGCATAATAAATACACAGGTACACGCACAGAAGGGCATCACAGATAGGTGGAGGAAGGGCATCAGGGAAGGAGCAGCTAAAGGAAGAGGAAAGTCAGGCTCCTGGCAGCAGAGCAAAGGAGACATCGGTGATTCTGCCTGCCAGATCAGGATCAGGTCTTTCTTTTGGAATCTTTCACATTATTGCAGTGCAAACTTTGCTGTGGTTTCAAACACCGACAGACGCTCCCCACCACGTTTCCCCGTGGCCACCCGCATTTACATGCACCACGCAGCCCGTGTGCGCCTCTCACTTTAGCTCACTTCCTGAGGAGCAAGAAATGGTGGCATTTTTCAAAAGTGATTTCAAACAATTTGTGTGTGTGTGTGTGTGCCTGTGTGCGTGTGAAAGTAGCCATATTTATTATTCAGACCTAACTATTTCTAAGTGTTTTCCCCAAAGATACCGGGGCAGTGTCACCAGGGCGGCTAAAAAGCCCCATGCTATTCATAAGAGATAATGCTGGAATAAACATTACAATGGCAGTAATGATCTAATTAAAAGAATCAGACGTACTTAAAAGAGTCCCTTCTTTGGAGGGAGTGGGGGGAAGAAAAAAATCAATGATGCAATCCATAGTCCGGAATGGGGCGAAGCCTTTTACTGTGATCAAACACAGTCTATCTGGTACATATCTGAAGTCCTCTGGTCTTTGTTATTTAATGTGATGCGGAAGATCAAAGATGCGTGCGGTATGTGTTCCAGGGTTCCAGCTGAGTCGCTGTCATATGTTAAGCTTCTTTTTTTAAGTTGGCTATAATTCTACCTTACTCCAAGTGAACAGGGCTCCCATTCAACTAAGC
>NW_024070198.1:46966988-46971988 GCF_014754425.2 Oryx dammah
CATGTGCTGGGGGAGATCCTGGCAGCCTCTCCCGTGAACAGAAGATTCCTCTCCTGCTGAGTCTCTTCCCACAAGCCGAGGGAAGGGGAAACCAGGCGCTGAGAGAGCGAGCCCCGGGCTGGCGCGGCTCCGCACCCCACACCACCTGGCCCTTCACACTAGTTCCGGAAAGAAGGATGTCCCTGTCCTGCTTGCAAGATGGACCAGCGGCCCTAAGACACTCACCCGAGGACCGTCAGAGGCAGAGTGCACAACCCCTGACCCCAGCACAGAGCTCAGAAGTACACAGTAATGAGACAGGCCGGAGCCCCTGGGCTGGAGGCGTCCCCACTGACACACAAGGTAGTAGGAGGGAGTAACAGTAGCAGGAGCAGTAATGGTAGTAACAGTAGGTAGTAACAGTAGGTAGTAAGTAGGAGCAGTGATAGTAGTAACAGCAGCAGTAGGCGGTAGTTGGTGGTAGGATCAGTGATGGTGGCAGGCAGCAGTAGCAGGGGGTGGTCCACAGTACTTGGTAGTAATAGCCGCAGTAGTAGTGGGTAGTAGCTGGCGTAGCAGGCAGTAGTAGGTAGTGGTCTCCATCCTCGACAGCTGAGACAAACGTTTCAGCTCAGAGCGCACACGCACTGCCCTCCTGCTGGGCCCAACATTCAGGGGCGCCGTCCAGCCTGGCCAGAGGAGAGAGGGCGTGTGAACCGCGAGCCCAGGGGTGCAGACAGTCATGCCCTGCCTGTCCTGCCATGGAAATTCTGGCCTGCGGCGGGCCCCATTCGGGACCCCCTTGCCCACCTGTCAGTCTCTCTGAGCTCTTCTGACACCCCATGCCACTCCTGATGCCTCAGCTCTTCATGGCACATCACATTTCCACGCATGAATACACACGTGAGCACGTTCAGGACTGAGGTTCTCTGTCCATGGAGTGTACTCAGGGGAACAATCACGCCCCCAGACAACGGAGGCCACAGAGTCTGGCTGCAAAACTTAAGGCCAGCACTTGCCACCAAGTAACTTCCCTGCCTCCATCGTCAGACCCCTCATCTGTAAAATGGGTAAGTAGTAGCGTCTCCCACACAGGGACACTCCGAGATCAAAGGATGTGCTTAGCTCACTGTCTGATACGCAGCAAAAGTGTCCAGCAAATTAGGTCCTGTGGGAACCTTTGGCAGCAGCGGGGTACAACTGCTGGTTTATCATTGCTCCTCCTCAGTTTTACCATCTGCAAAATGGAGACTACAGCCTCGACTCTGCCTGAGTTTTGTGTGGTTTCAGATAAAGCACGTAAAGTGTTGGCACATAGTAGATGCTCAACTTATTTGTCTGTGAGCAACAGGTCCATATATTTACATCCCCGGAGAGCTTTGCCGATGTAATAGACACTCCACAAACACTTGACTCGTTGAGAAAAGAATTCCTCGTGGTAATTGCCTGTATTCATACTGATACAAGCTAACTCCACTCACCCTTTCAGAGGGAAATAAAAACAAAATATGAAGCTTCCCAGATGGCAAATGAGCATCCAATCAGTAAGCATCACTTTGCAGAGCTCTGTGGGGCGAGTCCTGAGTTTCTCAATTGTACAACTGTGTATACGCTCCTGTCAGAAGGACTATTCAATCTGCCTTGCTTCATTTTTAAAAGTTAGCAGGTTTTCAGGCTCCAAAAGTATCATTATAGTTGGAATGGAATTCTGCCTCCTCCACCAGCAATGTAATAAAATCTTCGAGTCTGAGAAAAAGTCAGGAAAGTTCAAATGTCAACCAGGTTAACATTAAAATTGTTAGAAAACAGGAACCGTAATTTGGGGATTGAAAAAGAGGTAGAATTCATGTTGTAAGTGCAAGTGGTCTGGAAATAGATGTTTATCTTGGCCATTTTCAGGGAAGTGACATCATATTGCACGTCTACTGGGATATTAGTCTTGCGTTTTTCAATCCAGATTTTGGCACTAAAGTTGGCAAAATTAGACCATTTCGTTAAACTGATCTTCAAGGCGTCCACCTCCCCAGCCCATTACAACACACCTATGACATGACTCGAGAACAATGGGTGAAAAATGGGCTATAAAGTAGGAATGGCCTGCTTCATGTAAAGTGGCTTTTACAGCGCAGCTGTACCTGCATTTATCGATACTGTAAAGCAGCAAGATCGTGCTGCTACAAAGCACAGCATTTGTTTAAAAAGAGAGAAGGAGAAAAAGAAAAACATATCCACCTATTAATTTAAAAAATGCAATCCCAAAGCCTTCTTAAGCTAACCGGGCACTTTGTAAAAAGCACTTGCCACTTTATCCTCTGACATCTTCCTCACTGATTTCAGAAGCTTCCTAAGATTTGTGAAACAGAAAGGCAATTTGGAGGAGAAAAAAGAAAAAAAAAAAAAAAGGCTTTGTTGTACTGTAAAAGCAATTTCCATGCCCCACTCAGGAAAAGCCAGATATTCAAGTGCCTGGAACCTGTAAATGTGGCTTCACAGTCACAGGGGTGCTGGGCCTGGCTGCGGGGGTGGGAGTGGGGGTCTGCCCATCTTGGGTCTGAATGGGAAAAACTCCAAGTAGGAAATCCTGCAGGAGTTTTTATTGCCGATTTCCTTTCGGGAAGGTGGCATTGTTTCTGCCTACAATGACTGGGGAAGGGTGTACAGTTGGATGGGTTGACAGCTCCTTCAAAGCTCCCGCTGGCTGCAGGAGTGCACGGTTGCTGAGCAGGTCTGAGCTATTTATAAGGAAGATCGTGTGGGTGCCCAAGTTTCCCTTCCCTTGAAAGGGCTTTTAGCATCGTGTTTTGATTAAGAAAACATTCTAAACACAATGCAAGGGGTATCTCCCTGCCTGCAGCGCTCTGTGTTCAAAAGTCAAATCCTTGCCCCTCCCATCAGCCACAGCTCCGAAAGCCCTGCTCTGAGGAGCCCACCTGCCCCGCAGGCAGGGGGAAAGGGCAGCTTCAAACATTTCCTCCCCTTCTCCTTGACACATTCTTTACCAGAAACCCTTCTCCAGCGTCAGTGGACTCGGACACAATAGAATTCCATCCGCCGGGTTAAAGCAGGGCGCGCGTTCAGAGCGACAATAAAACAAATGTTTAAGAAACCCATTATTGGTTTCATTTCAGGCCTGCTCTCCATTCCTCCCCGGCACCAAATGCCATCCTCGCGCCGAGGCAGATGTTGTCACAGCTGCCGCCTTGCAGAGCCGACAGTCTGCAGTGTGGGCCCCACGCTCAGGGTCCCAGGGGAGAGACCCAGGGCGACAGGAGGCAAGGACGATGGCAGCAGAGGCGACTCTGTCTCCAATGCAACGCTGAGCTCAGCGCTGACCTGCCACCAGCCTTGCGTGCTTCCTTATGGCTGCTCTCTGGAAAACTTGTTCAGTGGAGCTCTGCTTCCTTCTCCAAACTTGCTTGTCTCCACTCTCCTTCTTCCAACAATGGATGCTCCAGCCACTATGCTTAGAGAGACACACAGTGGAGCAAACTGTTCCCTGGCCTGCTCTTTGAAATCCTGCCCCATCTCATCAGCCTGGCAAACTCCTCTTCATCCTCCAAAACCCACTGCAGCTTCTTCTCTGTGAAGCCTTCCCTGATCCAACCACACCTGCTAAGTTGCTTCAGTCATGTCCGATTCTTTGTGACCCTATGGACTGTAGCCCACCAGACTTCTCTGTCCATGGGATTTTCCAGGCAAGAAGGCTGGAGTGGGTTGCCATTTCTTTTTCCATAGTCAAAGTTAATCCTTCTGCCTTTCAATATCTGTCTTACGTATTCTAGTTACTGCAGGTCTAGTATCAGCATCTCAGATCCATGTCCAAATGCCTGCCCTGGGGGATTTCCCAGTCCACTGGTGAGGCCAAGCCTGGGTTTTATTGAACCTTTAATCCTCCACACCTGGCACAGTGTCTGGCACAGGCTGACGTAGAAAGAAGAGAAGGCGGGAAGGAAGAAAGGAACTAGAGGGAGGTTGGGGGCGAGGGTAAAGGAATGACAGGCAGCCATGCACCTCCGGGTGAAACACACTTCCAGAGTGAAAGCACACTCCAGAAGCCACCTTTGGAGGTGCTGAGCGATCTCCATGGCGGGGTAGGGAGGGGGAGCTCCTTGCTTCTCTTGACCTGAAAGTCTGTAGAGGCTGAGAAGGCTGAGGCTAACTTTGTGCTGGAGAAACCAGAGTCCTCATGGCTGGAGAGCAAGTGCCTTCTGCTTCACATGATACATATCTGCCTTGCATCCACTGGGCATCAAGAAGTTGAAAAGTAATATCTCAGTCCGAAAAAAAAGTGAAAAAGACAACTGACCCTCTAGGCAAGCACCCCTGTCCTAGTCTTGTGTGTCCAATGGTAGGCCTCTTGTTGACGCTGTAAAGGCAACATAGCATCACAGTCTCACACCCACAGAACGGCTGTGTCGCACCACACCACCGTTCCTGTAGTCCCGTCATACACCCGGAGACTGGCAGTGGACTACTGAACAGGAAGCACACTCTGTAAAAAACCGAAATTGGGGGGGGGGGCATGGAAAATTTGCAAAAAACATTCTTTTTAATTTAAAAACAAAGATACAGTTATGTATGTAGCTACCTAAGACTGCAACATATTTGGCCAAGGTCATTCCACCACAAAAATGCTACCAACATTTCAATACAATAGAGATTTTCTGTACCTGGCCCTTTTGTCTGCAGGTATATGGTCATCAATATTTTTAAGACTCTTCCTGATGTAGAATTGACTTCTACAAGAGGATTCACAGTGCCCTGGCAATATCCCTGTACCACCCAAGAGGGAAAAGCCTCCACATAATTTCCTCAGTGAGATGACCTCTTGCAAGGTATTCAACCTCTACCTATCTTTGATTTATTCCTTATCTTACTACTTGTAGAAATATTTCTTCAAGTACCTAATCATTTCACCGTGCGGGCTTCCCAGGCGCTGATAGTGGTAAAGAATCCACTCGCCAGTGCAGGAGACGATCCCTGGGCTGGGAAGATCCCCTGGAGGAGGAAATGACACCCAC
>NW_024070198.1:46976988-46985592 GCF_014754425.2 Oryx dammah
CAGAGCCCGCGTCACCCGGCGTCTTGTTTCTCGAGAAGCTGGTGATGGACACTGTCATCCCACTGCAAAATGGAGCAGCCCTTCTCTTATTAAATGTTGCTTCATGGCGATTTGAGCCAGTTCCAGGAGCTTCTTGAGTAACAGTCCTAACAGTAACGACCATAGAAAGTCTCCATCGTTCAGGCCTCCCACAACCACTGCACATAACGCTGACGTCTACTAACATCCAGAAGCAGCAGCTGGATGCGAAGCTTCAAAGTCAAAGCAGAATAGATGGAGTAAGATATGTTTAGTTTGGGGCATCTGTTGATCTGTGGCGCCTCCTATCAATGCCCAGCATCCTTTGAGCTCTCACAGGGTCACAGGGCTGCCTCCAGGGCTATGTGCACACTGACCCCAGGCGTGTGGCATAGCCCTGATTTGTGGCTGACTGCTGAGTAGCTCCTAGAGTGATGATGACGTAGCGTGTGCATCTGTTGGGAATATATAAAATTAGAGAGAATCTCTGTTTGCTTTGGTCCTCTTTCTAGAGTAATTACAGTAACTGCCACTCATTCCTGTGCTATTGCCCTGATTATTCTAGAGTCACCAGGATAACCTGGCTATTAGCGTTTAGTCATGCTAAGGAACATGCGGCAAAGTGACAACTTGTCATGCTGGCATTATCAATGCTGCAGAATCCTCACGCCGTGGATCCAATTTTCACAGTATCTCCGAGCACTTAACTTGAGCAGGTAGGGACATGCAGTCCTTGAAGGCCACAGAGCGGTTTCTAAATTTGCTTCCCCTTTAATTGTGGCAAAAGCATAGTGAGATTCTGTTTGGTATTAATTTGATCATTTGCCCCCCCAAAACATGCAGTTTGCTAAAGCCCATCAAGAAACTTCCCAAGAGTCTCCAAAGGAGGTGAGTTGATCATGGGAGGGAAGAGAGGTCACCACCGTCTCTTGCTCATGTGAAGGATTTTCAGTTTCTTAGGTCAACATCAGATCTCAACATCACATCAGCTCTAGCACATTCTGGGAAGAGTTCTGTAACAAAATGACTTTGAGAGAGGAAGTTCCAACTTGGGCAGAGAATGCCAGATATCACAACACACATACACACACACACACACACACACACACACACACACACAGCTATTGGAGATGATGTTTAGGAACAAAACAGACACAACAAGGACATCAAAACTCACTCTAACACTTTGAGGTGCAAAAAATATCCTCCCTGTTGTTTATTTTCCACTATTTGAGGCACAGACATACTTTCCTGGGTTTTGAGAACCTATGATTGTACATGTCGTGCAAAGATGAGAACGATGTAAAACAAAACAAGCTAGGAAAAGTTCTCAGTGAGAGCTGACAGGCTGTGTAGCTTTGCTGGAGAGAAATCGCAGAAGAAAGGGGGACAAGTGCAGCCTGATATTAATACCTGACCAAGTGAAATCGCTGCAGGCGAGGCGACGCCTCGGAGAGGCCCGTTTTCCTTGCTGCACGTTCCCCTCTTGGCTGCAGTGAGTCTTTCTAATACGGCCTTGGCCTCGATGACTCAGGCAGCAGATCTGAGCAAGGAGGCAGACCCCCCGGCACCAGGCCGGAGCTGGCAGCCCCAGGGCAGATAAGCGGGCATGCCGGATATCCTCCCCACTGAGGATGGCCCGCCACCTCGAGGGGACAGCCGGAGCAAGGACACAGCAGGGAGGGGGCAGGAGGGGCTGGAGGAGCCCAGGAGCGTCTCCAGCTTTCCCAGCACAGCCCACAAGCGCCACGGCTCCTTGCCCATCCAATATCCAGCCAGGGCCAGCCCAGGGAGAGACTTGAAAGAGCGGACAGCTTGGCCATGGCGTGCATCTCATGGGAACCAAGAAGGACGAGGGAGGGGAGAGGGCAGAGAAGAGGCACAAGGTCATGGAACAATTCCCCCAATTAAAAAAATAATAAGTTTGTAGGCATTCTCTGTAAAAAAATAAATAAAAGCATATCTGGTAAAAAAAAAAAAAAAAAGGAAATAGAGTGACCACCATGTGAGGCATTTTCTGTAAAAGAATAAATAAAAGCATATCTGGTGGATGAAAAAAAAAAAGGAAATAAAGACAGTGACCACCATGTGAGGCCAGGAGGATCCCCAGGTCAAACAATGCAACATCCTAATACATGTATTACTGATTGTCTTCTGTGAATGGATATGGTTTCTTGGAGCACTTTTAGGCTTTACTCATAGACAAGCTGAGCAGAAACTACAGAGTTCCCCGATGCTCTCTTATCCCAGCTCCTCAGCTTCCAATGATTCAGTATTTATCCATTGTTATTCCTATGGACTGCAGTAAGCCAGGCCTCCCTGTCCATCACCAACTTACAGAGCTTGCTCAGACTCATGTCCATCGAGTTAGTGAGGCCATCTAACCATCTCATCCTTTGTCGACCCCTTCTCCTCCCGCCTTCAATCTTTCCCAGCATCAGGGTCTTTTCCAATGAGTCAGCTCTTTACATCAGGTGGCCAAAGTATTGGCATTTCAGCTTCAGCATCAGTCCTTCCAGTGAATATTCAGGACTGATTTCCTTTAGGATGGACTGGTTGGATCTCCTTGCAGTCCAAGGGACTCTCAAGAGTCTTCTCCAACACAATTCAAAAGCATCAATTCTTCAGCACTCAGCTTTCTTTATAATCCAACTCTCACATCCATACATGACTACTGGAAAAACCACAGCTTTGCCTAGACGGACCTTTGTTGGCACAGGGATGTCTCTGCTTTTCTGTGGGTTTGGACAAACGCCTGATACTGTGCATCTACCGTTAGAGGCCTACAGCGCTGCCTAAGAGCCCCTGTGCTGCCTCCTCAGCCCTCCCCCACCCCCAAGCACTAGCAAGCACTGATGATACCTGTTAACTGATGATAACCTACCTAAGTATTCACCACGCACCCAGGACATCAGCTTACTCAGTCTCACACTGGCCTGGGAGGAAGTGATAATTCCTGCCTTCATCTCACGGGTGAGGATGACACACAGAGAGGGTGTGACTCGCCCCAAGTCACACGGCGAATGGATGAAATGAGACCCGCGTCCAGCCTGAGTCACCGCGCTGCCTACCAGGTCCTAGTTCAACTGTGTGCCACGGCTGAGTGTGGAGCAGGACAGGAAAGCAACAGTTTCCACTGTCCTATGCTGGCTATTAAGAATTTAAGGTGTTAGGTTAAAAAATCTGTGCTAGCTCTTTACCAGGCATTTCACAAATGATGCTTTGCCCATCAACTGCTTCTCTGGTGACACAGACTCAATGCCATAGAATCTCAAGATCAGCAAACATCTGCTGAGCCCCTGCTCTGTGCTGGACCCCTCCCAGCATCTGACCTGAATTGTCTTAAAGCAACCCCCAGAAGGAGATGCTGGCATCCACCCCACCTCGCTACAGACCCACGGGTGAGGACTGGCCGTGGAATGCTTCGGTGATTTGAAGAATCGGAACAGCCGGTCGGTGGAGAGCTAGAGGAGCACGTGCCCTGCTTTGACTGCTTTACTCGGTTAGTCTGGACGGAATCGCCTGGACGTGGTTCCAGCTCAGGCAGGACACTCACCGTCTCTGGGCCAAAGGCTTGTGTGGGTCCTTCCAACCTGAGACCTCTCCCAGTCTGCGGTTTCAAAGTCCCCGTGTGCATAAGACATGTGTGTTAAACAATCCATTTCAAAAGCTGGAAATGTTGGTTCTTCTCCAGGAAAAAAAGAACCTGGGGTGCGACCTGGGCCAGGAAGTCAGCACTTACAGGGGGTTCTGTGTCCATCAGCCTGGCCTGGCTACAGGCTGCCCAGGGCTGCCCAAAGTGCTACCAGAAAGCCAGGTGGGCAGTGATGACCGGGTGATGACGCCAGCCGGGCAGGACAGGCCGGGACACCCGGGCCATCTCCACCCTCCCCCTGACCTGGGCCTTCGTGATGCCGGCCCTGGTGGGTCCCAGGCCCCTCGCATCCTGCCCCTGCTATTGGGAAAGAGGCTGACCCAGCCTGAGCCTCCTCAAGGGGCCCCACCTGGTGGGACCCACAGACAGGGCTGGGGCCGGCAACCCTCAAGTGGTGGAAATGGTTGTGGAGGAAGCCCCGATCCTTACTTGTGTGCTGAGGATAACAAAGAGCCGGAACAGGAGAATTCCTTTCTCAGGGGTGGGGGGTGGGGTCAGGTCAGCTACCGGGACGGTGAGTGGCGGGTCCTGGGTTCACCAGGTGAAGAGGGAGAACAGGTCGGTACTGCTTTCCCAGTTACTTTCCTCCCCTTCGATGAGGGCCCCTTCGGCCTGTTTGTAATCCAGATTCTCCTTTAGGAGGACAGACAGCCCCGCTGCCCACTCGGTGGTTAAGAGGAGCTCGCACAGTCCCTCCCACGCCCGTCCTCTCGGCGGGACCCGCAGCGGAGGCTGCTGCCTGCTTATTTCTGAAACCACATAGCCGTCACGCGCCTCAGCTACAGGAATTAACCTGCTTCCAAGGCCAATCGATCCACATCCCCTCACCTGCTCCCCACCTGGCCTGGTCCTCCTCACTCCCCGAGTCCTGACAAAGCCTTTCAGATCTCAAATCAGACACATTGATCGAGCGCTCTTGGGCCCGACCCCCTTGGCCATCAGAAAACTCATTCTGCTCAAGTCTTTGCACGTCCTCGTCTTGACCCCCCTCCCTTAGTGACGGCAACGGCAGCCCCACAAAAACCCCGGCACATCCCCAAGGGGGGCGAGGGGGCAGTCCTCCGGCACCCAGGCAGTCCAGGCCAACCAGACTGCAACCAGGGTGGAGGGGAGGGCGGCTCAGGAGGCAGGCATGATCAGGAAGGTTACTTCCTAAGCCCTTCTCAACAGGGTCAGTGAGCAGGAAAAGAAGTGGGCGTCAGGTGGGTGACTTGGCCAGCTTCTGCTCAGCATTGACTGAGAACATACTTTCACCAAGTACTAACCTGAGGCTTCTAATCATCTGAGGGCGATGAGCCACAGGAGCGCCTGAGCAGCCGGGACGTGGTAATTCCTGCCGGGACAGATGGAGCTCAAAGTGCCAACAGGGAGGCCACTCCTGCCTCCCGGGGTGGCCGCTCCCCACGTGCCCCAGCTTGGCCAACACGGCTTAGCTACCTCGTAGGTTGTTCTGCAAGCTACCAGCTTGTAGAGCAAGGCAGTGGGAGGGACAGAAAGGTTTGCTGGTCAAGAACATTTTCAACGTGCTGTCAGGCACAGCTCAAGGGCCGCTGAGCACAAGGCTGAAGTCTCTGGGGGATCACCAAAGCTGGGTGGTGGACCACAGGCCATGAGACTCATGTCTTCAAAGGACAGACCCAACGTGTGCGTGGTACCTCACCGGGACAGACACCTCAGAATCAGGCCCCGCTTCTCCAGCTGGCACGGGCTGTCCTTCAGACCAACTGCCCCTATGCTTTCCTTTCTCAGCGCCACTCCTCCGGCAGAAAGCCCTCCCCAGTTCTACCTAAAGGCAGATTTCCAGAGCTTCTGGTAGAAAGCCTCCGTCCCAGACCCTCTGAGAAAGGCCCAGCTGCCCTCAGGCCCCGGGCTCACGCCCGCGCAAGTCTATTATAACCCCTTCAAGGACTTAATGGCTTTTAATTGGATGGAAAAATGAAATGGCGCAGCCTCTTCATCTTCTGTTTTCTTATCTGTAACCTGAAGATCCCATTACCACCTACTTGGCAGAACTGCTATGACAGCTAATTCCGGGGCTGCCAGGAAATACAGCGCGCGCAGCTAAAGACAGACCTTCAGATACACAGGGTGAGCTCTTTAAGGTGAGTAGGCTCCAAATACTGTATGGGACCTACTTATACTTAAAAAATTTTTTTTTGTTTATCTGAAATTCAATTTAACTGAGCCTGCTGTATTTCTATTCACTAACTCTGGGCCCAGTTAAAGGTGCCTGGCATGTGAGTAGTCCAGAGGTGGTCAATCACGGTGATATTTGCTCACAGGTCAGTCTGATCCTGGACTAGGAGTTTCTGGAGAAAAGAAGCCTCTTATTTTCATCTCTGACTCCTCAGTGCCTGAGTCAGTAGCTGAAATGTGGTTCAGGCCAGCCGGTTTTGAATTAAGAGGTAGATGTGAAATCAGTGCTTTCTGAAGGATGATGGTACGTAGAGGTGACTTGTTACCTCTCCTTTGTTAACCCTCCCTTCCTTTTCACTCTTCTGCTGCCTGTAACATGAGTGGTTGGTTTAATTAGGTCTAATTCGATAAATATTTGGGGTGCTGCTCACCACCCCCATCCCCGGACCTGGGCTGGAGTTCTCACCATCTCTGGGGATAAAGAGATGACTGGAGGAGACCTGCCCCAGGGATCACGGGCTCCGCACAGGGTGGGTAGGCGGCAGTGTGCTCTGTGGTGGGGATTAGAAGGGTCGGTAATGGCTGGGTGGTTCTGCCCAGCTGAGGAAAGGGATTGAGCAAAAGCACAGGCCAGGGGAAGAAACAGTGAGCCCTGGGAGGAAGAGTAGCTGGGGTGGGTATTAATTTCCTGCGACTGCTGTAACAGATGACCCCAAACAGGGGAGTGCTTAAGGAAGTACAAATTATTCTCTCATGGTTCTGGAAGTGGGAAGCCTGAAGTCCGAGTCCAGGACTGTGGTGGAGAGCCCCTCTTTGCCCTTCCGGGTCTGTGGCTGCCAGCTGGCCATGGCTTGTGGCCCCATCACCCGGCTCCTCCATCCTCCAGTGGTCTGGCCTCTCCTCCTCGAGTTTCTCTCAACAGGACAGCAGTGATGGGCTACAGAATCCACCCTAAGTCCAGACGATCTCATCTCAAGATCCTTGATTTAATCACATCAGGAACGACCCATTTTTCCAAATAAGGTCACCTTCAGAGGCTCCTGAGTCAGGGTGTGGACCCTGTTTCTGAGGCCACCATTCACCCCCCACCACAGGGATGAGTCAGGACTGGCAGGCAGAGCCAGACCATGAAGATTCTCTGCTCAAAGCTGACGCTCCAGCCTCGGGAGCTTCTGAGAATTTCCGCCTAGAAGCGACTTGCTCAGAACTGTGTTCTGAGAAGCAGGCTCTGGAGCTAAACTAGAGGGACCTGGGAGAGACTGGCCGAGAAGGGTGTGCAGAGACCAGGGCTCCAGAGACTCCGTCCTTCCGTCCTGGGCCCACCTACAGCCGGTCCACCTGCTTCCCGACGCACACAGCTCCTTGAAGGTGGCTCAGGCCTCCTCCTAAGACAGGAGAGTGAGGCTTGCCAGCCAAGACAAGCTCCACAGCTTTTGTCTCTGCTTTTGCGAGGAAGGGAGGCAGAGCTCAAAACCGTGGAAGCCACAAATCTTGCCGCATGAAAGGAACCCCCCCGCAACCCTAACCGGTGCTTGGAAGGAGCCAGGGAAAAGCGAGATGCACCTTTGAAAGAAAAGTCAGCCAGACTGGTCTAGATGTGCTCAGGGTGTCTCAGGTCCCCTTCCTCTGGAATCACTCATCACAAAGCATCAAGAGATGCCCACAGGGAATGACACAGCCACGGTCACACGGTGGGGGCGGGGGGGTGGGGTGGTGTCTCTGCTTTGCCAGGATTAGACGCTGCCTGGAATGGTCTCTCCACCTCCCCTCAAACCCACTGCTCGGAGATGCCTCCCCTCTGCAAAGCATCCCTAAAACCTCACGAATGTGATACTTTAGGATGATTGATGTACAGACACTCGAAGAGGAAGGCAGGGTGCCCAGCCCTCTTGGTTGTTCAGGGAAGCTTCTCCAACTGGTGACGCGGCTGCCAGAGGAAACTCCACTCCAGGAGGGGAGAACCTGGCCTTGCTCCCCGCTGGGTCTGGGGCCTTAGCGAAGGCGGGGGACCCCGAAATGGCCTAACTGACCACAAGCCAGCAGACCTGTCATTCCGAGAGGCCGAGGCCTCCTGTCCTATCCATGTCCTCACCTGGGCTCCGAGGATGGCACTGAGTCACACAGGTGCTGCTGGAGCGGGACTCTCGTCAGGACGGGCTGCGGCGGTGTGGCTGGGAGCTCAGGAAGGGCAGTGCAGCCCGTCCCTGGCCTGTTCCGGGGACCATGTGGTGACATCGATGTCCCGGCCCACGCGCCACCGAGGCTTCTCGCCGCACACCTCCCCCTCTCCGGGTTGCAGACGCCAGGCCATTTTTTTCCCTCTAACCAACTATTACAACTATCACTTCTGAAACACCTGAGAAGGACGCAGAGGCTGTTTGGCTGGAAGTCCAAGCAGGGAAGAAAATATTCCAGCTCTTGTTTTAGAGGGCTTCCGTCCAGGGGAGACCTGAAACTGTTTGCTCAGAGTAACCCTGGGACTTGTGCTCAGACTGCAACCTGGAGGCCCCCGCCTCTGTGTGACCTCCAGCAGCTGGGACACAGGGTCATGTGGCAGCCACGGAGTGACGTCTTGGGCACGTTTACAGAAGGGGAGCTTCCTGGAGTCGTTCTCCCCACCGCACACCTGGAAACTGCAGCCGCGGGAGAACCCAGGGCTCTAGGCAGTGACGGGAGTGAGGGCATGGTGTGTGTGTATATGCAAGGCACACTGACAACTGTGTGCACGTGTATGAGCAAGGCGCACAGCAATGGTGTGCACGTGTGTGTGCAAGACATACAGCAATTGTGTGCAC